>NW_027223758.1:15728068-16225568 GCF_028538775.1 Myotis yumanensis | reverse complement strand
CCTTGGGCAAGTTATTGAAACACCCTGTACCTCAATTTCCTTATCTGAAAAATGGGGCTAACAGTGGTGATTGTAGTGATGATAAAATGAGAATATGCAAAGCCCTTTAAGTGTTAGTCGGTATTAGAAAAATGCTAGTCCTATATAATAAAAGCCTAATATGCAAATCGACCAAACGGGAGAATGACCAGTCGCTATGGCACACACTGACCACTAGGAGGCAGAGGCTCAATGCAGGAGCTGCCCCTGGTGGTCAGTGCACTCCCACAGGGAGAGCACCTCTCAGCCAGAAGCCGGGCTCAAGGCTGGCGAGTACAGCGGTGGTGGCAGGAGCCTCTCCAGCCTCCGCAGCAGCGCTAAGGATATCTGACTGCCAGCTTAGGCCTAGGAGCAAGCCTAAGTCAGCAGTCGGACATCCCCCAAGGGCTCCTGAACTGCAAGAGGGTGCAGGCCGGGCTGAGGGACCCCCCCACCCAAGTGCATGAATTTCATGCACTGGGCCTCTTGTATAAAATAAATATCATATCCCCTCTCTTCCACCATGTCTCTAAAGGTTCCCTTCCCCTTCTGACTCTACCTGAAACCTGGCAATCTCCTGAGGAGGACTTTGCTTCCTTGCAGACTGTCAGGTAAGTCTTCCATTTCCTCCCACACCCCCATACCACTTGGCCTAAGATGAGGTCAGTTCTCACTGATCTCACACTGCAATATCCAGACCATTCTGGAGCTTCTCCTTACACAAAATGCTCTGTGCTGCTCACACCGTCAGTCTACCTCCTAGCCCCACCAACCCGAGTTGCGCACAGTCTTTCACTCACCACAGCATGCTCTGAAGATTTCAGGGCTTGGCTCACTGCGTTCTCTCCATAACTAGCACTGATTTCAACATTTATCTAGATGCTGCCTGACCTCCTTATCTTTAATTAAGTTGTCCTTCACACCATCTCTGTCACCCATGCCCACCAGTCTTATCCTAGACCCAGTTATTACTTACAAGTTCCCACCTCCAACATCTCTGGTTCAATCCACTCTCCTGCCACCTGCCATTTCTTATCATTCCTGCTCACTCCTTCTGGAAACCTAGTTCCCACAATTCTTCAACCCTACCGGGTCCTTGAATCCAGTGACCCCCACCATCTTGTCACCATTTATGATCCCCCTCAAGGCTTCACTTCTTTTCTTTCCTAATCTGGTTTCTACAGTCCATTTTTTAAATCAGTCCTTTCATTGTCCCTCAAGCCTCTCCCTTTCCCCTTCCATCATGTTTACTCAAAATCTCAGTCTCAGCTTTGACCTTGACTCAAAGTATTTATTTGAGCTCAGGCCATGTGCTGGACGCAGAAAAACAATTTTAGCTATTGTTTTAAATGTTAAAATATGCTGATAGTTTTGTTTCTTATAGATATCACAGCCATGTTGTATGTACCATTTATACTGTTTTAATATTATTTTATTTTTCCCTAAAAATATATTCAAAATTTTATCATAATTGACCATTTATTTCCACAGGTGTGTGGACGAAAGGGGCCACATGTTAACCTGACAAGCTCAGGGAAGGCCTGCATGGCAATCTTGCAAACTCAAAGACCTAAAGTAACCACAAAGGATGGTCTGAAATTAAACTTTAACTAAAAGCAGTTATGCTGGGTAGTCACCTCCTAGTGTTGTAAGGTACCCCACGAATCACACAAGGGCCTCAAGAAGTCGAATTAAGGAGTCACATTTATTTCAAAGCCGGGACTACGAGGGGGCAATGCTCTCCAAATCTCGTAGTGGTTAAATAGCCACAACACCAGATTTATATAGGCAAAAATCACAAAGGTATTGATTACATCTCGGGGTTAGGAATGAGGAACCTGGTTTGCAAAAAAGCAGTTTGTTACAGAAGCTAGATTGAGCCGATTAGTTATCTACAAAGATTAATTATAGTTTCGGGTCTTGGGACCACTGAGTCAACAGGAACACATTATCTGGAGCCACTGGGGCAATTTAGAGTAATTGTGCAGTCCTGGTCTCCAGGTACAGAGGAATGTGTTTTCTAAAACCAGTATGACCACAACCAATGGGGTATTCAAATTACAATCAATAGGGTATTCAATCGAATGGGATGATTTGTATAATTCAGAAAATCAAAATAACTTTTCCATTATTTTAGCAAACAAATAATGACAGAAGCCAAGTCAGCAGGGTTAAAATAGTAAACATTTACCCAAACATGGTTGTCACCATGCTTCATTAGGCCGGTATCTTCACTGACAAGGTTAACCTTTACCTTAACTGAGCCCATTTGTCTTTTTGCATCTATGATATCATATCCTTGAAATGTCTGGGTAACTTGTAACTTCCCTTTTCCTGGACCCCTTGGGGCACAACTAATGTACTTGGGCGCCAGGGCAGGTATCACAAACTCCTTCATTGTTATGTTAATTGTTCCAGCACCCACCTAAGTATATATCTATCATTTTACTTCTTATCCAATCCCAAAGGTTTTCCGGCTTTGCTTTCTCCTGCCTCACTAATCTATCACCAATGGATTTCATGTAACCCACCTATGTCCCCTCCTTTGATTACAATGTATAAAAATAGATGAGAGCACTAACCAGTTTGGCTCAGTGGATAGAGCATCGGCCTGCGGACTGAAGGGTCACAGGTTCGATTCTGGTCAAGGGCATGTACCTCGGTTGCGGGCACAACCCCAGTGGGGGGGGTGCAGGAGGCAGCTGATCGATGTTTCTCTCGCATCGATGTTTCTGGCTCTCTATCCCTCTCCCTTCCTCTCTGTTAAAAAATCAATAAAATAAAATAAAAAAATCAATAAAATATACTTAAAAATAGACGAGAAACTGCCATTCTCTGGAGCATTATCTCAATCTCTTGAGGTTCTGCTTTCCTGCAACTGTCGATAGTTTGGCTCAAATAAACTCACAAAAATTCTTCACGGGTTTGAATTTTTTTTAACATGTTCTCCACAGCATTTAAACTAAAAGTGAGAGTGACCTGGAGCAGCAGACACTGCTTTTCCTCCAGTTCCCTAACCCTAACCATTCCTACAGCAGACCCTTCCTCTTCCTGTTCAGGGGTTACCTACCCCGATAGCACCCCCCCCCCCACCCTCTCCCCTACACACACACACACACACACACACACAAAGCCATGCCCTTTAGGGAAGCTGGCTGTCCCCTTGCTCCAGGGGATGGAACCTAATGCTGCTAAGTCAATTACGGTGGCAACATGCCCCTTGCCAGTGAAGTGTTTAGGCTCAAGCCTGTGTGACCCAACACTTGTCAATAAAAAATGGGAGGAATTCTGATGATGTCTGGAAAAGAGAAATAGTTCTTAAAAGGACACAAAGAAAAAATAGTTCCCTTTTTCCTGCCTTGGACATTGTAATATCTGGGTGCGATGCTTACAGTGGCTGCAGGCATTTTA
Source organism: Myotis yumanensis (assembly GCF_028538775.1). Lineage (NCBI taxonomy): Eukaryota > Metazoa > Chordata > Mammalia > Chiroptera > Vespertilionidae > Myotis > Myotis yumanensis. The sequence continues at coordinate 16,222,139 of NW_027223758.1, read as the reverse complement.
CCACCTGAGGGACGGAACTGCCATGCTGCGGACACCAAGGAAGGCAAAGTAGGGAGGCAGAGAGTGTCTGGGCTGTCCAGGTCACTAAACTGCTAAATTAGCTGACTCTGGAGCCACCCTGCCTTGGGACCACTTTTTATAAGAGAAAAAAATTCTTTGTCATTCACCTTTATATTTGGGTTTTCTATTACCTGCAACCAAAAACATCCCTGTGGATACTGAAATAAAATCTGACAGAATAGGAAACAAATACTACTATAATTGAAAAAGTTGTTAAAGTTAAATTCATCCACTTTATTTCCTGAGATGTATTACTTTCATTTCCTTATACCAATAAGATAAACCAGATATAGAAAGTAAAATTCTTAGAAATCATAAAGATGTTAACACTTTGTTATCCAGGACTGACAGGTCATATATAAAAGTAATTCTGTATATAAATCTGTATATACTCCAACTAAAAGTAATAAAAAGGTAATTAAATAGTAATTTTATCCTGAACATTTTTGACACATTTCTCAAATGCAGGATTCTAAAACTTTGTTTTTAACAGAGATATCAACCACCAATATAATAAAACACAACATAAACATCCTGGAAATATAATGTTCAAATCAAATGTCTTATATATATTTTAATATACCCATTCCTTTTTATACGAAAAACTAGAAATCTAGTTTCATCAGCCTTTTTATACGAATGAACACTTTCTCCTACTTTTCTTGGTTGAATTAGGGCTAGCCTATATTACAATCAAAACCACTCAGTAGGTAGAGTCAGAGATAGAAATAAAATGGATAAAGGAGGAGCTAAATGGTGACTTCTAAATCCCCATTTCTAAAAACTAAGGAAGAAGAAAAGTGATGTTGAGGGTAGAGAGAGCCATCTTACTTATGTTAAATAATTATTGTTAATAATTATAATAACAGCTTACAAAAGAGCTTTGTATACAATAACTCAAGTAAACCTCCAACAGCCCTTGTAAGCAGATACTGTCAGTAGAGGGTCAGAGAAGGTAGGCCACTGCCAGGACTCAAATCTAGGCAGTCAGGCTCCCACGTTACTCACCTAATTGAGTCTAATATTAACAGAAAGTGATCAAGGAGGTTCAGGGAAGCATAAAACATACTTGGAAATATAATTTTTTTTAAGTAGGAATCTGATTGGAGTCACAGAACTAGTTACCAAATCCAAAAGAGGACTCGGAAATTGGTTTATTTAGGACACCAGAGCCAGCTTACAAGTGGAATGACCCTCCTCCTGAACAGGTTAAAAGGATGGCCTTTCTGTGAAATTACCTCAACAAACACTGAAATGGCCTTCTCCAAAGGGCTGTCTTTACCTCCAGAAAATCATCACAGTCCCTGCCTTGCCCTCAGCCACAGACACTCTCACATCTGCTGTATCCCTTACACAAGCGCCTGTGGTTGCTGGGCAGCCACTCTTACTCCCAGGCCACAATCTGCTAAGGCTGAAACTCACAATCTGAAGAATGGTGGTGAATAATTTGTTACACGAGTACAATGAAACGTGATATGACCATTTAAGTATTATGTAATTCTTCAATTACTGACATGGAAAATATCCAAGGCATGTTAAGTCAAAAATGTAGTGTTAGACCATGCATAATGACTATTCATGTAAAAGTGTGTTAATGTGTATACACATACAAGACAGAAAGAGAGTGAGAACATGAGAAAGAGAAGGCAATGCACATAAACAAGAGCCAGCACAGAAAGCGTGTTCACCAAAATTTTAACAATGGTTATCAGGAGACTGCAGAATTTAAAGAGCTTTTTCATACTTAAATAATTTTTTTGCTTATTCTTATTATTCAAATGTTTATAATAATAAGTACAATTTTATAACCAGAGTATTTTTCATTTGGTGGGGGGGAAGCTTCCAGAGTATTATGAAAAGAGATATTTTTCAAAGCCTGAGTAATTACTATAAAAAAGAAAGGAACAATTCATCTGAGATGACACCAGGCCAAATTTTCTTTAAACTTCTCTTACTTTTCAACTTTAAAGAACACTCAAGATGCAAACAATATATAAAGTAGTATCTTTACTAAGACTAAAATGCCCTCAAAACAGCATATAATTTAAACTTCCTGTGTCCAACAATGCAAATTAAACTTCTTCTGTAATAACACATTCATTGTACATAACGCCTTGTAATGATCTAGTTATTAAAGTCCTTTGTTGTCATTAAGGAAAGCTATGTTTTTCTAATTGTCATTTACTGAAAAGTGTAGTAAAATCATCGAGTCAGGAAGGAAGAAACTGTCTTTGTCCAGCCATTCAACAGCCTGCACTGAGTAGGAACAACAAATGTGTGATATCTTCTGAATGAAAAAATGTGATGAAATTTCCAATCACGATACAATTCATTTACAAGTGGCATTGATTATCAACTGCATACACAAATCCCCTTCTGTGCACGCTGAGATAGCAACATTGGTTCATAAAAAATCACATCTTCAAGTAACACTGAACCAAAGATCAAGACTCCCCCAGGCCTTTCCATTAAGAAAGGCAATAAAGCCTAGCCGGTACGGCTCAGCTGACTGAGCATTGTCCCATGCACCAAAAGGTGACCAGTTCTGATCCCCCAGTCAGGGCACATGCTAGGGTTGTGGGCTCAATCCCCGGTAGGGATTGTGCAGGAGGCAGCCAATCGATGTTCCTATCTCTATCCCTCTCCCTTCCTCTCTCTCTAAAATCAATAAAAACATTTTTTAAAAGAAACTATCTTTTTTTTTTTAAATATATTTTTAATGATTTCAGAGAGGAAGGGAGAAGGAGAGACAGAGAGAAACATCGATGATGAGAATCACTGATTGGCTGCCTCCTGCACACCCCACGTTGGGTTCAAGCCGAAACCCGGCATGTGCCCTGACCGGAATCGAACCGTGACCTCCTGGTCTGTAGGTCAACACTCAACCACTAAGCCATACCGGCCAAGCATAAAAAGAAACTATCAAAAGCACAGACAAGGTAGGTCCTAATGTAGCTGGGTACCTGAAATGGGGCCAGTCTGCAGTGGTTGCTGCCTTTTGCAATCATTTATATGGACATATTAATATTATATGACCCATCAGCATTTTCCTGTGCTCATTCTTTTTCAGCCACTGACAAAGCCCCATTTTACATCAATATCAGAGGCACTTTCTAATATATCTGCTCTTTGCCTCTGACTAGAATTTGGAATAACACAGCTCAACCCTGTGTCACTACACACCGGGGCCGAGTCACTCTAGCTTTGCTGACCCACTGACCAGTGTTTGCAGCCTGTCTTCTCATCACTATTCACTGCTGCAATAAGGAAGGACACCGGTACGTGTGCCCCACCCCCTAAACCTGTGCCTGCCACGGCTTCCACAGACACTTCTCTTCAGCACCACTCCTTTCTCTTCCCTCTTCTCTCTTGTCTTCAGTCACTGTTCAGTTTTGGGGCCAAGGATCTGACTTTTTATAAAGTAAGCCAAAAAAAGCTTTCTTTACAAAGATCCGACCTAAAGGTCACCCCATCTCACTGAGACCTACCAGCCTCACCTGGTGTACCCTGACTTCTCCTTTCTCATCCCCGCTCATTTCCCTAACCCAACTCATTCAACTCTATTGACTTCCATGAGATTCCCGAACCCATTATGACTCAGGACCTTTGCACCTAATGTTCTCTCTGTTATGAACATTGTTCCCAGAAATAATCACAAAGCTGATCCCACTTAACACAGATGCTGACTGTAAACCCCTCTTCAGAGAGGCAGGCCTTCCTTGACCCTTCTATCTAGATCATCACACTCCTACCCTTAATCAAGCTTCATTTTTCTGTAAACATTTCCTGAAATTATATCTTTTGTTTTTTACTTCTTTATTTTCCATCTTTCCTAATAGAATAAAAATCTCATAAAGCTGGGCTTCATTTGGCACAGAGCAAGCAGTAACTATTTGTGGAATGACTTAAACACAATGTTATATGGAGTAACCTAGACAGACTCTTAAGAGTGGTCAATCTATTTATTAAAAGAGTAACTCTTACTTCCCCCAAATTACATAAATCCTCAAATATAACTCCCATAGTCTTAAGTAGAACTTACAGAATGTCATTTAAGATTTTCTCAATGAACTAGGATTACTAACCCAAAAGTCAATGAACTTCACCTTGTGGTATACATGGGCATAGGTGAGATATAAGCAGTGCTGCTTTGTGTGGGAATGTACCAGAATGCCTTTCCAGAACTACTTTTTCAAAATTATATAAGCCAGAATGAGATTCAGTCTTTAAGGTACAGGGCATGTGATCCAGACTGGCTAATCAGAGTACCACATACCCCTCACCCAATGATTGGTACAGGAATAGACACATGACCCACATAGGGCCAATCAGAATGTTCTCAAGAACTAGAATGAGGGGAGGGGATAATGATATTACCATCCACTTGGGAGGATAAAATGAGTTAATACATGTAAAAGTATTTCTAGCAGTGTTTACACTTGGAAAGTGCTGATTAAATGCTACTTATTATTATTCTTACAAATAAGGAAATATGTTACCAAGAGGAATCTAGGTGAACAAGAAGCTATTCATGTTCTCAATGTACTTATCTAGTGGGGTAGATAAGGCAGAACACAAATAAGAATACAAAGCCAAAGGCTATCAATGCCAAATGAGAGGTACAGAATGCTATGAGAATTCTGAGGACAGATCATTTCAGGGTAGAGGGACAAAGAAAGCTTATGTGGAAGATGTAATGTGCTTGGGTTGTCTCCTGGAAGAATTCTAGATGGCAGGATGGGCAATACCTTCTGGGGAAAGGGAGGGTGTATTAGCTTGAGTTCTCTGAGAAGTGGACACCAAGACAGAATTAGACATGCAAGAGATTTATCGGGGGAACTGTCTGTGAAGAGTAAAGGGGAAGACCTGAGAAGCAGTGAGAGGCTTCAGACCACAGTGCATTTCTGACCCCTATGAAAGAGGAGGAAGGAAGGAGGGAGGAGGAAGTCTCAGACTTCAAAACATTCCTGAGAAGGTCTTGGTCAGGCCTATGGGGAGTTCTCACATCAGAGCCCCCCATTCAGAGGCAACTGGGTCTCGCAGGAATGGGCCACATTCGTACTCCTGCTTGCTCAGTCACTGACTGGGAGTAGCCCAAGAGAAGGTCAAGTTTGACTAAAATGTGGTGGCGAATTCAAGGGTAGCAGCTGGAGCCACCATGCTCCCCGAAGCAGGAGAGCTGAGTGGCACATTCTCATGGCTCACATAGTTGGACACAAGCAATGTCACCAGTACACCTTATGTGTCCTTGAAAACATGGTTGAGGCTCAATGAATATGTGCCATCACTTTAAAATAAAACACAAGGCAATATCAGTGGGGTTCTTATCTTTTTCAAAAGTGTTTTTTTTAAATAAACCACAATTATAATAGGGGAATCAAAGTACATATTTAATGTTGAAGATTACAACTAATAGTATTTGATGTCTTCCAGATGTGGTTTCAGTTTCTAAAGCAAGATATAAAATGATTATAAAACATCTCTTTTCTAAAAATAAAACTTAAAACCCTGAAATGAGGATTAGATCTCAGAAACAAAGCTCTCCTAAGAATCCAGAAGGCAAATCCTCTAGGAATTGGCAACGATTTGATCAAATGAGAAACCATTCTACAAAGTATAAAGTGCTACATTAATATCAGAAATCAATACAGTCAATAAAGTTATTTCTTATGTGGGTTAAGCTGCATTTAAGGCAAAAATGGAGAAAATCAAAATTACCCTTAAATACTAGAGCCATACCCAGCAGGGGAGATGCTCCCACAGAGAGAGGCAGGAAGGAAAGAGGACCACTGAGGACACAGCAAATTCTTTTGTCCCACCTCACACTACTATCAGGCATCATCTGCACTACTTAAACTGTTCTCATTATCTATAATAATAAAAGCATAATATGCTAATTAGACGGGACATTCTTCCAGACATCCTTCTGTCCTTCCAGATAAAGCCGAGGCTGCAAGTGAAGCCCTGATCCCAGGTGCCTGCCAGCGGCCGGAGGGAAGCCCGAGTCCCAGGTGTCTGCCGGCAGTCAGAGGGAAGTCTGGGTCCTGGGTGCCAGAGGGAAGCTGGTGCCAGCAGATGGGGGAAGGAAGGCCTACTCTTGCACGAATTTCGTGCATCAGGCCTCTAGTCTATCTATATAAAACCCTAATATGCAAATAGACCATACTGCAGAACAACCAAACAGCCAGTCACTATGAAGTGCGCTGACCACCAGGGGGCGAGAACGGGATATGGCGGGCATCGGCAGCAGGCAGCAGAGCATGGAACATGGCGGGTGTCAGCCGCGGCAGGATGGTGGAGCAGGTGAGCGGGGCGCCAGACCAAGGCAAGGCACAGGTCACTGTCATTGGGGGGAGCCTCTGGTGGCTCCTGCACGCCTCAGTCCCACCTGGTACTCACACCCGCTGCCGAAGCCCAGCGCCAGCTCTGATCACTCAGTGTCATCAGCAGGTGCAAGGGGCGGGGCTGCAGGCCCCAATCGCCTCTCAGTGCTTCTCCACCACCCCCTGCTCCTGAGGGGCAATCGGGGCAGCAGCCACCGCTCACGCCTGCTGACGGCACCAGCTCCAATCACTCTTCGCCATCAGCAGGTGCGAGCAGGGGCCAGTGCCATCATCACGTGGGGGGGAGGAGCGGGGGGGGGGGGGGGGCTGCCAACAGACAGGAAACCAGGAGCCACGGCAGGAGGGGCTGGTCAGGGGCGCGGAGGATGGGCCAAGACCCGCTCCTGTGCCCACTGCAGCCTCACAGCTCACAGTTCCTTTCAAGGTGCACAAATTCGTGCACTGGGCCCCTAGTTTATATATATATATATATATATATATATATATATATATATATATATTCATATCCCTCTTCTGGCCAAGCATTTAATACATAAATTAAATGTACTTATTAGATCACGCCCCAAAAGAACAAGAAAATACCTTACAGATTACAATTTTTCTTTATTTTAAGGAGATACATGACACAGAAGAGGGACCAAGACACACTCAGTTCCTATCACTGCACCAGTGATAAAACTAGCTCAGCAGTTCACTTTACCTCTGACCTTCACAGAGAAAACAGAACCTGTCACATGAGAGCTCCCTCCACATCCCGGTCAATCAGCACCCCAGTCTTGCTTCCTCCTTGTGGCCTTAGTCAAGCCTGATCTCCTGCCCCATGCTCTAGATTCTACTGCAGAGCACATCTTCCTCCATTTTTATCCTCTTTCTTACTACTCTTTATTCACTTGCTCTTTTATTAGTTCCTCTTCCAAAATGTAAGTAACTCAAATTCCCTGTCTTAAAAAACATAAAAATCATATCTACATACACACACACACACACACACACACACACACCATCCATCCATCCATCCATCCATCTTTGACCTGGAATGTCCCATCCTCTTCCTGGAATATTAATCTGTACTCTTTCTGTTGCAAGACCCAGAAATACAAGCCAAGCCAACTAAGGCAAAAACAGGGTGTTACTGGCTCCTGCAACTGAAAAGCTCAGGGGTGGAGTTGGCACACACCCCCCTTCCTCCCTCGGTTCACACAGGGTCCACTGGGCCCTTCTTACTCTCCATCTCTGCTCTGCCTCCCTCTGAGTGTGAATTCAATTTGAGATGAGACAGGTGCTCTCCACATTGAGAGAAAGATGAACACTTGCAGCCTGGGCTACATCCTCACGGTTTGCAATCCAGAAGAACGGGAGCCTTGTTCTCTCAGCATCTACTGTTTCAAATCTCAGGGAGAGTGGGCCTCTTGGACCACTCACTAAGGGACGACATGGGTTTTGGCTCTGTCCTCTGCTTAAAAACTCTTCACTAGATTCCCAACATCTATCCATACCACTGGGCATTTAAGCCCATGGGGACCACATCATTCCCTTTGCACAAACTCCTCTTTGCAGTCTCTCACCCCCAAACTTGTCCATCTGGGAAACTCCCATTTTCATTCATTATCCCAAACCCACCTCAGACCCGACTCCCTCAGGACATGCACCACTACAAGAGGCCTTTCTGCTCTGCCTCCTCTGCACCTGGCAGCTGCCTCTACAGTTCCAGCCCACCTCACTGAGGCACTATAACGCACACCCTCTTTGTAAATGTAGTTGTTTAAATGTCTGTCTCCCTAACAAACAATAAATCCTGGGCAGGCCCATTTAGGAAAGCAATGTGAAACGAGTCATAAACATGCTAAAATCCAGAAATTTTATTTCAATAGAACCTATTCTAAGAAACTAATGCTAAATATAGGAAAAGCTGCTTCTGAAGATGTTTACAGCAGTATTATTTATATTGGAGAAAGAGAGAGGGAGGGGGGTGAGGGGTAAGGAAGAAAACAATTTCACCATCCAAGAAATTATATTGGGGGAACAATATTAAGCTAACTTATGGTATATAGTCTCAACAAATATTTGTAGTTAGAAAAAAAAATGAGAGGAACAAAACATAGGGAAATGCTAATATTAAATAAGTTTAAAAGGCAACATTTAAAATTGTAAGTGAACTTAAAGCAACAGATGCGCGCACACACACACACACACACACACACAAAAACTATACCAAAATGTTCTGTTTTGCTCTATTGTTAGGGGCAAAAATAGAATATTGGGGACTAGCTATGGTTATGGGAAATAGTAATCATGCTCCATTAACCACGACTGCCTTGTGTTGGTTAAAGAAAGGACATTCTGACCTGGCTGGGAGTTGTGTACCCCCAGGACTTGGGAGTCAACCTTTGAATTCAGTCCATTCTCATTCAAGAACTGCTATTTTCATGGAAAGATTAACAACCTTATTGACCAAACAATGGAGTCCCACTCCAGCCTGCAAGCCTACTTCCCCATACCTGTAATCCCTACTTCCCCACGTAATCTTTGTCTTACCCTATATAAGCAACTGGCTTATGGGGGGCTGCAGAGCAGATTTTTGTGGATGACCTGCTGCTCTCCCATACTGCAGACAGTACTGGAATAAATGCTCATATATTATTCAACCCAGTCTCTATTTAAATGGCTCAAATAGTGACAGGCAGCATGGACCCACTGATTGTCCGGTTACACTATCAGTATATAGAGCACTTGCGAGAGACTATTCTCTCCTCACTGGATCCAAATATTTGGACCAAGTCCTGATGTCACTTGATTTCACTTGACTGTGGCCTCTGATCCCAAATCTCTTTTCCTTCTGATTAACCATTCCTTGCCTAGCTTCTGCAAACTTGACTTTCATTATTTCACTTAGAGAAACACTCCTGCTGCCTGGTCCTTTAATTCCCCACCCCTCCTCTCCATTCATGGAACTTCTTATCTCGGGCCCTCATCATTTGTCTGCTCAGTCACTGCCTGTGTCAGTGCCACCCCTCCCATCAGCCCCAATTCATTTTTCCCCGGCCCTGTTGGCAGAGTTCTCAAAACTTACCATTTGACCTGCTAAGAATTCTCCAAGGAGGCCCTCTCACCTGCAGGATAAGATCTGAGCTTCTAAATCAGGCAAACAAAACCCTTTCTGATCTGGTCCCCAACCTGCCTCAGCTTCTCCGTCAGATCACCTATTCCTCTCCTCCTCTTCTCCCCCACAATCCGTCCTCTCCCCCAGCCCTTCTATCTCACTGTCCTGACCCTTCCCCTGGCCTACACAGCACTCTAGTCATTTATCTGACCCCTTGGATGCCCTCAGGGCCAGGGTTCCAGCACCCCATCTTCTATGCCCAACATCACCTCCATCACTCCCCCTGAACAGGAGGAAGAGGAAGGCTGGTGTTCCTCACCTTCCCACATCATTGCCATATGTATTCCATCTTCCCTTAGTTGAAACTGCCCTCCCCCTCTACTTTCCCAAATTCTAGCCATAGCCACTTGCTAAATATGGCCACTGAGCACTTGAAATGCGGCCAGTCTAAACTGAGATGTGTTGTCATTGTAGAGTAGACACTAGATTTCAAAGACTTGGTACGAAAAAAAAAAAGTTTAAAAAAATATTTTATTTTACCTGTTGATAATATACATATTAGACATGTGGGGTTAAATAAAATATATTATTAAAGTCAATTTCACTTGTTTTCTTTTACTTTTTCTTTTTTTGTTAAGCCTAACCTGAGGATATTTTTCCATTGATTTTTAGAGAGAGTGGAAGGGTGGGGGAAGAGGGAGAGATACATAGATAGATAGGTAGAGAAAGAGAGAAAAAAAAAAACCTCGATGTGAAAGAGACACATTGGTTGCCTCCCACACACACCCCAACCAGGGGCGGGTATTAAACCTGCAACCCAGGTACATGACCTTGACTGAAATCCTCTGGTGCGAAGGCTGAGGCTCTCACCCCTGAGTAATGCCGGCCAGGACTCCCTTTACTTTTTAAAATGTGGCTACTAGAAAACTTAAAATTACACATGTGGTTCACATTACATCCTATTGGACAAAGCTAGTTTAACCATTCTTTAGGGCGTAGCAGGAGTAAAACTTCAAGATGCCCCTATTTTTGTGCCACCCTTGGTTATCCTTTTTGCCTCCTTGAAATCCTATAATGGAGTCTACCATATAAGCCACAATCTAATTATACAATGCACTATTGTTCACTAATACCCTATTCTTCTTGCTATAATAATGCCATTTCTATACCCTCTTTTGGGACTCAATAGGCAGTCAACTTTTAATTAGACATGAGACCTTTGCTGGAGCAAGACAGCAATATGTTTTTCGTTTTTGTTTTGTTTTGTTTGCTCATTTACTTTCCCAATAATGATTTAGACAGTGTAGGGAGAACTGGAAGCCAGGGGACCAACAGCTCTTTCTTCTTCCTCTAATTAATAAAATACATACAGACCATTTAGTACATGGTTTGGCTCCGTATAAGGCCTGCCTATGTCTCCGTTTCCCCCACTATAAAATAAATCAGGTCAATTTACAATAAGCAGCCAGATCAAAGTAGCTAAGCAAGTTCTAATTGGAGTCATTATCACGATACCAAGAAATACTCTACTTTTCACAGCTAATTGTGTTTTGTTAGCCAGTTGTCTTAAAGAGAGACTAATTTTAATGGAGAGAACAAGTCCATCATAATTATCAAAATAAGAAAGGGTGGGGCAAACTACCTATCAAATGCTCTCCTACCTATTAATAATGGGAAATAAGTAATGAGAGAGGAAACTGTCAAGTGCCTACTCCAAGCTGAAATAGTTTACACATCACACTTGCAGACATTACCATATATATCCATTTTACAGAATAGAAACTGATGTTCATAGACAGGCTAAGTAACTAGACCAAAGTCATGTAGCTGTGCTACAAATCAGGTCAGCAGCATCATCTCTGTATGTAAAAAAAAATGACATCGTTATTATCACTTGAAGATAAAATGTATGCAAATCAAGAAAATCATATAAATATACAAATAAAAATACAATAATACTTTCTATTCTCCTTCAAATAGTTTTCTTGATCTTGGCTAATCCCCATTTTTCAGAGCAAGAGACCTATTTTTCTAAGTAGACTTTTCCTTAAAGTAGGAAACAAGTAGGGTATGTAATGTAGTAGGAACTAGTGTATTAATAATACATTATTTTCTTTAAGTCTTTAAACCAGTTGTAAGTGAAAGCTTACATTAAACATTATGACTAGAATTCCTCAGATACATTTACAAAAATCTAGTCCCTATAGATAAAGATTACAGTAATCAAGTCAATTGGGCCATTTCAAAAAACAAATGCATCAACAACAATAATAACAAAAATACACCTAAAAAAAGAACCTCTCCATGTTACACAATTTAAGTCAGAATGAGCTCAATGAAATGATAAAAGAAAGTTCCTCAAAGTAAGACACACTCACACATACACACACAGTGAAACTCCAATTACATAGCTAACTACTTTCTCACAATGGTAACAAGGTATTGTGTATCTCTAAGAAACCGAACTGATCTCGGTTTAATTGATTCTGCCTTTACAAAATAGCCAACTTAAATCTCCAGACTTGGACAGAACGAAAGTTCAAATTCTCTACCACAGAAAAAGTCCAAAAGTATCAAATGCTTTAAAATACTGCTCAGCTCTCCTTATCAAAAACGTCCCTGCAGCCTGTGTTAATCAGTCACTACTAAAAACTCCACACAATGCAACCTGTGTGCGCCTGGCATTTTACTACAGGAAGTAGAAAGTTCAGTTTACCAAGAAGGCCACATTTCACTTTCAAAGGTCTTGCAAACTAATCCCTCTAACAGTAACTAATTTACATTTCATTCCGATCTGAACAAGAAAGTGTAATCTCAAGAAATCCAGGATTGTGAAGAATTTCATTTGGCAAAACCAGGTGTGTTCTTTTTATTTCTTTAGAGGTACTTCACAGAGTATAAATAAAAATAATTTGCAGCTTTTCATCTCATGGGCAAGATCTTTATGTAAAATTCTCACATATAAAATGAATTCTTTTAATCCATATTTCCTCAAAAGACAGACATATTAAGACTACATGCCTTAAATCAGGTGATTTTTGCTCATTTTAAGAATAAAAATGGCAGGGGAGGGTTGGGGGGGGTAAGAGATCAAAGGAAGGACTTGTATGCATGCATATAAGCATAACCAATGGACACAAAACACTGGGGGGGGGGGGTGAAGGCATGTGGGGGGGGTAGAGGAGGGGGAGAAGGTCAATGGGGAAAAAAAGGAGACATGTGTACTTCTATTTGTAATATTTTAAACAATAAAATAAATTTTAAAAAATGGCATCTAGAAGAAACATAAGGTGTCTTTTTCTTTGTCCACACATACACAGACAAGTCTACAGACAGCAAAGGTGTTTTCATCCTAAACAGAAGTTAAGACTAAGGAAGTAAGAAAACAGAAAACAAAACAGCCTAGCACACCAGTTACCGACCACATGCAGCAGGTGACAGGAAGCCTGGTGGACCCTTCACACCCACAGGGATGAGCATCCCAGGTCAACTGCAGGCCCACCGGGGTTCTGCTGAACCTCCACCCAGCAGTCCCATGGACACAGAAGAAAGCAAAAAGCCATCCCTGTCATCCTGGCGATAAAGGAGAAGCAGCCTCCTTGAACCCAGGAAAGTCACCCCTCCCCTCCAAGCAAACACCAGGGGCCCCCTTCACACCGAGGACACAAAGAAACTGAAGCAGCCAGATCCAAAATAAAGGTAATTTTTAAAGGGGGGAGGGGCGTGAGATTTAAATTAAATGTATCCAGGGCTCACTTGGAGTCTCAGTCTATTTGGGGACTCAGACTCAAAAGTAAAAATAAAATGTAAAGGGGGGAGGGGGAGCGAAAGAGAGGACAGTTCAATTAAGGACCACTTGAGGTCCCAGTCTACTTAGGGTCCCGGACTCAACAACGTTCAAACTGGAAGGGGAGATGACAGTTCAGCGTGCGTGCGAGGGGCACCGGGGTGCAGGGTCTGCTGGGGAAGGGATGGTCCCGGCAGTGTCCCACCTCGAGGTTTCCCGGTGAGAATCGGGGGGAAGTTCACACCGGAGGGCTAGGCTGCCCGCTTTTCGGGGAGCAAGCCCAAGACCCACACTCCACGCCCTCCCCGTCTCAGCTCCGACCACCCCGCCCGCGCGCGGGCAGTGCCCGACCCCAGGGCTGCGGCGCGCGCCTCACCCAGCAGCGCCCGCAGGTGCTTCAGGCGGGTCAGCACGTCCTTCTTGGGGTCCAGCACCTTCTGGGTGGACTTCTTCACATCCCCATGGCTCCTCCGGGAGAACATCCCGCCGCGGGAAGCCCGGTCCCGCCACGGGGGCAGGAGGCGCCGGAGCCGCGCGAGTCACAGCACAGGGTCCGGCCCGGCGCGTGTCGCGTGGGCCACTTGGCCGCCCCTCTCCGTGCCGCCGCCGTTGCCGCTTCAGCTGTGACTCCAGGAAGGAGGGGCGGGCCGCCCGGGCACCGAGAGGGGAGGGGCAGGAAGGCGGTGTCAACAAGGGACCGACGGCCCCGCCCCGCGGGAGGCGCCAGCCGCCCCTCGGGCGCAGCGCACGTGCGCGTGGCCGGGACTCCTCGCCGGGCGCCGCTTGGAGCGCCGCGAGTCACAAAGAAGCTAGCTAGCCCCAGGTTCTCGCTGTACTACAAGTCCCGGGATGCACCGCGATAGAGCCCTCCAATTAGACTGGCGTGACTTTGGCACGCTGGGAGACAGTGGGCCGGCTCTAAGCGCGTCCTCCCTTCCTACCCCGCCGTGGGCCGCAAGTCCACCTGGGAAGTGTAGTTTTATGCAGGAGGCGAGGCTCTCTGATCGCCTTTCCAGTCTGGGCTGTTGGGCAGTAGCCTTCCGCCTTCAACCTGGGGAGGCCCAGGGCTGCCTTCCTTTCACTCTGTGTGCCCACCGCAGTTCCCGCTACTGCATCGTGAACCACGGAAACATCTCAGTAAGAAAAGCTTCAGGGCTTTTAAAATGCAAACCATTTTAAGTTCTAGCTTCAGGAATCACACTAAGGAGCCAGGGTCCCATGGAAATCCCTTTGACCATACCAAAATCCGAGCTCCAATTTCTCACTAAAATAAATGGCTTTGGCAGGAGGGAAGGGCATGCCTAGGCTCTGGATGAAGAGATCTTTGGTTTCTGAGACCCAATCTCACTTGGAGTGTGCGAGTCCCTCACTTAGAGGGCTCCACGGGATCTTCTTGCTTTGTAGGAAGGGCATGTTCTCTGTGTTATGCAAAGCCCTATTAGCAATTCGGTAGTAGAACCAGAAATAGAACCTGAGAGACCTGACGCTCGGCCATTTGCCTTTAAGGTCAGGTACCTGTAACATGGGGTAAGACTGAGAAGGAAGATGGTCTTACAAGAGATCCTACTGCATCTGGACCCTTTGATGCTCCAAATTTTGACAACATTTTAGTAAGTACTTAAGCTGGCTGTTTAAAAAGACGTGGTTTCCATCAGATTAGGACAACACAACTGTCTTTTTTCATTCAGCTGAACTGTAAATTGGGGGAAAAGCCAGGGATTTACACAGCTCTGTGTCCATTACTGAGCACAGAATTTTGGCCAAAAAAAGTTCATTAAATAAAAGGAAATAAAAAGCCAAAATGGTCCAACATATTTTATCTAGACATGCAAAATATAACTCATAATTGTTATATTTTTAGAGTTGCCTCTATTTTTGGAGTTGTGAAAATAGAATTGATAGAGCTAGAGTATATTCATCCTGAAGAAATATTACTCAGCAATGCAAAGGAATGGACAACTAATAAACCCAGTGAAATGGATGAGTCTCAGATCCAGAGATGGAAGCCCCATACTCAGGATGATGCCAGGAGGTCTCTATAAGTTTGGGCCTCCATCAAGTTCACAAACCCTCCAAGACTCTTACAAGAGAGAGAGAAAAAACTTCTCTCTGAAAACAAGGCATTTTGGGTATCTTTGTTAGAGCAACATAGCCTGTACTTGATTACACATACTAAATCACAACAGTCATTGCCAGACTCCTTTAAAAATATACTTTTTATTACATTGATTTAACAAAAATAGGATGCACTTGTCTTAGGCAATTCAATTTTTCTGTCTCAAAATAATCTGTCATCACATACAAACATTTATTGAGCACCTACTATGCATTAAGCATAAGTCTAAACCTTGGGGATAAAAGAAAAATGCAACCTCCTGACCTCCAAAGATTACAATGTAGTTGAGGGGCAAAATAACTAGATAAATGAACAGGTAAATGGCAGTGTACAGTGAGCATGTGACATTGTCAAAACTTGATAGTACCACATATGATTTCACTTATATGTGGAATCTATAGAATAATATAAATGAACAAACAAAATAGAAACAGACTCATAGATACAGAGAACAGACTGATGGTTGCCAGAAAAGAGGAGGATTGGGGGACTGGGTAAAAAAGGTGAAGGGATTGAAAAATACAGATTGGTAGTTACAAAATAGTCAATGGAAATATTGTCAATAATATTGTAATAACTAAGTATGGTGCCAGGTGGGTACTGGAAATATCAGGGGGAATACTTTGTAAAGTATATGATTTTCTAACCACTATGCTATACACCTGAAATTAATACAAAATAATACTGAATGGAAACTGTAATTGAAAAGAAAAAAAAATCTTTGTAGTACCAGAAACAGGCATTTGTGCATATAGACTCACCTTTTTCATCCTACCTAGCCTCTACTTACCGGTGAAAATGTAGATTCCAGTCTTCTCTAAAAATTTAAGAACCATAAATTATAATTTTTTAATTTATTATTGTTGTTGAGAGTATTACTAGTACAGATGTCCCCCACTTCCCCTCCTTTGCCCCCTCCACCTGGTTTCCACCCCAACCCAGGCCTTCACCACACTATTGCCTGTGTCCATGCACTATGCATATCCTATATAATAAAGAGCTAATATGTTAATTAGACCAAATAGCAGAACGACCGTCCAGAAGATGTTCCGGACAACCGTCTGAGCAACCTTCGGACAAAGCCAGGGCTGTGAGGACCGACCAAGGCTGCAAGGGGCTGTGAGGGCCAGCCAAGGCAACCAGAGCTGCAAGGCTCAAGCCCCTTGCACCAATTTCATGCATCGGGCCTCTAGTCTATAATAATAAAAGCATAATATGCAAATTGACCGAATGTCCAAACAGCAGAACAACCATCCAGACAACCTTCTGGGCGACCACACTATAACACCCACTGGCACCAAGCCAGCCATGGCGGGTGCAATGTGATTGGTTGGGGGCCCAGCTATTGCCCAATGATCGCCCTGCAGAGGGAGGCCGGCGGGGTGATTGATCAATTGGGGGCTCCGCAATTACCCCAAAGAGGGAGGCCCAGGCTACCGCACGGTGGTGCTGTGGCGGGTGGGCAGGGCCTCCCTCTATAGGGGTGATCCATCACGGGGCTCTGGGACTGTGAGAGGGCGCAGTCCAGGCTGAGGGATCTTCCCCACCCAGTGCATGAATTTCATGCACCGGGCCCCTAGTAGGCATATAAGTTCTTTGCTTAACTTCTTCCTGCCCACCCTTCCCTCTGAGATCTGTCAGTCTGTTCCATGCTTCATGTCTCTGGACCTATTTTGTTTGTCAGTTTATTTTGCTTATTAGATTCCACATATAAGTGAGATCATGTGATATTTGTCTTTCTCTGACTGGCTTATTTTGCTTAGTATAATTAATATTTGACAAGAATATATGATGGAGTAAAGATCGTCTCTTCAATAAATGGTGTTGGGAACATTGGCAAACAATGAATCTAGGCCGCCAAATAACACTGTACACAAGAATAAACTCAAAATGGATAAAATACTTAAATGTAAATTGCAAAACCATAAAAATCCTAGAAAAAGACATGGGCAGTAAAATCTCAGACATCTCACGTAGCAATATTTTTGCAAATACACCTTTTAGGGCAAGAGAAACAAAGAAAAGAGTAAACAAATAGCATTAAATCAAACTGAAAAGCCTCTGCACAGCAAAAGAAACCATCTTCAAAATGAAAAAGGAACCCACTGAAGGGAGAATATATTTGCCAGTGATACATCTGATAAGTGGTTACTCTCCAAAATATATAGAGTTCATACAACTCAACAAAACATAAACAATCCAATTTTTAAAAAAATGGGCAAAGGCCCTTAATAGACACTTCTAAAAAGAGGACATACAGATGGCCAAGAGACATATGAAAAAATGCTCAATGTCACTAATCATCAGAGAGATGCAAAATAAAACTACAATGAGGTATCACCTCATGCCTGTCAGAATGGCTACCATCAGTAAATCAGCAAACAGCATGTGCTGGCAAGGATATAGGAAAAAAACCCTAGTGCACTGCTGATGGGAATGCAGCCTGGTGCAGCCACTGTGGAAAACAGTATGGAGATTCCTCAAAAAATTAAATATGGAACTGCAGTTTCACCCAGGATCCCACTTCTTGGAAACATAAATTATTTTGATTCTTTTTCTCTCACATATATTCCATATGACATAAAAATACTTCTCATTTTTTTATTGCTCTGCAAAATCGTTCCTGCTGGACTGTGAACTCCTTGAGGGCATCACTTCTCTATAATTATTTATCACTGGAGGTTCAGAGTGTCAGTAATTTGCAGACACAAAAGTGCTATTGAGTAAATGTCCCACTTTAATCCATAAAGATAATGTAATCAAGAGTTAAAAATTTGTGATGTAACTAAAAACTACCTGAAATACCGTTTGGATTAGGAGAAAAAAAAAGTTTTGACAACAGAGATATACAAAAACATAGCTGATCTATAATAATAAAAGCGTAACATGCTAATTAGACTAGACATCCTTCTGGACAAAGCCGGCGGCTGGAGGAGGGAAGCCCAGGTCCTGGGTCCCGGGTGACAGAGGGAAGCTGGTGCCAGCAGCCAGGGGAAGGAAGGCCTACTCTTGCATGAATTTCGTGCATCAGGCCTCTAGGAGTATAAAATAGTACAACTCCTATGGAGAGGAATTGGGCAAAATTACATATTCCTTGTCTTTTGACACAGAAATCCTACTTGAAAGAATCTGTTCTGAAGACATACCTCCACAAATATGATACCACATGTGGAAGGTTATTCCTTCCAGCACTATTTGTAAACAAGAATGTAGTGGGTTGAACTGATATATCAATGTTCTAATCCCAAAACCTGTGAGTGTGAGTTTTGGAATAAGCATCTTTGCAGATGTAACTAAATTAGGGATTTTTAGGGAAATCCTCTCGGATTATCAGGGGAGGCCCTAAATGTAATGAATATTCTTATAAGGAACAGAAGAGAAGACACAGAAAAGATCACGTGAAAAGAGAGGCAGAGATTGGAGTCATGTGGCCACAATCCAAGTGACCTTTGCAGCCACCAGAAGCTGGAAGAAGCAAGGAAGAATCTCCCTGGGGGGTTTCAGAGGGAGATCAACTCTGAAAACATCTTGATTGCAGATTTCTGAATCCCAGAACTGTGAGAAAATAAACTTCTGTTGGTTTAAGCCACTTAGTTTGTGGTCATTTGTTGCAGCAGCCCTAGAAAATGAATACTGCCAGATATCGGAAAGAACCCAGTGTGATTGTCTAATGCAGGGGTGGGGAACGTCCAGCCCATGAAATCATTTGGTCTGGCCCTGCCAAGGCATTAGGGGTGAGTTAATTAAATGTTTGACCAAATTTAGCAGGCTAATTTTTAAGTTGATAATTTTGTATGACCTGAGGATGATGTTATAAGTATCCAAATGGCCTTTGGCAGATAAAAGGTTCCCCACTCCTGGTGGGATCTGATTGGATATGGTGCATGCGTACACATCTAAAAGTGGTAGTACTATGCAACCATTGAAAAAATGAGAAAATGTCTTGCTTCCTCATTTGACTGATACATTGTTAAGTATAAAAGCAATGGACAGAACATAAAATACAAATTTACTTGCTTATTTTTTTTTTCAAAAAGAAACATTGGAATAATAAATCAAGAACTGCCCTAACCGGTTTGGCTCAGTGGATAGAGCGTTGGCCTGCGGACTGAAGGGACCCAGGTTTGATTCTGGTCAAGGGCATGTACCTTGGTTGCGGGGGGAGGAGGGGGGGCGGTATGCAGGAGGCAGCTGATCGATGTTTCTCTCTCATCGATGTTTCTAACTCTCTATCCCTCTTCCTTCCTCTCTCAATGATTAGAGAGAATCATTGATTGGATGCCTCCTGCATGCCCCCTACTGGGGATTGAGCCCACCACCCAGGCATGTGCCCTTGACCGGAATCGAACCCGGGACCCTTCAGTCCACAGGCCACTGCTCTATTCACTGAGCCAAACCAGCTAGGGCCTGGGTTACAACATTTAAATGGTGCAAAAGTCAAACCAGCCACAATCAGGGCACGTGTGGGAGGCAACCAATCCTTGTGTCTCCCTCTCCCCCTCCTCCCCTCCCTATTCACTCTCTCTAAAGAATGAATGGAAAAAATATCCTCCGGTAAAGGTTAACAGCAACCAAAAAAATACATGCACAGGTCAAGGTTCATTCTTTTCCATAGAGATATGTAGTTCCTGTGTTATTTATAAAGAGACTTTTCTTTCCCCCATTGAATTAACTTGATACCTTGGTCAATTATCAAGTAAGCATGTGTGTGTGTCTATTTCTGGACACCCTGCTCTGCTGCATTAACCTGGTTGTTTAACCTTAAACTGTTAGCCCTGTCTTGACTACTAAAAGCTTTCTTGTAAGTCTTGATTTCAGGTAGTGTATGTTTTCCTTTATTAAGATTATTTTGCCTTATTAGGTCTTTCCCAATTCCATATAAAATTTAAAATCAATTTATTTATTTACAAAAAAATATATATGCTGTGTTTCCTGTTCTTCTAATCTCCGTAAGGACCTACAAGCAATGGTATCCAGTGGCAATGAGCACACCTGGCACCCAGATCTTGGTTTCCAAATATCATTCCCAACCCAAAGTGATCAGGGCTCTTTAGAGAGAGAAATGGCGAATTCCAGGTCTGAAGAAGGAAAATATAGAATGAGTATAATACTGTGCCCAAAGGTCAATGGGAAAGTCTCTAAAACATAGGAGCTAGCTTAAAGGGGCTTCTTATGACCAAATGTGAGATAACTGGATCATCAGCAAGAATAATGATTATTATTGATTACAACACTTTGAATAAATAAAAATTCAGGAATCCATAATGACATTTAAAATAATTTTTAAGGGGAATATTTCAAGTAGAAAACATTTCTTGTACCTTTGATGATTTCAGGTAGACTTTTGGGGAAAAAAAAGATTTTAAGAACCCTCCGGTAGCTAAGACCCTTACTCAGTGACAAAAGAGGAACCTGATCTGAATTGGGTATGTGTTTCAAGATCCTAATTAGAGGAGATGCAGGGCTTTAGAACTTTATAATTCCCTCTCTTCATCCCTTACCAGAAAAGCAGAATGTTTTCCTGGTGACACAAATTGAATTTGATTGTTCAGAAAGACAGTGACCAAGTAGCCACAACAAAGTAAGGAAAATAAAATGAGAGACCAAGAAGGCACAAAGAATAAACAGAAACACTCATCAATTCCTGATGTTGTCTGGAGCATAATTTTAGATTTTTTGATATACTATTTACATAAATTCAAACCAACAAATACTTACTGAACAACTATTACAGTTAAATTGTGATGATCATGCCTGGCAGGTATGGCTCAGTGGTTGAGCATCAACCTATAAACCAGGAAGTCAATGTTCGATTTCCAGTCAGGACACATGCCTGAGTTGCAGGCTCAATCCCCAGTGGGGGGCATACAGGAGGCAGTTGATCAATGATTCTCTCTCATCATTGATGATTCTATCTCTCTCTCCTGCTCCCTTTTTGAAATCAATAAAAATACATTTTTTAAAAATTGTGATGATCATAGTTTTGCACTTTCCAATTCTTTTTTTTTTAATTATTGTACTGAAAATTGGTCTTCCAAAGGCCTATGTGAAAACTGCAATTTCTATCATCATTGATGGTACATATTTATCAAATAATTCTAAAATTCTTCATTGCAGGCTTGTGCCCAGACAGGGCCAGGATGAGCATGTATTCAATATTTATTGAATGGATGAACTCATTCATTTGCTGCTTTATTAATATCTCAGTCAGCATACTTTGGCAATGTTGTTCAGTAGGATGTTTACAATTTAACTATGTATTATGTTTCCAAATTTTTAAATTCTACCCTTCTTTTCTTAGAAATCTTTTAGGCTTTCTCATCTTAAACAGATTATTCATTGTTTATGAAACCATATTTATCTCCCCCCACAACTCTGGCCCCCTTCATTTCCTCCTAAATTGGTGCTGCTACTAGCAATAAAGAAAAAATGTCTAGTAGGCTTTCCCCATTTAATTTCAACTACTTCTTCCTCAAAACTCAGTCATTACCATTAGAGACAATTTGCTTACCTTTTAACTTTCATAGTTGATATCATTCTAGATCTTTAAATCTGCAAGCTCTGTAGTTTCCAGAAAACCTAAGTGTTAATATATTTTATCTCCTAACTAGAGGCCTAGTGCATGAAAATCCGGCCTAGTGTCCCTCAGTCCGGCCTGCACCCTCTCCCTATGTGGAGCGGGCCTAAGCCATCAGTCAGACATCCTTAGTGTGGGCAACCATGCAGGCAGGAGAGGCTCCCACCACTGCCGCTGCACTCACCAGCTGTGAGCCTGACTTCTGGCTGAGTGGCACTCCCCTTGTGGGAGCGCACTGACCACCAGGGGTCAGCTCCTGCGTTGTGTGTCTGCCCCCTGGTGGCCAGTGCACATCATAGCGACCTGTTGTTCTACCATTCAGTCAATTTGCATATTAGCCTTTTATTATATAGGACTAGAGGCCCGTTGCACGAAGAGATTCATGCAATAGGCCTTCCCTTCCCCTGGCTGCCGGCACTGGTTTTCCTCTGGCACCCGAGACCCAGGCCTTCGTTCCGGCCAGAGCCTTCAGTCTTCGCTCTGCCACTTTGCCCCTATGTATGCAAATTAACCGCCATCTTTGTTGGGTTAATTTGCATACTCTCCTGATTGTCTGGTGAGCATAGCAAAGGGATGGTTAATTTACATGTTTGTCTATTATTAGGTAAGATTTTTCATTCACCAGAGTTTTTCAGTTTGGAAGGATTAGATTTTTTTTTTCAAATTGACTAAAATATGCCTGAATATTCATCATAATCATCACGAGTATTATGCTAATTTTAGTATATGGGAAAATTGGACTTCTAGCCACAAATTTTCTTTCTTCTTTTTTTAAAAAATATATTTTATTGATTTTTTACAGAGAGGAAGGGAGAGGGATAGAGAGTTAGAAACATCGATGAGAGAGAAACATTGATCAGCTGCCTCCTGCACACCCCCCACTGGGGATGTGCCCACAGCCAAGGTATATGCCCCTGGCCGGAATCGAACCTGGGACCCTTGAGTCCGCAGGCCGACGCTCTATCCACTGAGCCAAACTGGTCAGGGCCACAAATTTTCTTATCAGTTAAGTTCATTGTGCCTGTCCTCAGGAGAAAGATCTTTTAGCATGTCAGCAAAAGCAAAGGCTCTGCCCTAGTTAGTTAGCCTCAGTGGATAGAGCCTCGGCCTGCAGACCGAAGGGTCCCAGGTTCGATTCTGGTCAAGGGCACATGCCTGGATTGTGGGCTCAGTCCAACATGCAGGAGGCAGCCAATCAATGATTACCTCTTATCCTTGGTGTTTCCATCTCTCTCTTCCCTTCCCTTCTTCTCTGAAATCAATAAAAATAAATTTTAAAGAAAGCAAAGGCTCTGATTCCTAGTCCTTGCCCTGTACTAACTGTGTAATCTTAAATGACACAGTTTTCCAAGCCTCAGTTTTCCTCATCTATAAAATGGAGATAAACTTGCATTCAACTATTTATTCTAAGGAGTAAATAAGCATAAAAAGAATTGAGCCACAATACCTGGTACAAAAATGCTCAGTAAGTATTATTTTGTTTTTCTCTTCTCACCTATTCCCAGAAAATATGAATAAGATCATTTCTGTTTGCTAAAATTGTCCATTTGTGTGCACACTTGATTGCTAACTGTGATGAATAGGAAGAGTTTATGCAGCTGAGGTTTCCTATCGTTTTATAAGTCCACACTGGACACAATCAGAATAGGTAGAAGCAATGTCCCAGAATCCTTTAGTCCTCACTCGTTATACACACCTTGGCAAAGAGGGGTATTTTGCCTGATGCCTCCATCATACCAGGTGAATATCTGCTGCTTTCTGGATCTCAAATGATACTGGATTAAAAATGCTGTCCAAGGGCTCATGGGTCTAAATGTGTGACTCAGCAGTTTGTTTCAGGGCATATTTTACTTTATCTGGTTATCATGAGACCAAACCCAGAAATAGTTTATGGGTCCTTTCCAAAGTTAAAGTAATAATTCAAATGGTTATAAATCAAATTAGTAATTTAAACTATTACAGTCATAAAAAACAACAAAGTGAAACCTCAGAGACTAAAATGTTTGGCTTTAATAATCTATCCAAAAGATGCCAATTGACATTTTTCTCTGTCACTTAAATGTTCATTTAAAAAATCAAAATAATAAATTTATTTCATTGAGTCTTTTCACAGCCCTAACATTTTCTTTTTCATTTCTTCATTCAATAAGCATTTATTGGGATTCCTTTTGCCAGGCACTTTTCCTAGTCACTGAATAGACAGAGATAAAAAAGACAAAATTCCTGTTCCCAAGGAGCTCACTATCTGGTTAGGAATAAACTATCTAAAAAGGACACATTACAAAATAAATATGAAGCTTTTTTGTTTATTTATTTTATTTTTTAAAATATATTTTTATTGATTTTGGAGAGGAAGGGAGAGGGAGAGATAGAAACATCAATGATGAGTGAGAATCATTGATCCGCTGCCTCCTGCATGCCCTCTACTGGGGATCGAGCCTGCAACCCGGGCATGTGCCTTTGGCTGGAATTGAACCTGGGATGCTTCAGTCTGCAGGCAGACGCTCTATCCACTGAGCCAAACCAGCTAGGACTGAAGTTGTTTTATTTTTAACTTCCAGAAAGTATTAAGAAAAGCCCCCCACTTGCTTTGCCTTTGTAAAATTTTGCACCCTGGAGGAAGCCCCCCGCCCCTTATCCCATCCTTGGTCATGAATTGCCCTCTGTAAATCTGGGTTAAATAATTTTACATAATTGTAAAGAGTTATTGGCAAGAAAATTCTAGAATCTTAGAAAGTTTTGAGAGCAAAATGTGACTAATAGATGTATTTCCTCCTTATAAAGAGGAAAAAATAAGAACCAGAGCTGATCAGTGACTGGTGATTACCAAAACTGAGGGTGGAAACCTCACCTGACTCTGCCATGATGCTTCTGGTGTCACTGGAATGGCTGTAAGATGCCATCACACCTGAATACCATTCTGCAAAGCAGTTTCATGTTTTGCCCATTGAATCCTTATTACAGCCCATTAGGTTGGAATTCTTATTCCCATTTCACCTAGAGTCTAGGTCCTAGACTCAGTGAAGTTGTGTACCTGGCTCAAGGTCATCCAGCTCATAAGAAGCAAGTCCAGTAGGCAAATCAGAAGGACTTAGAGAAAGTAGAGCATAGAAAGCAAATAAATGACTTGGTTTGTCCCCTGGTAGCTGGCGATCAAGATAAACCAGTTCAGATAATAGGAAAGGCTCTTGAAGGAGAATAAAAAGCCTCAGTTAGGAACTAAAGACCTACCAAGACCTAGGACTCTGTATTTAGAGCCAGAGGCTACATTATAATTCATCTAGACCAAAAACAAACAACCAGATAAACTTTACAGAATTCAGTTACTTCTTCAAGTCCCCGAAGCTAATTTATAGTCAAGCTAGGTAAAAAGTTGACTCCTAGCCAGTGTTCATCTAACCCCATCATTTGCTGGCTAGAAAGGACAGTGGAAGCTCAAATTTTAAATAAAAGCTGGAAGGATAGTGGGCTAATTTTTTAAAAATGGTGGTTCTCAATGAGCCACACTTCCTAGTATGGTCTGGAAGCTTTCATTTTTGCACCCTGGAGGAAGCCAACCGCCATGTAAGGAGTTTGGCTATCCAGAAACTGTCACTCTGTGAGAAGTCTAATCTAACCCTGGGGAGAGGCCACACTGAAAAGAAATAAGACCCATAGCTAACAGCCTCAGCTCACCCAAGCCAACAGCCAACACCAATTTGCCAGCCATGGGAGTGAGGCCATCTTGCAAATGTCATCCTCCAGCTCCAGTCAAACCTGTCAGCCCTGTGGATCATGAACTGTCCTAGCAAATTGCAAAATTGTGGACAAATAAACAAAATATCTGTTGTAGTTAGCCACTAGGTTTGGATAGCATAGCAATGAGTAGCTGAAACAGAAAGGGTGTCTGCTTATGGTCCCAAGGATCTGGAAATATCAAATCTTGAAGACTCATCTCTTCAGCTGGACAAAACCATACACTGTAGCCAATGGTTTATATCTAACACTAGAGACCTGGTGCACGAAATCATGCACGGGTAGGGTCCCTAGGGCCTTCCTTCCCTGGCTGCCAGCTGCCGGCCGGGGCCTTCCTTTGTTCCCTGGTGGTCAGCGCACATCATAGGGAGCAGTCCAACTCCCGAGGGGACACTTTGCATATTAGCCTTTTATATATATAGGTTCTTCTGGTTCTAAAATTCTTTGAGCTTGTGATTCTCTTTTTGGTTCATCCTATCATCTCAGACAAGCCTGATGTCTACATGATGAAGATATTTTTGTTTCCACAAGGTGACTGGCTTTACAGGGAATGCTTTTCCCACCAAGGAGTAGAATGTAGATGACAAGAAGGCAGGAAAAATGGTCTTTCAGAGTTATAGGCAGATAGAAGAAAAAGCTCCAAGAGTCTGGGTAGTGGTAGCAAGGAAGGAAAACCCAAAGTTTATCTCCATAGAGGAAATTAGGGTATTTAGAATTAACAAAATATCCACAGGAAAAGCACCAGGCTAGCCTGAAAACAGCCAGGTCAACAGAAATTGACTTGAGAAATTGACTTTTGATTCCTCTAGCATTACAGGAAGCACTTAAAAATGTACTGGGCTTGTAACTGGTTACTTGCAGCTGGTGAACAGGCAGGAACATAAATGGAGTCTTCAGAGGAATTGGGAAGATGGTGTGTCGATTATCAATGCCACTAAAATGCTACACAGCAATCAACCACAAAATTTCAGAGGCATACACCCATGAACATTAATTCAGCTCATGAGTTTATGGGGTTCATCTGATCTGGGTTGGGCGTGGTTGATCTTGGCTGGTATTTCTTAGCTGTCTAAGATTTTATGAGCTATTGACTGATCTAGAGTGGTTTTGGCTTGGATGACTGGGGTATCTTGGCTTTGGTCTATTTTTCTCGTCCTCTTCCTAGGACTATCAGATTGGCCTGGGCATGTCCTTCTTATGGTAATGACAAAGGACAGGAGTGAGCAAGCCCAATTGCACAAGAGTTTCAAGCCTCTAATTGTGACATTTTTGTTATTATCTTATTGTCCAAAGCAACTCACATGGCTGAGCTGAGAGTTAGAGAAGGACACAGGGAATGGATATAGACAGGGGTTAAGAATTATGACCATTAATCAACCTATTAGGGAAGTAATTTTGTAAAAATCAACCTTGAAAATGGCAAAGGGAGCTTCTGGAAGGATCTATCAGGAAATTTTATCTGATTAGGCTGCATTATGGGTCCCTGGGAGCTTGAAGCAAAGGAAACTTGCCCCTTTAACAAGGAGAGCCAACTGCTCTGCATAGTCCTCAGTCCTTTATCCACATTAAAGGAACTCATGTTCCTGACTGGTCATTCACTTGTGATCACCCTTCAATATTTTCTGCTTTCTCGAAGGCCCATAAAGATCACTGGACTTTGGGGTCTGAGGAAGAAGGCTGTCCTAAGAGGTAGGGAATAAATTCAGTAATTGCGATAAATAGTGGGCTTTCTAAGACTCTATTAAGAGACTCAGGTGTATTCTCAGAAAGGAATTGCTGAAATGAGAATGATACAATAGACTTTATTATATTATGCTTTTCCTATTACAAATAAAGGTGACTTGGGTGATTGGTTAAAAGGCAAATTAGATAGTAAGACTTTGCCAATACGGCATACCTCGGAGATAGTGTGGATTTGGTTCCGATCACCACAATAAAGTGAGTCATAATCTTTTTGCTGGTGAAGCGTCTTGCATTCAATTTGTGAAGTGCAATAAAGGGGCACAATAAAACGAGGTATGTTATCTGAGACTTCCAAGAGAGAAAAACAGTGAACCTGTCACTCATAACTCCAGTGGTTACTTAGAAAGAGAAACTGCTGGAAAGTGGGCAGCATTATTCAAGAACTGTCAATTCCCATTGCTCTGATTCTGCCTAACTTTATAAAGTCTTTTATTAATTGGGTTGTTTGGCACTGGCTAGTTATCCTAAGCCTGAAAACCACAAGCAGACATTATAACCCAATTTCTGGACCTGTATAACCAAACACCAGATTTATGGTGATCCTACCAATAAATTCAGACCTTGTAAGGCCCTCTGGGATAGCAGCACTCCTCCTCAGCTGACATTTCTTTAGACTGCAGGATGCTACACTAGATGGGTTTCTAATGATAAAGCCCCACCTACAGAAGCTCTGGTCCCTGGAATAATGTTCACTGTTCCAAAACAAAGGAAAATTTTCAATAAAAAGTCTGAGATTCACCCTGGCTGGTGTGGCTCAGTTGGTTGGGTGTCATTCCATGCACCGAAAAGGTTGCAGGTTCAATTCCTGGTCAGGACACATGCCTGGGTGTCAGTAGGTGGCATGAAGGAGGCAGCGATGGATGTTTCTCTCCCTCTCTCTCCTCCTTTTCTCTCTCTCTCAAATCAATAAAAACATATTTTTTAAAAGTGTGGCATTCAATGGAATATTTACATGGTTCATATGTTTCTTGCTGTGGAAAGTGAAATCCTAGCAAATAGCAACTTGTATTTTACTGGCTCTGGTAGACCACACAAAATGTTAGAACTTGACTGGAAAATATTGGCAGACATAAAACTTTCCCTGGCAATCTACACTCAAGAAGCTGAGCAGATATGCTTGGTGTTCTACCCATCCCCTTCTGCCACTTACTATGAAAAACTGTGACCCTCTGCTCAAGGCTATTTTTCTCACTGTGGGAGCATCCTAGACCATGCACAGGGCAAGATGACCGTGTCAAAGAGTTAGTGCTCCCACAAGCAGCCCCCAACCAATGACAGACAGGGAGGTGATGGATAAAGATCCCAGCTCCCTCACCTTTGGAGTGGAATGACTCTGAGGAATGTGTTCTATGCAGTCTTGCAGTGGTTACCTGCTTGGTAATGGACCCCACGTGGGCCACCTTCCCTGCCCTCTCTTCCCAACTTCGCTGCCAATGTTTCCTTGGGATTCCCTCCAAATCAATTACTTGTTTGCAAATCTTTTTCAATCCAAAAGAGTGTTCAGTCTCACAAGAGAGCACAGTTAAAATAATAAGCTGAGCTTGCTGGAGTAATACCTAGGATTTTCATAGGTTGTGTGTGTGTGTGTGTGTGTGTGTGTGTCTTGGTCAAACTCAGCAAAGTAGGAACCAATATTATAAGCTAAATGAAAGTGATTTAAGTCAATGAGATTCCAGAAAGACAAATCCCTAGGCGGGTGACAGACAGACAAACACATGGAGAAAATGATGGCTTCAGCCATCTATGTGACCTGTCAGTCTGTCTTAGCCTGGTGGTCAAAGGTGGGCAAACTGGAAATTTGAGGAAAGACAGTCTCTAATCTTTACCACCTACCTCTGTGAATCTTTATAAAGCTTTATAGAAAGTACAACCTCGTTCTCTATGGCTCTCCCTGCAACTTCCCTTTCTTGCTCAGTATTATGTTTCTGATATTTTTTTCAATATTGATATATGCACTCTTAATTGCTTCTTAGTATTGCCCGTGCATGAGTACAGTACAATTTATAGATTCATTCTCTTGTGGGTAGATATTCAGAATGTTCTAATGTTTCATGGCTGCAGCTCATGCTATGACAAACATTCCTGCTTGTGCCCAGCCCTAGTGCATGTGTGCGTGTGTGTGTGTGTGTGTGTGTGTGCATGGGGTTACTAGGCTATGTATTTAGGAGTGGTCATTCTGGGGGCCTTTGTTCAATGGGTGTTGATCTCAGCATTCCAGTACTTCTTTGTATGTCTGAAATACATTGTTCATAATTTAAAAATACACGAATCAACTCTGGCTTAGAATTGGCCCAAGTACCATCATTTTCTGGCTTACTTTGTTAACGTTACGTGTTAAAAGTTTCTCTCAAGCACACCGTAATTTACTGATGCCTCCAGGAAGCATATACTGAGATACAGAATCAGTTCTGTGTGAAGTTAGCAAAACTACCAATAGAAAAAATTATTTAATCTGACTAACAGAAAGTTTTTCTCTGACTTTAAGTTTATTTTTCACCCCCAACTTTTAAAAAAAAATCCATTTTCTGAAATTGACTGATGTAAACAGTCCTCACATCATGGGGAATTCCAGGATATGATTTATCCATTGGGTCCTGGAAGCGAGTAGCTCTGGAAGAAAAGTAACCTCGGTCATTTCAGGCGTACATCCTTTGTTGTATCAAGTCAATAAAAATAGTTGGCCAGGAAGGTGACTCAGGATTTGGCTTGCTCTGTCTTATTTGATTAAAATAATAGCAGGTTGATTTGGCTTATTTCATTCCTTTTCACCTCTTTATCCTTGCTAGAAATGAGATAAAATGGCTATTATTTCTTTCCCACCTCCAATCAGTTGACTTTGAGCAAAAAATTATTTTCGCCGAATTAGATGTGATTGCACACAAGATTTCTGAATTAGATAGGCCTGCTTTTCCCTCACTTCCTCACCAAAAATTCCATCTATGAAGGTATATTTCAAAAATAGAAAGTGAGCATAATGACCATGTGAGTTTCCATTAGGGGAATAGGGGCTATGAATCAGCTGTTTTGTGGGCACTGATTACCTAATCAAGGCAGCAAGGACTCTGCTGCTACTCAGAGGCGGTACCCTGAATAATGAAATCTTTTTTTTGAGTGTGCCCTTTATCTTAGAGACCAAAAAGTGTTTTAAAATATAAGTGAGGCTTCAAGCCACTTTTTGCTAGCAGATATCAGACCATCAGTAGTTTATTTTAATTACTCACTATAAATAATGCTTTAAAAATACTAATAGCAAAAAATGAATAAATAAATAAATAAAAATAAAATTAAAATACTAATAATTAAGATGCATAAAGCACATAATATGTGTGAGGCACTGTTACTAAGTGTGTGTGTGTGTGTGTGTGTGTGTGTGTATGTGTTTACATTATCTCATTTAATCCACCCAAATCCTTATAAGGTGAAAATTATTGTTGTCCCCATTGTACACATGAGGGAGCTGGAATACAGAGAGGTTAAGTAACACTCTTAAAGTTACACAGTTAGTAAGTAAGTGCTTGAGCTAAGATTTGAGCCCAAGCAGTTCAACTCTTCACTTCACATTTTGATTCCTTTGTCGTACCAACACTCAGAGAGGCTAGATACCCTGGAAATGGGCACACAGCTGTAAAATGGTGGAGCCAAGTTTTAACCCAGGTCTTCCTGTGAAGCCTGAGATATTAATTACCACTTTTCTAGGGGGAAAACATCTTAAGTCATTATTTCAAGTCCTTCTTTAGATGATTGGTAATTTATATAAGAATCCCATTTCCCCCAATTACCAGGTCACCTCTGAAGTGCTAGCCAAAGGTTTCAAATGACAAATATTATAAAACATGGAATATATATAAAAGCCCAGCAACCAAACAGTGGAACGTCCGGAACAACCGGTTGACCAGTCACTGTGACTCACACTGACCATCAGGGGGCAGATGCTCAAAGCAGGAGCTGCCCCCTGGTGGTCAGTGCACCCCTACAGTGGGAGTGCCATTTGGCTGACCAGGATGAGCGGCTGCTGCAGGAGCAGCTGCTCAGAGGGTGGGTCCACAGTCTCTCGGCTGACCGGCCATGCCTCCCACCAGTGCACGAATCCATGTACTGGGCCTCTGGTATGTATATATTTTATATATATTTTATATATATACTAGAGGCCCGGTGCACAAAAATTTGTGCACTCGGGGGGAGAGGGGGTCCCTCAGCCCGGCCTGTGCCCTCTCGCAGTCTGGGACCCCTCGGGAGATAACGACCTGCTGGCTTAGGCCTGCTCCCGGGTGGCAGAGGGCAGGCCCAATCCCTAGGTGCAGCCCCTGGTCGGGCTCAGAGCATGGCCGATTGGGGAGTTGGGGCGCCGCCCCCTGTCATGCACAGAGCAGGGCGGATGGGGAGGTTTCGATGCCACCCCTAGTCACGCTCAGGGTAGGGCCGATTGGGGGGTTGGGGCACCGCCCTCTGTCACACTCAAGGTAGGGTCGATAGGGAAGTTGCGGCGCCACCCCCTGCCATGCACAGAGCAGGACCCATCAGGGGGTTGGGGTTCTGTACCCTGTCACGCACAGAGCAGGGTCAATCAGGGGTTTTGGGAGCTCCCCCCTGTCATGCACAGAGCAGGGTCAATCAGGGGTTTTGGGAGCTCCCCCGTCATGCACAGAGTAGGGCCAATAGGGGAGCTGGGGCACCGCCCCCTGTCACATACAGAGCAGGGCCCGTGGGGGGGTGGTAGTTGAGGCGCCACACCCTGTCACACTCAGGGCAGGGCCGATGGGGAGGTATGGCTCTACCCCGTCTCACATAGAGCAGGGCCCGTGGGGGGGTTGGGGCGCCGCCACTGTCACACACAGAGCCGCAGGGCCGATCAGGGGGTTGGGGCGCTGCCCCCTGTCACACACAGAGCGGCAGGGCAATCAGGGCGTTTGGGCGTTGCCCCTTGTCACGCTGATCCCAGTGCCGGGAGGCCTCGCGGCTCCGCTGATCCCGCCCCGCAGGGTCACAGATCCGGGTCCCAGACCGCTGACAGCCTTGCCTGCTGCCGCCTGCCTTCAGTATGCAAATTAGCCGCCATCTTGTTGCTTCAGGGTGGGGGTCCCCACTGGGGTACCTGGCCAGTCTGGGTGAGGGGCTGAGGGCTGTTTTCAGGCTGGCGGGCGACTGAAGCTCCAAACCTCTCCTTTTTTTCTTTTTTTTTTTATTCTGGCATTTATTTACCTTCTATGGCTGTCACTGGAGCTGAGAGCTGGCTTTCTCTCTGAGGCTCCGCTGAAAGCAGGTTTCTGGCCTTTGTTTTCTGTATTCCAAACAATGTTGCAACTCCAGCTCTGAGATCCCCGCTGACTGACAGGAGGTTTCTGGAGTTTTGTTTATCTTCTATAAATATTACTATGTTTCCAACTGAAGCTCAGAGGCCAGCGGGGAACGTTGGAGTCCACAGCAAGCAAGCCTCCTGTTAGCTTCCAGCTGCCTGGCTGCCGGCCGCCATCTTGGCTGACAGTTAATTTGCATAAGGATACGCTGATTAGCCAATGGGAAGGGTAGCGGTCGTACGCCAATTACCATGTTTCTCTTTTATTAGTGTAGATAAAAGCTCAATAGATCAAAAGTAGAAGGAGGTAAACTGTGTCCTTATGCACCCCCAAAAAACACAAAATTATCAGCTGTTTTCTGTGGCTTGGAGTTAGAAATGATTCCGACTCCTCTTCCAATTTAGAGCAAAAAGACAAGAAAAACTAAGTGAGAAACCACTGAGGTGGACTGTAAATAAGATGCTTGAAGAACCTAAGTTCAAGTGACAATTTTTCCCTAGGATATGCATCAGCTCTCTTAACATGACCCAGTGTGATTTGTAGTAGAGGTTGAGTCCTGGGTGAAATCCCAGTGTGGGGACAAGAAATAGGAAATTGGCCCAGATGAGGCGCTGAGGACTTAGGGAGACTCACTGTCAGCGCTATGCAAGTGTTGACCTGTGCAGGACTGAGATTGTGTCATTTTTCCAAGTTTGACTCCTGAGTGCAGGTAAAGGGCTGTTTCTCCAAAATATCCAGCCTGAGGTCACCAGGGGTAGACAGAACAGAGCTGGAGACAAGCTGAGACGGGGTCTGGAGAGTGCTCTGTAGTGGTGTTACTACAAGGACACTGCCAGCATCGTCTGCTCATCCCCAATGGGCCTGAGAGGAAGATGCCAGGTGAGGCCGCGAGGAGAGGCAGACACAGGGAGAGGCCCGCCAGGTGGGCTCCATATCAGGTATGGCTTCCTTTGGCTTATGGGGAACTTCTAAGCAGTAAACACCATACTATGACTGCCAAATCCTGCATTCCTGGCATGCCCTGGCCTTTCAGACCTCTTTACCTATCCCCCCTCCCACTTCTGTTCCACTCAGTCCACACTGGCGTTCTTTCCCTTGAATGTTCCCATCTCATGGTTTTGCACTTGCTGTCACCTTGGCTGGAAACTAGTTCCAGCTCAGGTCACGGCTGACACCTGGTTGACCCACCCGCACTCCAGCATCAGCACCTGTGGGGGACCTTTCCAGTTCTCCCAGACTGATGGAGCGTCGGCCCTTCTGCCTGCTTTATTTCCTCAGGACGCTTTTTGCAGTCTGAGATGATCTTCTTCTAGTGTGTGTGGACCATCCTCCACAACAAAAGCTCCCTCTGTAATGTGAGCTCCACGATGGCCAGGGTTTTGTTTTATTTACTGCTGTGGAGAGTGCCCGGCACACAATGGGCACTTCATGAACGTGTGCCGAATTAATGGGCTTCATCTGCCTATTTCAGGCAGGGAAGGCTGTGGTCTTCACAGTTCCTCCTTGCTCCCCTTAAAGTGGTATATTTGTTGGGTCCATCCTCTCTGATGAGCATCCACTTGAGACACCTGATCTTGTGGCAAGGACATTTTTATGTCTGTGATATTATGGGAGTCATACTGGGCTCCTGAGTTTTGTGTGACATTAAAATGAAAAAAATCTCATCTCCGAAACAATGCAAATATACAACAGGAAAAAGGATGGACAACTGTCCATTGATACCACAGAATAATGAGGAAAGACCACTGATCATGCAACCACATGGGTGACTCTTGAAAACATTACATTGAGTGAAAGAAGACAGACACAAAAGAACACATATTCTATGATTCCATTTACATAAAGTTGTAAAACAGGCAAAGCAAATCTCTAGTTACAGATATCAGAACATGATTCTTTCATGTAGGATGTGGAGGTTAACTCTAGAAAGAGAATCAGAGAAGTCTTTGGGGTGAGATGAACAAATTCTGTATCTTGTTTTGGACACCTTTACACAGATATATACATTTGTCAAAAATGATTGAACTGGATATTTAATAACTGTGTATTTTCTTATATGCAAAAGTTACTTTTAAAAGCCCACTCTCAACAATGAAACAATAAGATAAAGCCATATCTTTAATCGTAAGGAGGAATTAAATCTGCAAGAGTATATTTGGAGCAAAACAGACTAACAGTATCAGTGAAGACTTTTTCTGA
This sequence comes from Myotis yumanensis, assembly GCF_028538775.1. NCBI lineage: Eukaryota > Metazoa > Chordata > Mammalia > Chiroptera > Vespertilionidae > Myotis > Myotis yumanensis. The sequence goes on along the minus strand of NW_027223758.1, from coordinate 16,187,184 downwards.
TGTGACTCTGAGGAAGCCCAACCCAAGCTGGTGGAAGAAAGAAAGGGGAATATATTATTTCATGCAACTGAGGAATTCAGGCATGGAGTTGGCTTCAGGATTCTGGGTTCACTGGGCCTCCCAGCTCTCAGCTCTGTTCTGCTTTATCAACCTGCTGGCTCATTTGCAGGCCCTTCTTGCAGTTTAATGGCCACAGCAAAAGCCCTGGGCTGACCCTAACTGGGCCCCCACAAATCACTGTGGCTGATGGAGGAAAACCAAGCCATCTGTGAGAAGGTGAGGGACCAGAGATCCTCAAAAGAAAATCAGGGGTGATCATGCAAAGTACAGTGAATGATCATGGAAGGCAGCAAAAATAAAAACCCCACAGAGGCCACGACAGTATTCCAATGAAATGGCAGTGGAAAGTCCAGCTTCTGATGAACTATTTAAAAGCCACCATTCACTCTGGTGTATGCCAAGAAAATAAATGTACTGATATTAGCTAACTACCTCCAATTTGGTGGGCTGGGGGATGTTTTGTGTAAGAAATGTTTTTAATTTTATTTTCTTATTGAAACATCTAAAACCTGCCACAGATGAGTAGCAAACAGATTTCTTTTTCACGTAGATCATCACTTCGTTCCAAGAAGGGCTAACACTTTTGTGTTAGACAACTGCCTGATAAAAAGGGGCTTCCATTGGTCCCTCACCTCCCGGCAGAACTGTTAATGAGCGAGGATCTATGGAAAGGATGCTGCAGAGGCAGCATTTGAAGAGTTTTCATGTGCTCACAGACACTCCCAAATGAAAACATTAGGTCATCTGTACTTACTCCAAGAGGCAAAAAAGCCTCTCCACCCTTCCTATAATAGTTTTAAAGAAATATTCCAGCTTTCTGAAACGCTTTTTGGCCATTCATTTTCCAAATCTGAATCTACAGTTCTGAGGAAGCAAAGAGCATTTGCAGATTCTTTCTTTGCCAGTTTCGGACAAAGTACAACTTTAGCTACCAGCTTTAAAAAAAAGTTTCAGTGCTCTTTTCCTAAAATACTTAACTAAATGTTTGTTAAACTTTAAACTGATTTATAAAATAGAAGTAGGCCATTTAAAAATATATTTTTTTATTGATTTTAGAGAAGAAGGGAGAGGGAGAGAGAGATAGAAACATCAATGATGAGAGAGAATCCTTGATCGGCTGGCTCCTGCACGCCCCCTACTGGGGATCAAGCCTGCAACCTGGGCATGTGCCCTGGATCAGAATCAAACCTGGGACCTGTCAGTCTGCAGGTCAAGGCTCTATCCACTGAGCCAAACCAGCTAGGGCTAGAGGTAGGCCATTTGTATCAAAATAAATTCTGGAGATAGAAAGGGATTAAATGTAAAAATTGAAATCATTTTTTAAAATTAGAGATACATGTGAGTAAATTTTTAAAAAGCAAAGTAAGTTGAAAGTCTGATGACAAACAAGAAAAATATTTGCAATATGATAGACCAAATGATTATATTTAGAGTGTATTTTTTAGACCTCATATCACTTGATAAGAAAATAACCAAATAGTCACAAAAGAAAGTATTAATCCACCACGCAAAGAATGATAAATCAAAGGAAATTGTGTTGTCATTATTCTTCTAAGTTTGCAAAGTGGTTTTTAAATGAACAGTTAAATGAGATGGAACCATCGCTAGTCCTAGTATAAATTGAGACAACCTTTCTAATAAGAAATTTGGCCATAAATAAATCTGTACTCTTTGGCCCTATTAATTCTTCATATAGGAACCAACTTAAGGAAATAATAGAGAAATTGATATATGCACATAGTTATTTATCACAGCACCATTGATGTACAGATATCACAATACTGTTTAATAATATTAAAAATTATATTTGAATTAAGTGTGCAATAATATATTGATTCAATGGCATATCAATGCAGCCATTGAAATTATTTTGCAATATATTATGACAAAGTAAAATGTTAATAATATAATGCTAGATGAAAATGAAAAATATAAAATTGTATGTACAACACGATAGATTTTATAACTCTATGTAAATATGTGCATCTGCAATTCTGTGTAATGCAGAAAAAAGAAAACCCCAAACCCAAAATGTGAATAAATTTTATGCAGACAGCGATTTCTATTTCAGGGCCATGCCTCTCCAGATTCATTACATAAACATGTATTATTTTTGACAACCAGAAAAAAAGTCATTCAAAATTAAACAGGAGAGAATTTGAATGGAATTCTCCTAAAGAACTAAAATAATTATAACAGTAAAGCTTAGCAGAGTTTTACCTGGATCATTTAGCTCCTTTGTTAAAATATTTTTATTTTCAAGTATATACCATGTCAACAAAGAAAAATAAACATTTTCAACAACTTAATAGAGATATTGAGTGGACAGTAAGAGATTGGTATTAATCACTGCTGACAGGAGGGTAATTAGAGTCTTCTCCACCACTGCAATTGCCCATGTAGATTAGGCTGATCTGGTTATGCTACGTTTCAGGTTCACTCGTTGTTTGGGGGAGTTAATGAGTCCACCATCATGAAGCCTGTCCAGGGTAGCTCATTAGGTCTCCCTCAACTGGGTTTGATGACAGGAGCACCTATTTAGCATCTGAGCTGTACCTGTGTCAGCTTAGCTAGGTTGGACCAGAATCATAGGGAGAATCCAATCTCCTGTTTCTCAGATTTAGGGAGTAGTGGAGGTCAGCAAGATCAAGTTCCATGGGCTGTCCCCAAAGGGCTGTGAAGCATGAGCCTGACAGAAAACATGGAATTAGAAGTGGCCCATTCCATCAGAGGCAGAGTGAGCCTAAGGCACTTGTTTGTGTGCAGTTGGTGGAAGATCCCCTTTTCTCAGCTGCGGTTCTCCTTAAAGGCAGACTCTGAGACAGGATTTCCATGGAGGTAGTGGACTTGGGAAGTGACTCCAGGAAGCTCCAGGAAGGAATGGGATGGTGAGCAGGGAAGGAAGGACACCTCATATAAGGTGTAGCAATGAGCAGGTTATCACTTTGGGCAGCAAGAACTCAATCTCACTGGAAACCCCCTGAGGTGTGTGGAGCATACCTCTCTGTTGTCCTATTGAGGGACAAGGATATTGAGATATTTATCAACTAATTCCCACCCATCAATAGATGAAGTGTGTCACTTAAGCATTAACACCAACTCACTGGCACTTGCAAACTGCCCTGTGCTGGTTTGTTACCATCCTGGCCAGAAAAGGCCTTTGGACACAAAGATGCAGGAATATGTGGGAGAAACTGTCTACAGGCAACCTGCAGGGGATATGCAGCATCTGCCACAGCAGGCCACACCTCAGCCACCTCAGAGTACTTCCAGGGGGACCCGTCCCCTTAGCTTTCTCTCTCAAGAGCCACATCATGTATTTGGAACTCCTTGAGATGGCCCTGCTTTGCTTCAAAATGCCGCTGGATCTTCATTAGCCTTCCTCTTTGACTTCTGGAGTCTTTCTCCTAACCTAGTTTTCTCTGTCTGGGCTTTAGCTCTGTCCCCAAGGACTAGCTGAGCATGGTTCTTTAGCTTTATCCATCTGTTCATCTACCTATACATTCATCTGTTTTGATTGGGAAGGATGGGAGAGGTATGGGAAGGAAAAATAATGCAGGGAAGGAAAATAATGCATATCTTGGAAAGAAATAGAGAAGCAGAAAGGGAGAGTCATGAGGATATTACCATGTGAATAGTTTTTAAATCTGTTTCCATATAGTAAATTTAAATGAGGAACATGATTATATAAAGAATGGACTAAAAATGCAGAAGAAATGCAACAGAAGTACTTTTAATTTATGCAAATCCACTTTTACATCTTATCATGTTTTAAATATATAAGGAAATAGTATTTAATGGAAGAGTCTGTTTATTTTTAATTAATGTTTTTAACGTCATTTTCAAATAATTATGAAAAATGCTACAAAATCAGTAAATACAGAAATTTCTCTCATACTGTTCACTTAGCTTTCTCTATGTTAATGACTCCCATAACAATTGTTCAATTATCAAAACCAGGAAACTAACATTGATTCAATACTGTTAACTAATCTACAGACTTTATTCGAATTTTGGCAATTTCCCCACGAATGGCCTTGTTTTGTGGTCCAGGACCCAATCAGAGACCCCACATTGCATTGAGGTGTTATGTCTCCCTAGTGTCCTTCAGTCTTTATAGTTAACTAGAGGCCCAATGCATGAAATTCGTGCAAGAGTAGGCCTTCCTTCCCCTGGCTTCCCTCTGGCACCTGGGACCCGGGCTTCCCTCGGGAGGACATCCGGTCTAATTAACATATTATGCTTTTATTATTATAGATAATTTGTATATTTCTGAGGTGTTCTAAGATGCTCTTTTGGAGACTATTCATCCATTTGGGATTGTCTGATGTTGCTCCATGATTAAATTCAGATCATGTATTTTTGGCAATTATATACAGAAGTGATGTTGCACCCTTCTCAGTGCATCATCTCAGAAGGTAAAAAAATGTGAATAGGTCTCATTATGGGGCTTCAACTTTGTTTTTAAATAGTTTTTGTTAAGGTGTTATTGCTAGGTTTCTCCTGTGTAAACTTACTACCTTTGCCCTCTGAAATTAATAACTACCTTGTAAGAAGATACTTTGAGACTATGCAAATAATGTGTTTTCATACATTTATCACCACCTCTTTTTCCACTGATGTTTCTTGTCTGGAATAATTATTTCTGTGGTATTTCTAAATGGTGATTTTCTAATTCCATCATTCTTTTTTCACTTATTAATTGGAATTTTGCTAGCATGAAAAGCTTTCCCTTCTCCCCTCTTTATGCATTTGTTTAAGCATTCATTCATTCAATTATTTATATCAGCATGGACTCCTAGGTATTTATTATATTCTAGGGGTTATGATTCATTATTATCATTATTTATTTTGTCACTCAAAATGTCCCAGACATAAGTACCACGTCTTTAAAGTATATTTGTTATGAAAAAACATGTGTGATATCTCTCCAAGTTTCCTGTGTCTCCCTCCTGCCACCCAATCCGCTGGCACTCCCTTCAGGCCCAGCTCTCTGAATGTGGCTACGTTCTCTGCAAATGGCCCTCCTTCCATGATGTTAGCTCTCACCAAACTATTTTCTCCTTTGCAAATGGCCCTCCTTCCATGATGTTAGCTCTCACCAAACTATTTTCTCCTTTGCTTCTTCTAGCCTCGGGTGCTAAAGACAGCCTCCTACTCCCTGGGCACTTCACCATCCCATGTTGGTCCCTAGCCGTGCCCTTACCCATGTAAATGGACCTTCATTGACCTCCCCTCAGTTGAACTCTTTGAGTGCCACCTGTTACCTGCTGGTTGCAGGCTGACATGGGCAACACAGAGCTGCTGGAAGGAACAAATGAATGTCCCTCCAAAGAACTTGACATACTACCCAGGACTGAGAAGTGCTTCAGAAGTGTTACACTTGCTTCTGTATCAGAACTTTTCACATCAGTTTTGGGGGCTCCACTGGCTGGTGACAAATGCAGAGTTGCTTTGGAAGGGACCAAGAGAGGGTGATGCTCGCAAGCATCCTGTTGTAAATGGGCCAAAGCACAAGATCTCGAAAATCAAGCACTGCAGGATCAGAGGGAGTTCTATCCTGGCCCTCTGGGCATTGTGTCAAAAGCAATTAGTGCAGATACAGTTTGGCAAGGACCAGGGAGCATGAAGGGTGATATTATGTAACTTGATTTATGAAGAAAAACCTAACTAACATGACTTAAGAATTCACCTTTTAACAAATATCTTAGTCATTTTTGTCTGTATTCTTATCCTGGGGCAGAGGAAGATCCAGCAGAAACTTTATCAAGCAGCGGCTTCTATTCCCTAAAGTGCACAAACACTTTAGGAATACCTTGCTAGATGAGCTTAGTGTTCTGGGACTAGTTTGGGAGGAGGTCCCCTTGCCTTGGTGATAACAGGTACATAGAAATAAGAGGTCTGAAATAGCCATCCTTAGTGAATAATGGGCTACTGAAAGCAAATTCAGTCAGTTACCTTGCTGCCATCTTTTCCCAACACATGTTATGGAATGTGCATATATTTGCAATATAATTGCCATGTAAGATAAAATTGATAAGAGTGAAACCAAACCACAGGCACAAATGACAGAATCTGAAATATAATTTGAATTCACTAATTTAAAAATGCTATATGGAAACAGATGATTTAGCATTCCTTAAGCTTGCCTGGGATGTGGAAGGGGAACGCACTCAATGGAATGCCTTTAAAGATCTGCTTCATTTGGTGGCAGGATGGTGGGGGTAGGCGGAAGGATGACGGCAGATCTCTTTTCTGCCTTGTCTATGTTGCTCAGCCTTATTTCTGGAACTGAAGCAAGAGCCAGTGTTGAGAGGTAAGAGAAGACATTCTGTAAAGGAAGGTTCAGAATCTCAGGAACTTCACGTAAAGGTCACCAGGCTTGTGTGCCAATGTGAGGGGACAGTGGGACTTGTGCACAAAGGTTTTACTGAAAAAAAAAATCACGAAAATAAAATTGTTGACCCGCCCACCCTTCTTAGCCTGTGTCAAATTGGAAACCAAATCAATGGTAGGTGACAAACACCCAGTTTTCTGGCAGTACAGACTTTTTGAATTTATTTTATTTATTAAATTTATTTTATTTATTAAAGTCATGAGTGAAGTGATTTGATTTTAGACCTTTGGGGCAGGAGGATTGTCAACTCTGTGTCTCAGTTCTCATTTGTAAAAAAAGCTTTTGAAGATAGTTTCATAGAAACAGAAAGGAGAGAGAGAGAGAGAGAGAGAGAGAGAGAGAGAGAGAGAGAGAATAAACACAGATAGTGAGCAGACCTGGAATGTAATTCTGGTATCCTGGCTCAGTCACTTAGCTGGTGTAGGATGAGAATCTGAGGCAGATTCCTTTTCTTAGCCCAAGTTCCCTCAAATGTAGCACGGAGACAATGATGAAAGGGGTTGCCCTGGGTGCAGGGAAGATGCTTAATGTGGCTGGCGTGTAGAAGGGGCTCAACGCATAATCCCTACTTGGTGGTGTTCTTGTGGCTGCCATGGTTACATGCTTCTCCCTCTCCCCGCCCCACGTTATAAAAAGTCGCGATTCTGCCAGTAAAGGAAATGGCCTGGAGCCCTGTTCTCAGATATTGTTCAGGACATAGGAAACATAGGAACCGTACTCACTGTGTGTTTACTCAAGCGAGAGGGTTCAAACTGCTTCCTCTAATGGTCACACAGAAGGGCTGAAGCTTTGTCAGCCGAACATTTGGGATCGGGCTGGCTGGGAATGAATAATTAAACTCCTGCCAACACAGAGTGCCAATACCAAGTGTAAATTCCTTAGAGGGTCCTTCTCTTTTCTCTCTAATGACATGCCGCTCACCTCCCCAAATCATCATATCTGTGCTGTTATTGAGCAGAAGCTCCGGTTTGAAGGCACACATGCTGCCCTTTTCTCTCAGACGCAGTTTCTCAAAAGCAACCTTAACTCGAGCGAGCCCTTCTCTCGCAGAGAACCCCGAGCCCCCCACGGACCTGGCCGAGAAGCTGGAGTGGGTCCCACCAAGCCGAGTGAGGCCAGCTCCCATTTTAGCGGATGGCAGAAAGAGCCACTCCAGCAGAATACAAAACAGAAGCGACAGCAAGTGCCTTTTTGCATATTTGACACTCTCCTGGAAGGAGAGCCCTGTGGAAACCTTGGCCTGCTGGTCTAACATCCTGTTCATGGAGGGCCAGACTGCATGGGTGGAGAGGCACTTTAAACAAACAAAGAGCCACTCCTGAAAAAAGTGCTAGGATTGAAAAGAGACCAATTCAAATCCCAGCGTGTTCGGAAGATACTGTGAAGTGTGTTTCCTGTCTCTACCCATCAGCCGTGGCATATGATACTTCCCCAAGATTTGTGAATCCCTAGGAGACTAGCTTCCAATGCGCACTCCCGTGGCTCAGCCCCACCGGCTGCTCTGGGGGAGCTGCACGTTTCAGTGCACAGAGCAGCTTGTCTGGGCAGAGAAAAAGGAGCTCCTTTTCTTATCTGACTTTGATCCTGAGCCTCCTCCTACCCATGAGCAAGAAAAAAAACAAAACAATTAACTTTTCATTCCACCAGCATGATTGTTTCATTGTCTTATGAAGCAAAGTTCAGTCATTCAGATTTCTCTTTCCTCTGCTTTTTCCCAGAATCCTTTGCAAGATGCCTTTTGGACATTTAGGAGTAAGATTTGGCGTCCTTGGGGAGGGTATTCTCCTGCTCCCTGTTGGGACAGCGGCCCTTTACAACCCTGCTCCTGGCGACCTTGCTGGCCCTTTGGGGCAGTAGCCTGTATCAGGGTCTATTTCCTGCCCACAGGGAACATCAGCCATCTTGGGGCTGATCAGCATCATCTTAGTTCTCCCTAATGGCAGACCCTCCAACCCTGCCAAGTCCTCCAGCAGCCTGCTGCCTGAGCACCAGCCCAGCCTCTGTGGAGGCATTGCTTCTTCCCACTTAGCAGGCCTGGGTACTTAACTCAAGATCTCAACCCAGGAGGAGCCTGGGAAAACTGCTCCCCAAGGCTCTTCTCAGCACAGGCACTGGGCTGAGACCCTGACACTGTGTGTGAGTGCAAATAGTAATTTGGGATGTGACACAACAAACACTGGCAGGAAGTGAAGGAGGAAAGGAGAAGCCATTAAAGCTTGCATCGTCAAGCAAATTGCCACTGAGGGCAACTGGAATTAATTCCTGCCTCACCTCTCACACCCCCAACTCTAAAAAACAGTGTAGAATCTGCTTCAGAGTTATGGGCATGTTAATCTATAATAATAAAAGCATAATATGCTAATTAGACCGGATGACCTTCTAGACGAAGCCCGGGCTGTGAGGGCTGAGCCCCTTTCATGAATTTCATGCATCAGGTCCTTAGTAACTCATAAAATTAATTGTGAAGATTCCATGGAATATGCATGCAAAGCAATTAGTGCAGAGCCCAGCCATAATAAGGGCTCAGTAAACGTAAGCATATCCTCCTCTCCCACAAATCTTCCTGCTCCCAAACTCTGCTTGCCTCCTCTTTCCAGGGCTTCTTGACTCTTGATTTTTCTATAATAACTGTGATCACTTCTTTCTGTTCCTCACTCCCTTTTTAAAATATATTTTTTAAAAATTGATTTCAGAAAAAAAAAATGATTTCAGGGAGAGGAAAGAAGAGGGAGAGATAGAAACATCAATGAGGAGAGAGAATCATAAATTGGCCCCCTCTTGCACGCTCCCTGCTGGGGTTCGAGCCAGCAGCCTAGGCATGTGCCTGACTGGGAATCGAACCATGATCTCCTGATTCATGGGTTGACACTTAACCACTGAGGCACACCGGCCTGGCTCACTTTTAATTTTACTCCATGAATTGAAAGCAGATATTTCCCCAGGTCCAGCTTGAGTTTTCTTCTCTTTTCCTGCTATGTGAATTCATATATTGCAAAGTTAATAGGAAAAAATACTCAAGCCCCTCTAAAGGTGGGTGAATAAAGATCTCCTTGGAATATATATTCCATGCTACCCCAGCCAGAAGACTGAATCAGTCCATGTTAAAATAAAATTTTTCTATTTCAAATGTTTGAGGAAGTATAGAAGTGTAGTGAATATTTATAAGTTTGCTGATATAGAATGTTGTAAGGTATTGGGAGAAATCAGTATTTTCATACCATTTTGGTGAATGTTCAAATTTATATTGGACACTTTAGAGGGCATCTGGACAATAATTATTAAAACTGAAAATGCACACCTCTTTTTCCACCCAACAATTCTACTTCTGCATATACATCATAGAGAAACTTATTTAAATGATATTCACTGCTATTTGTTACATTAGCAAAAAATTGAAAACAACCTGCTGTCCATTAGTAGGAAGTTAGATAGATTAAAAAAAGATATATGATGGAATAATTATATAGCAGTTAAAAAGGAATGCACTAGATCTCTACATATCAACCTGGATAGATCTACAATAAACAGTTGAAAGAAAAAGCAACTAGCAACCACTAATATGTTTTCTGTTCTTATAATTTTGTCTTTTCCAAAATATGTATGAATGAAATCATATGGTATGCAATTTTTTCAGTCTGGTTTCTTTCACTTAGCATAATGCATGTGAGATTCATCCATATTGTTGCAGATATCAGTAGTTCCTTTTAGTTGTTCAAATGTTTTGTCTAATGTTTTAATGGGTTATATACACCACACTGCTTTAAGAAATCAAATTCACAACAATGATGAACTCTGGGAGGATGGAGGGAGCCAAGGTTGGAGAGGGGATGGTTAGAGTTAACTTTATTTGTAATGTTATTATTATTATTTTTTAAAGAGTAGAGTTCTGTATTACATGTGTAATTTTAATTTCTGTTTACAAAGGCAATAGATGAAGTTGATAACTCTATTCTTAGATAATATATGACTCAGCATTTAGGGGTAAAAGCCTGTGATGTATACAACTTACCTTTGGGTGGGAGGAAAGAGGGAGGGAGGAAAAGAGGAAGAGAGAGAGGGAGAGAGAGAAGAAAGAGAGAGAATAAATTTTAAAATCCTAATAGCAGCTGGAGAGAAAAGGAAGAAACTCCTAATTGATTAAAAGCCTTGAGGTTGATGGAGGTTCTTTAGATGCTTGGCTGCTGAGAGAAACGGGACTGAGAAAAGCAGATAGATGCCCCAATTCCATGAAGCAGCATCTATGGAATTTGGAAGCAGCATCTGTTTCATGTCAGGAGAAGAGAAAATGGAGGAGAGGCCTCATTCCTCCTGAGACACCTGGGGATGCGGCAGGCTCCATGTAGAATGGGAAGGGACAGGGAGGATGGCCTAGTCAGCACTACCACCTCAGGGCTCAGGTCTAGAGGGTCATTAAAAGGTGTGTATATAAGGGGTTGTGAGGCTTTCAGTCTGTCCTTCTATTATTGGTGGGGTCACCTCCTATCCTCACCTGTTGCTGTTGGAAATGAGCTTCTTGGGGTGCCAGAGGAATAAGAATTTGCTGAGGCCCCTATGGGAGGATGAGGAAAGCTTTTTGTGTGTGTGTGTGGAAAGCTTTACTGATGAGGTAACATTAAGGGGTTTCCCTTCCAAGATCCCATCACTCTCTGTCTCGCTATGGAAGAAGTCCCATTTTGTTCTTAGCAGAGCTAGAATCAAAGCCAGTGTCCAGAGTTTCTGCTCCATATTTGCACAGTCCAGTTTAGCATCTGGCTAGGTTAGCTTATGCTTCCAATTTAAGCCCATTGAGTGTGGCGCCTCCATGGCTATGGAAATGCATGACAAGTGTGGGTCACAGAGCGAGTGAGAAAGGGGAGGGCAAGTGCAAGAGAGAGAATTTCATTGTCTCTGAGGATTTTAACTAGGTGCTTATCCAATAAATCCTTCCGGATTTCTTGTGTTTGCTGTGGCTTCACCCCTGTAGCCAATTATCTTTTTCTCAGGTTAGGCTGACAGGTAAGTTTTCCACATCACCCCAACTTCACTGTGCATGTGTCCATCTTCCCATTTGTTGGACCTCAGTGATTTGCAGAGAATGGACCAGTGGTTCCCTGGGGTGTGTAAAATTGTAGCTTCCTGGTTGGTGAAGCTGCCCAGATGACCATGCTTATAACGTCTGGCCTCCCCTTTGCTTCTACCTGTGACCTATGGCTGGAATCCATGGCTTCAAATTAATTCAAGACTGATTGATGTGAGTCATGACCGTAGTCCCTCAGAGCTAGTGACCAGAACAGTTCATGCTGGATGATGGAGGTCAGATGTGCAATAAGGGATCCCAGCTGAAAACTTAAAAGAATAAAGGAAAAGCTGGAATGTTGGGGCTCCCCATACTATCCCTGTACCATTTCCTTTCCTCCCCACCATTTTACCCTTGACTCATAATAGTAAAGATCAAACCCAGGTTGGTGCAGGAATAAGTACCACATCTGCACTGGTGTAGGATTTCAACTCTGAACAGAAAGATTTATTGCTTAATGTTACCTTACCTAACTCCTCACTCCACATCCTTGCTCTTTCTCTACCAGAGTGCCAAGTGTTACCTTAAACTCAGTCTGCATGGTATTTAGCTTCCCTTCCAAGCTAATCTTCCTTCACAATGTCCTTCTTTCTGTCAATGGCTCCAAAATTTTCAACATCCCGATGAGTGGCTTCTATTCTGTCCTTTCTCCTTTCCTTCTCAATTGAATCTTTTAGTAAACTTTGTCTCTTCTGCCTTTGAGATTTCCTGAGACATGTCTTCTTTATTTCAGCATCCACCAGCCTAGATGAGGGAATCATTACTGCTAAACTGACCTTTCCTTCCCTCTGGTTTCTCTCTGTCCATTGCTTTCTGCTGTTAATAATTCCAACCCCTCCCCTCTCTTCTCCAGAGCCCACAACAGCTTCCTATTGTCCATCTCATTAATTCACTTCCTGGTCATCTTTGATTTAATTTCCTATATCCAAGGGGTCACTGCCCTGTAAATTTTTTCTCCAAATTGCCTCATATCCACCTGGTTTTCATCATCTCCATTCAGTCTCCTCAACTCTAGTACGCATCATTCATGAACCCAGTAACTACTTGATTTTAGTTTGTCCACTCTACCCTACATTCCACCACTGCACTAATCTTGCTTAAACATCATTTCACCAGGCCACACCCCTGCTCAGGTGCACAGTGACTTCTTATCACATTAAATCTAAACTACTTTGCCTGACACCTCATCTGGCACTACACCCAAATTTTCCCCACCTTATTCCTCGTCCAAGACAAATTTATTCTTCCCTCTCTGTTCTATATGCATGCTATGCCTAATCCTAATTGTATAGCTTTGCTCAGACTCTTCATCTTCTGTTCAATCAAAACCTGTTTAACTTGTTAAGAACTCTGGGATTTTTATGGCTATCCATCCGCTCCCATCCCATGCTCTATCAATGTTAGAATCAGACAGTTGGAGCAACAAATCAGATGCTACATGGGTAGACTTGGACTAAGGGTCCATGAAACTCCACAGAAGCAACTGGGCATCAGGGCCCTAAACATAGGCCTGAGAGAGAGCCTATTACACTAGTAATAGTTCTGTAAGGCTGGAGTGCAGGAGAGAGTCAAGCCTAGGAAGAAAGTCCATGGCAGAAGACTTTCAGTCCCTGGAAAGATGCAGGAATCCTGAGTTTATAATGAAATCAGAAGTCATAGGTTTAGTTCACACAAGAGGAGAGCAGCCCTACCAGTGTGGCTTAGTGGTTGAGCGTCAACCTATGAACCAGGAGGTCACAGTTCAATTCCTGGTCAGGGCACATGTCCAGGTTGTGGGCTCGATCCACAGTGGGGGCATGTAGGAGGCATGATTCTTTCTCATCATTGATGTTTCTATTTCTCTCTCCCTCTCCCTTCTTCTCTGAAATCAATAAAAAAATATATTAAAAAGAAAAAAGAGAGAGAAGAACAGATGAGAAGATGAAGACAGGGGACTGATAGCAGAACTGGTAACAGTGAATTTGGCAGTCTGACCAACACAAATGTCTTTCCTTGACCATGCATATCTTGTGCATTTGCCTGAGCTTTATGGTAGAAATTCCACAATGATGACCACCGTAAATTCCTTTCCTCAACTTTAAGTACATGTCATTCTGCCATTGAAAAGTGATGTTTATTTCTCCTCCTTGGCACCTGGGCTGGCCTTGTGACTCCGTTGGTCAATAGACTATGATGGAAAATGATGATCTGGGACATCTAAGCCTGAGCCTTAAGAATCCAGGCAGTTTCCACTTCCTTCTTCTTAGAACATAGTCAACATGCTGTGAGGCTCCCAAGCTACATAGAGGAGAACCACGACACCCAGCCTATGGCCCCAGCTAATAGCCAGGATCAAACACCAGCCATGTGAGTTCTCCTTTGTGGACTTCCAGATCAGTGAGTCAAGCCCTTGCATAGTCGACTAGAGTCCTAACCAATATCACAAGGAGCAGAACCACCCAATCAAGTCAAGTGAACCCACAGAATTTAAAAAATAATAATTATTGTTTCTAAGGTACTAAGTTTTGAAGTGGCTTGTTTTTCTGCAATATAAAACTGAAACAGACTTATTATTTTATTTTATCAGCAAACCTCATGTGCTCGAAAACCAAGCCTATATTTATATCTTTCCCCCTCACCCCTCTCCCATTGCTTATTACAAAGTAAACATGCAACATATATTGCTGAATTGAAAGTTCATTTCCAAATATTCCTCCATACAAATGGCATTGTCTTTTACATCTGCCCAAGTAACCAGAGACAACATTCACCTTAATTCGGTCTCATGTGTAATAGGTTGATCACTTAAAGCTTCTGTAAAAGATAAAACACAAAGCTACAAACACATATTCAAAACATTAAAAATTCATTATGACAAATGTTTATTTAGAGATTCACAGGAGTGGAAATAGATAATGGCCAGAAACATAGGAGTCAAAACCTGGTTCAGATAAGAATCTTGACTTATTACTAACGCAATCGTACTTATTAATAAAACCTTCAAACATTGACTATGTTTGTCATTGTTATAGTTTTTCTTTTGCTCATGTGCCTCATGGTGGAGTTCAAATTTAAAATGAGGCCATATACAACACAAATGAGGTCATCAAGATTTTACAGATTTGCCTGAAGCCATTTAAATTTCCTCAAATACAGACTTTTTTGGAAACAAAATATAATTAGAAGACTATTATATTGCCAATATGGGAGTGTTCAAGTTTTTGGTTCATGTGGGTGTGATATGGAGACTGGGAGGGATAAGGATTGAGACATAACGAGCAACAATCAACTTAATCTAACATTCTGCAACTGTTTATAAGGGATAAGCAGGTTCTGCAACAATAAAAATTAACATACTCTTGAACTTCTGAATTATAATTAGGGATGGCTGAACCTGTTTGGTCAAAGAACTAGCTCAAATGATTCCCAATTCTTTAAGCCAAAACCTAATGCTTTTGCTGGGGATCTTCTCTCCTCACCATAAGGATTAAGGTATTGTTCCTGATGGCCTGAAACTGTTAGAAAATCAAAACCAGTATCTATGGTTCCTAGCACTTAAGGAAATATGAGATTAAAGAAAAATTAGGATTTATGTGATATTAAGGCACTTCAAACAGACTCTAGCATAGTCTGAAAAAAGCAACCAGAGTACACAGAGACCCACATTCCTGGGGTTCTAATAGCCAGAGAATTTCATTGCTAGAACTAGGGTCACATACAGCATAAGAGAGATTAGAGAAGGTAGGACATGCTTGTGAAGGTCATGAGTATGTTTTGGGTCAACATAGCTTCTAGAAACCAGTGTTGTGATCTTGGGTAGATAAGCCACTTACTCCACTGAACTGTTTTTACTTTTACAAAAGTAGAAAATTATGGTGATATCTGCTCTGCTTACCTCCCAGGACATTATAAAGTTCAATTGAGATAATATATAAAACAAGTTGGAACAAAGTATGAAACACCATAAAAAATAAGATGTCAGGTACAATACAACATGGAGAAGCATATACAAGAGGGAAAGCATTAAATCAGCATGTAAATCAAAAGACTGGATTAATAAATGAATGAATAAATAAATGAATGAATAAATAAATAAATAAGTTATTAATGCTATGATAAATGTATAGTAATGTGAGTCATGGAAACTTATGCATGATTGCAAGGGAAATTTGACATGTAAGCTATAGCTCCTGTGTAGTTGGAAAGGCTATATTGGGAATTGGGATTTTGGGGCCAGAAGGAAGGAAGGAAGAAAGGAAGGAAGGAAGGAAGGAAGGAAGGAAGGAAGGGGGGAAGGAAGAACACATGAAAGGAAGGGAGGGAGGCACATAGAATTTGTTGAAATGTTGGAAACATTCCAAGTGCTTTATTCAAAAATAAGGACTAGATGGTAGGAAGAATCACAGGACAGGCTGAGGGACAGAAGGAAACAAAACATTGTTGTCAACTGTGAGCAACCAGATGCTTTTCATAGTTTACCTCATTTAAGCTTCACAAGTCGCCCTATAAGGTAGATACTATGACCCCTATTTTGTGAAGGACAAAACTAAGTTTCAGAGCCCTATCTGGCTCAATGCTGCACGTTAATAGATGGAAGTATTAAAAACTCAGGTCTTTCTGAGGCTATAGCTGCTGTTCTTTCTCCTTTGCCTGGGGTCAGTATTTATAAAGCAATGGGAGCTCCCCAAAGTCCCAGTGGGGGCAGGGGTGAAGGTGCAATGGTTGGATGAGGTGGGAGAAATAGGGTCTGAGCAATGGGTAGAGAAAATTCTTCCTTCTCTATAGTCTTCTTTTGGTTTTGAATAACCTAATTTTCCTCCCAATTTATTTTTTTTTAAAAAATTTTGTCCTTTTACAGCATTCTTTTTTTAAAATATATTTTTATTGATTTCAGAGAAGGAGAGAAACACCAATGATGACAGAGAATCATTGCCTCCTGCACGCCCCCTAGTGGGGATTGAGCCCGAAACCAGGGCATATGCCCTTGACTGGAATCGAACCCGGGATCCTTCAGTCCTTGGACCTATGCTCTCTCCAGTGAGCCAAACCAGCCAGGGCCTAATTTATTTTTTTAAATACATTTTTGTTGATTTCAAAGAGGAAGGGAGAGGGAGAGAACGATAGAAACATAAACAATGAGAGAGAATCATTGATCGGTTGCCTCATGCATGCCCCCTACTGGGGATTGAGCCTGCAACCTGGGCATGTGCCCTTGACTAGAATCAAACCCAGGACCCTTCAGTCCATGGACCTATGCTCTATCCAGTGAGCCAAACCAGCTAGGGCCCAAATTATTTTAATATAACCATCTCTTAAATCATAGAACTTGTCCAGGTTTTAAAAATTTTCTCTCTTTGCAGCAAAAGGAAAGACTAGATAATCAGCTTCAGGCTCACCTGCCCTTTTTAAACACATAAGGAACAACCTCTTAGCTCTCCTCTTTTTCCCCACCCAAATGACTGCCTCTGGAAATAAACACATTACCAATGCCAAAGTTGCCGCACAACCAGAATTACAGGACAATCAACAATAGGAAATGATATTGCAAATACAATTGAGAGCCTTGGCAAATTCCTCTTACAAAACTTCCTCTTACAAACATCCTCTCACCGCTGTGGCGCGATCCATTGGCTGAATGTTTCATCAGGCCTGGAACGGAGAGCCCCCTGGTCCTCATTATAATTAATTGGCAGTAATAGAAACTTTAAACAATAGGGTTGGTGATGTAATTTAACACAGGCTTCCTTTGATGAAATCTTCTACAGGGTGCAGGAAATACGTCAGTGGGAAGGATCAATGTACCTGTCACACAAGATAGACTGAAACTACCAGTTTTTGCTTCTACACCCATACACTCTTTGCTGCATCGCTGTTCTAAAGAGAACTCAATTAAGAACTGGTTTCCAAGAAAAATAACCACAAGTCTTTCAAAAAGCACATCATATAATTTCACTCTGACTTCAAGCCAAGCTTTCAGGACACAAGGGACCTCTCTCCCTAAGATTTCTTCAGATCCGGTATTTGGAGCCCGTGGCGACCATCAGCATGGAAAGCTTTTTCCCCCTCTCCTTTCTGATCAGAAGCTGGGCTGTGAACGGAGGGGTTCTCACTATTGCAGGAGTTGGACAACCTAGGTTTGAATTACAGCTTTGCCATCCCTTAGCTACTTTATTTACAAGTTATAAAAGTTCCCCATCCTCAGAAAGGGAATAATTAAAATATATGAGCTCGAGCAATTCTTGAATTCTACTGGGACCCACAATCCATAGATCCTTATGAGTCTTTGCTGTCCCTCCCTCCCTCAATCTTTCCTTCCCTCTTAGTTCAGCTTAAATTCCACAGCCAATTAGTATATCACTTCCTTGCTTAGATCCTCAACTCCCTTGTCCCCCTCTCTCTTATTACTTTTCTCTTGGCAACACCACAAACCTGGTTAAGTCCAATGTCCTATTTACTTTCTGTTTGCACCCAGGACACTGAGTATGGATGCACAGCAGCATAACCACACTGACTGGTCTTCCTTTAAATTCATGATTATGAACTTCAAATGGGCTCCTTATTCTGCTTGGTAAACCCATGTATTATTACACCAGTTCTTTTATTCTCCCACTAAGAAAATGGAAGAACACAGACGAGAACTTATTCATCTCCCACCACCGTGTTTATTCACTTCCTTGCATCTGTGCCCGGAGACTCTGCCTTCCCTTCCATAACTATAAATAAACTGTCCATGTTCCAGCTAAGGCCACTCCCCGCTCCTGCATCACAGAGTCATAGACCGCAGACTCGCTTCTCTCTCTCCTGGAAGTGGCTCCAACAATCCTCCCCCTTCCCTTTTGTGTCATCCATCTCCTCCACTTTATTGGCTTATTCTTATCAACACACATACTATTACATCTCCCATATCAACCAAAGTCTCTCTCCTGACACCACTTTCCTCTCCAGCTACTGCCCATTTCCCAAAAAGCACTTTGTAGCAACATTCCTTGAAAGAGTTGTCTTTACTGGCTGCTTCCAATTCAATCCCCATTTTTCCTTAAACTCACTCCATTTCAGCTCTCCCCTTACCACTTTTCAGTGTTTGCAGTGCCTTTTACATTATGAATTCAGTGGTCAGTTCTCAGCCACCATCTTAGTTTACCTACAACAACAGCCTTTGACACAAGTGAGAACTTGCTTCTCTTTGAAACTCTGTTTTCACTTGGTGTTACTAGGACAGCATAATGAATTTTCTCCAAACTTAATAACTTAAAACAATGGGCTCATTTATTTTGCTCATGAATTTGCGATCTGAACAAAGGTTGGTGGGGACAACTCATTTCTACTTCAATCCATGTCAACTAGGACAGCTCAGTGGCCAGTGGCTGGGATCATGTGAGATCCATTCACCCAGTACCTGGGCAGGGAAAAGTTAGGGGCTGGAACCCTTGGGTTCTTCGGGCATCTTTCTCTGTCTCCATCTCTCTGTCTGGGGTCTTCCCAGCATGGCAGCATCAACATCAGAGTAGACATATTTCTTCCATTCTCATGCCTCACAAGGCACATGCCCAAGAAAGGGCCAGACAAAAGCTGTGCCACCTTTCCTTTTACCATTTAACCCTTAGGAATTGTGTAGTTTCACTTTTGTGGTTATCACAGGCCCCACCTCTCCATGCAGCAGTGCTAAGGTCATATTATAAGGAAGATAGTGCTGAGGTCATCTTTCTCCTAAGTGGCAGCTCCTTCTCACCCTGCTCAAATGGATTTCTTTTCTCCACTCCTTAAAGTTGGAGTCCACAGAGTTCTGACCTGGGACTTGTTCCCTTTTTTAAATTTTCTTCTCTTTCTTGGTGACTTCAAAGAGTCTCATGGCTTTGCATACCACATTATAGTCTAATGACTCAAATTGATATGTCCAGACTGGACCTCTCCCATGAAATGCCTATTCAATATCTCTTCTTAGATGTCTAGTAGGCACCTCAAACTTAATGTATCAAAAGCAGAATGCCAATTATTTCCTCTCTATTATTTCAAGGAAATTTAAAAAGCAACCACAAAAGCAAGAATTTTCTTTTATGTAAGAAATTACAAATAGGATTGTTGAATAAGGTCTCCTGGGCTTAGTAAAGCTCAAAGTGGTAGCAAATCACCTATATTAAGAAATATTATAAGTTTAGGATCACTCCTTTGAGTGAATGTTTGACTGTTTCTCCAAACTAGTTGAAGCATTTTTCACTATCACATTTGCAATTATGCACATGGAATGAAAAATATGCATGATCTAGGTTATTTCTAATTGCATACTAGAGGCCTGGTGCACAAAATTCATGCACTGGGGGAGGGGGAGTCCCTCAGCCCAGCCTGCACCCTCTCCAATCTGGGACCCCTCAGGGGATGTCCAACTGCCTCTCGCAATCCGGGACCTCTGGCTTCTAACTGCTCACCTGCCTGCCTGATCACCTCTAACCATCTCTGCCTGCCTGATTGCCCCTAACTGCTCCCCTACCAGCCTGATCGCCCCCAACTGCTCCCTTATTGGCCTGATTGCCCCTAACTGCCTCTGCCTCACCCCGCACCCAGTACCCAGGATTCCCTCCTCTGGACATTGCAGGCACCCAGGACCTGGGCTTCCCTCCCTCTGGCCAGCCGCAGGCACCCAGAACCAGGGCCGGCTTTGCCCAGGCCAGCCACAGCCACAGTGGACCACGGGCGGTGGCTTTGCCTGGGCCACAGCTGCAGGCAATGGCACCTGGGACCGTGGGGTGTGTGGCTTGTCCTCGCAAGCCACAGCCCCAGTTGCTGGCACGTGGGACCGCAGGGCAGGTGGCTTGTCCCTCTCCTGGGCCACAGCCTGGCTGATCCCCATTCCTTTCTCCCCAAAGTTGAGTGTCTGAGCCATTATGGCATGAGGGCATGAGGGTGTGATGACCATTTGCATATTAGCTCTTTATTATATAGGATATTTTAAATGTGTGAGGAGTGAGGATTTGTGTTATAGTTAAACTAGTTATGCTGCTTTATGATAACACAGGACTGGTAAGATCTTGACTGAAAAGACTTATGTTTATGCTCCCAACCTGCCAGAGGTAAATTAGGTAGGTAGCTTATAGTTCCAACATTTTTGCACTAAAAACTTTTTGATGTTATATAGGATCTACAATTCAATTGTATACATTTTGGTGCTAACATAAATTGACAGCCCAAGCATACTGAATGTGTAATAGGGAGTGTGGGGGAGTCAGAAGTGCTGAATTTTTGCAAGAGTAAAAAGAGAGTGGAGAAAAGGCAGTAATGGTGAGCAGACCTCAGCTCCTGAGCCCCCTCCAATCTCAATTATGAAGCAGCATTTGTGAAAACCAAGGTGGAGATGACAGATTAGGGTTTGGGTCATGTCTTAGTTCAGGTTCCCCAGAAGCAAACCCTAAGATGAAGATTTACGTGACAGTGATTGATAAAGGAAGTTCTGGGATTTCATAGTTTTACGCCCAATAGTTACTAGAGGGGAGTAATTTCCCAGCACTACAGGTTGTCTGGGCAAAATGGTTCCAGTAGCTAAGAACATGCTTCCAGTTCTAGAAGAAAAAAGCTATTTCCATAGATTGGTTTCTATATGGGGAATTAATAGGGCCAACAGGTACAAACTTATTTAAGGCCAAATTTCTTATTAGAAAAGCTATCCCAATTTATACTAGGACTAGTGATGGTTCAGGGTGCTCATTTAACTGCTCATTTAAAAAACACTTTGCTAACTTAGTAGGAGAATAATTGCATCAAAATTTGGTTTGATTTATAGGTTTTTTTGTGTTTTGTTTTGTTTTTTTTTTGCGTGGTAATAAGATTGCTATTTTCTTCTGTGAATTTTTTGCTTATATTTTTTGCCCACTTTTCTATTGTAATTTTGGTGATTTTTCTTATCAAGTAACATGAGGTCAATATACAGTAGAAATAGAACCATTTGGTCTATCATATCTACTGCAAATATTTTTCTACTTTGTCATCAGACTTTTAACTTCCTTACTGTGTTGCCCACATGTTGGAAGGAAATATACACAAAAGTTTGGGGGCTGGTGGGGGGTGGTAAGGATTATACATAAACATAGTGAAAGGCCTGGAAGGAAATCTAGGCAGAGTGCCAAGGGTCTGCCATAGGTCACTTCAACTTCTGGGAGCCTAACCTTGTGGCTTAGGATGATGGATTTATCCAGTCCATATGGTGGAATTCATCCAGAAATGATGACAAGCAAGAATTTTTATTATCTCTATGGACAGAATAAGCTGCTTTGCTCTAGACTCTATTATATGATTGTTATCAGTCACCTTCTTGCTTTTTTTGTTTTGTTTTGTTTGTTTTGTATGTCTGAGCTTTATCTAGTGCCAAGTCTCTAGGGCAGAAGTTAAAAACAACAACTGGAAGCAGTAATTGTACCTGTAATTGAAAGTAAGTGTAAAACTGTCCAGCATGCTCTGTGCATAGGATTTATTAACAAGTGCTCCTGGTTCACAGGTAATTTAGGGGCCTGACACTTCTTTTTTTTTCAAATGGATTGCTGCAAAAGAAATGACAATAATTATAGCTTCAAGATTAATTTAGAAATTTGTCAACATTTGTTTCCATCCAACAACCAGTAGAATGCAACAAGAGATAGATTCATTTTTAGCAATACAGCTGATGTTTTGTAGAAAACTATATAAAAATCTTTGAAAACATATTAAAAGAAAAATGTTAATGAACCTATTTCTCACAAGATAATATCTGAGCAAATACATACAACCAAAATATTACAGAATGATTATTTGTAATTAGATATGGATATTATTGACAATAAGGTAATTAAAATATATAACATCATAGAACATTCTATATTATCCAAATCATTGATATCTAAATATTAAACAGTAATATCAAAACTTGAGATTACTGGATAGAGAAATAAATCAGGTTTAGTAAATGATTATGCTTCTTCATTATTGTTCATTCTGAGAGACTTATATAAAAGAAATTGTTTTTTGATTACCTAAATCAGTGGTTCTCAACCTTCTGGCCCTTTAAATACAGTTCCTCTTGTTGTGACCCAACCATAAAATTATTTTCGTTGCTACTTCAAAACTGTAATGTTCTACTGTTATGAATCGTAATGTAAATATCTTATATGCAGGATGGTCTTAGGCGACCCCTGTTAAAGGGTCGTTCAACCGCCAAAGGGGTCGCGACCCACATGTTGAGAACCGCTGACCTAAATCATAAATACAGATCATTTGTCTTCCTTTGTTTTCATAGCCACTAAAATATGATAGAATAATTCTAAATCATAGATGGATTATTTGTAAAATAGTAGTCTTTAAACCAGTGATGGCGAACCTATGACACGCATGTCAGAAGTGACATGCGAACTCATTTTTTTGGTTGGTTTTTCTTTGTTAAATTGCATTTAAATATATAAAATAAATATCAAAAATATAAGTCTTTGTTTTACTATGGTTGCAAATATAAAAAAATTTCTATATGTGACACAGCACCAGAGTTAAGTTAGGGTTTTTCAAAATGCTGGCACGCTGAACTCAAAAGGTTCGCCATTACTGCTTTGAACTAACACTGTGGGCTAGGTGGTGTTTTGTTCAATTAAAAACTTTTTTGGGGAGAGGAAAAATGGCGGAGGTTTAGACAGACATGCCGGTGCTTTGTCCCGGAGCAGATAAGGGCGAGCAGCTGAAACGGGTAACATACAGCCCGAACAAGCAGAGGAGATTCAGCTGAGAGATAGTCTGCAGCCAGGAAAGACAGAGAACTCCTAGAAAATGGGGATGGTTAGAGATTGAGGCTGAAACCTCCCCCTGGGCGCCAGCTCAGCCACGAGACCGTGCCATCTTGAGTAGCTGTTATCCGCATCCAGAGATTGGCTACTAACCCAGAGGCAACGGCTCTCAAGCAGCGCAACTACATGAACTCAGAGGAGACCTGCTTCCCGCCATGGGAAGCAGATTCAAGCAACAGCGGCCTCCTGATCACCACACGCTCTGTTTGGGGAACAGTTATTGTGTGTGAAGCCTCCCTCCACAAGCCAGAAGAGCCACCACAGCTGTAAACAGCACTCACCAGAGGCCCTGCTACCAACAGAGGAGCAGCTGCTACCACAACCGCCCAAGGAGCAACCACAGCCCGAGGAACCACTGCCACCCAGGGAGCAACCACTGCCACCCAGGGAGCAGCCACTGAACGACTCAACAACTAGATATGTCAGTGAGATCAAACATGGGTAGACAAAGAAACCCCCAAAGGAAAGAAAAGGAGGACTCGCCAGAAAAGCAGCTAAGTGAGACAGAGGCATGCAACATGACAGAAAAAGAATTCAGAATAAGGGTCTTAGAGTACATGCACCGGACGGAGGAAAAAATCAATACCATATGCAAGAAGCTAGAAGAAACAGATGAAAAAATCAACAACTTAAGTAAGTCCCAAGAAGAAATGAAGAGCGACATAGCTGCAATAAAAAACACCATTGAAAGTATCAACAGTAGACTAGGAGAAGCGGAGGACCGAATTAGTGAATTAGAAGACAAGGAAGCAAAACACACTCAAACTGTACTGCAATTGGAGAAAAAAATTAAAAGACAGGAGGAGAGCCTAAGGGAGCTTTGGGACAACATGAAACGAAACAACATACGAATAATAGGGGTGCCAGAACAACCGAAAGATAAACATGGATCAGAAAAGCTATTCGAAGAAATAATATCAGAAAACTTCCCTGAGGTGGGGAAGAAAAAAGTCACACAAGCCCAGAGAGTCCCAAACAAGGTGAACCCGAAAAGACCCACACCAAGACACATCATAATTACCATGGCAAATGTTCAGGACAAAGAGAGAATCTTACAGGCTGCAAGAGAGAGACGGAAAGTTACATACAAGGGATCTCCCATTAGATTATCAAATGATTTCTCAACAGAAACACATCAGGCCAGAAAAGAATGGACGGAAATCTACAAAGTGATGCAAAGCAAAGGAATGAATCCAAGAATACTCTATCCAGCAAGGCTATCATTCAAAATTGAAGGGGAAATAAGAAGCTTCACAGACAAAAAAAGGCTAAGGGAGTTTATCACCACCAAGCCAGCCATGTAAGAAATGCTAAAGGGACTGGTGTAAAAAGAAGAAATAAAAAGCTGAGAAAGAAAACAGCCACACACAAAAAAAGAAATGGCTACAAACAAGTACCTTTCAATAATAACTTTAAACGTAAACGGACTAAATACTCCAACCAAAAGACATAGAGTGGCTGAATGGATAAAAAAAAAACATGACCCATACATCTGCTGTCTACAAGAGACCCACCTCATTAGAAGGGACTCACACAGACTGAAAGTGAAGGGATGGAAAAATATCTTTCAGGCAAATGGAAAGGAAAAGAAAGCTGGGGTAGCAATACTTATATTGGAAAAAATACATCTCAAAGTGAAGGCCATAACAAAAGATAAGGAAGGGCACTTCATAATACTAATGGAATCAATACAACAAGAAGATATAACCCTGGTAAACATATATGCACCCAATCCAGGAGCACCCAAATTCATTAAAAAAAACTCCTGGAAGATATCAAAGGAGAGATTGACAACAATACAATCATAGTAGGGGACTTTAATACACCACTGACATCACTGGATAAGTCCTCTAGACAAACAATCAGCAAAGAAACAGCAATCCTAAATGACTCACTAGATCAGATGGACTTAATTGACATCCTCAGAACACTTCACCCCAAAGCCATGGAATATACATTCCTCTCAGGTGCTCATGGGACATATTCAAAAATAGACCACATATTGGGTCACAAGCAAAGTCTCCACAAATTCAAGAAGATTGAAATCATAAAAAGCATCTTCGCAGACCACGATGGCATAATGTTAGAAATAAACTACAATAAAAACAACCCAAAATACTCAAACACTTGGAAGCTGAATAGCATGTTATTAAATATTGATTGAGTTACCAATGAGATCAAAGAAGAAATTAAAAACATCCTGGACACTAATAACAATGAAAACACAACAATCCAAAACCTATGGGACACAATGAAAGCAGTCCTGAGAGGGAAGTTTACAGCTCTACAGGCCTATCTCAAAAAAACAAGAAAAAATGGTAGTAAATCATCTAACTCTTCAACGCAAAGAATTAGAAAGAGAGCAACAAGAAAACCCCAGAGTGAGCAGAAGGAAGGAGATAATAAAGATTAGAGCAGAAATAAATGACATAGAGACCAAAAAGACAATACAGAAAATCAATGAAACCAAGAGCTGGTTCTTTGAAAGGATAAACAAGATTGACAAACCTCTAGCCACGCTCACCAAGAAGCAAAGAGAGAGGTCCCAAATAAACCAAATCAGAAACAATAGAAGCGAAATAACAACAGACCCTACAGAAATACAAATGATTGTTAATACTATGGACAATTCTACTCCAACAAACTAGACAACCTGGAGGAAATGGACAAATTCTTAGAAAAATACAACATTCCAAAACTCAATCAGGAAGAATCTAAAAATCTCAACAGGCCAATAACTATGGAAGAAATTGAAGCTTCCAGCAAACAAAAGCCCAGGACCAGACAGTTTCTCAAGGGAGTTTTACCAAACTTTCAAGGAAGAACTAAAACCTATCCTCCTCAGACTACTACAAAAAATTCAAGAGGAAGGAACACTTCCAAGCTCATTCTATGAAGCCAGCATCACCCTAATACCAAAAGCAGGTAAAGACAACACAATGAAAGAGAATCACAGGCCAATATCCCTCATGAACATAGATGCCAAAATCCTCAACAAAATCTTAGCAAATCGGATCGAGCAGTACATCAGAAGGATCATACACCATGACCAAGTAGGATTTATCCCAGGGATGCAATGATGGTACAACATCCGTAAATCAATAAACGTGATACATCACATAAACAAATTGAAAGAAAAAAACCACATGGTCATATCAATTGATGCAGAAAAAGCATTCGACAAAATCCAACACCCATTTTTGATAAAAACTCTCAGCAAGGTGGGAATAGAAGGATCATACCTCAACATAATAAAAGCCATATATGACAGGCCCACAGCCAACATCATACTCAATGGACAAAAACTAACACCATTTCCCCTAAGAACAGGAACAAGACAGAAATGCCCACTCTCACCACTCCTGTTCAACATAGTCCTGGAAGTATTAGCCATTGCAATTAGACAAGAAGAAGAAATAAAAGGCATCCAAATTGGAAAAGAGTAAGTAAAGCTGTCTTTATTTGCAGACGACATGATATTATACATACAAAACCCTAGAGACTCCATCAAAAAACTACTAGACTTAATACATGAATTTGGCAATGTAGCAGGATACAAAATTAACCCCAAGAAATCTGAGGCATTTCTATACACCAATAGTGAACTTTCAGAAAGAGAGATTATAAAAACAATCCCATTTACCATCACACCAAAAAAATTAAGCTACCTAGGAATAAACTTAACTAAAGAGGTGAAAGACCTCTACTCAGAAAACTACAGGACGTTGAAAAAAGAGATAGAGGAAGACATAAAGAGATGGAAGAACATACCATGTTCTTGGATTGGTAGAATCAACATCATTAAAATGTCTATACTACCCAAAGCAATCTATAAATTCAACGCACTTCCCATTAAAATACCAATGGCCTACTTCAAAGATCTAGAACAAACTCTCCAAAAATTCATCTGGAATAAAAAAAGACCCCGAATAGCTGCAGCGATCCTGAGAAAGAACAAAGTAGGTGGGATCTCAATGCCAGATATCAAGCTGTATTACAAAGCCACTGTTCTCAAAACTGCCTGGTACTGGCACAAGAACAGACATATAGAGCAGTGGAATAGAATAGAGAGCCCAGAAATTAGCCCGAACCAATATGCTCAATTAATATTTGACAAAGGAGGCAAGAACATACAATGGAGCCAAGATAGTCTCTTCAATAAATGGTGTTGGGAAAATTGGACAGATATATGCAAGAAAATGAAACTAGACCACCAACTTACACCATACACAAGAATAAACTCAAAATGGATAAAGGACTTAAATGTACAATAGGAAACCATAAAAATTCTAGAAGAATCCAAAGGCAACAAAATCTCAGATATATGCCAAAGCAATTTCTTCACTGATACTGCTCCTAGGGCACTTGAAACTAAAGAGAAAATGAACAAATGGGACTACATCAAAATAAAAAGCTTCTGCACAGCAAAAGAAACCATCAAGAAAACAACAAGAAAACCCACTGTGTGGGAAAACATATTTGCCAATGTCATATCTGATAAGGGCCTAATCTCCAAAATTTATAGGGAACTCATACAACTTAACAATAAGAAGGTAAACAATCCAATCAAAAAATGGGCAAAGGATCTAAATAGACACCTTTCAAAAGAGGACATTCAGAAAGCCAAGAGACATATGAAAACATGCTCAAAGTCACTAATCATCTGAGAGATGCAAATCAAAACAACAATGAGGTACCATCTCACACCTGTCAGAATGGCTATCATCAACAAATCAACAAACGACAAGTGCTGGAGAGGATGTGGAGAAAAAGGAACACTCGTGCACTGCTGGTGGGAATGCAGACTGGTGCAGCCACTATGGAAGGCAGTATGGAGTTTCCTCAAAAAACTAAAAATGGAACTCCCATTTGACTCTGTGATCCCACTTCTAGGAATATATCCCAAGAAACCAGAAACACCAATCAGAAAGGATATGTGCACCCATATGTTCATAGCAGCACAATTCACCATAGCTAAGATCTGGAAACAGCCTAAGTGCCCATCAGTAGATGAATGGATTAGAAAACTGTGGTACATCTACACAATGGAATATTATGCTGCTGTAAAAAAGAAGGAACTCTTACCATTTGCAACAGCATGGATGGAACTGGAGAGCATTATGCTAAGTGAAACAAGCCAGTCAATGAAGGAAAAATACCACATGATCTCACTCATTCATGGATAATAGAGACCATTACAAACTTTTGAACAATAATAGATACAGAGGCAGAGCTGCCTCAAACTGACTGTCAAACTGCAGTGGGAAGGCCAGAGAGGGTTGAGGGGCAGAAGGGAGGGGAGTAAGAGATCAACCGAAGGACTTGTATGCATGCATATAAGCATAACTAATGGACATAAGACACTGGGGGGTAAGGGAGGGCAGGGGATTGTCAAGGGCGGGGGGGAGAAAAGGACACATATGTAATACCCTTTGTAATACTTTTAGCAAAAAAATAAAAATTAAAATTAAAAAAAACAAAACAAAACCAAAAAAACTTTTTTTGGATTTTAAAAAATTGATATTTAGAGAAAGAGGGAGAGGGAGAGAGAGATCAGTTGCCTCCCGGATGCACCCCAACCGGGATTGAACCTTCAACCTGGGTATATGCTCTGACTGGGGACTGAACCAGAGCTTTTTGTAGATTTGTCAAAATTGATATTTAGAGAGGGGAAGGAAGAAAAGGAGAATTTTTTTTTACTTTACTTATTTATTTTTAATTATAACATGTACAATAAAGGACAAAAATATGAAACCACCAAAATAAAGAATAGCTGAAGCAGAAGACTGTTTCCTGTCCTCTCCTAACTCCCAGAAGTAGTCACTATTCTATCAATATAGATCAGTTTTGTCTGTCCTTGAACTTCATTCTCACTGAATCCTATATTATATAGTCTTTTTGTTTGACTTCTTTTGCTTAGCATTATATCTGTGAAATCCACCCATGTTCTCATGTTTTTCACTTCTTAAACTATATAAATTCCTGTTAAAAAATGAAAAACACCTTGATAATTAAGGCTAGAACCCCAACTCAAATTAGCTTAAGTAAAAAACCTTGATAATTAGACTAAATTGAAGAGTTGAAAATAAGCTTAACTTCCATATCTGGATTGATTTGCTCTAAAAATACCACAATCTCAAGTTGTCAACAGAAAAGTAATGTTTTGCAATATCATAATAATTTTGAGTAATTCTACTTGTAATTTTAGCAGTGCTCTCTAGTCATTGACTAAAAGAAACAGGTTGCATTTTCACCTCTAAACTAAAAGACAAATGAAAAGCTACATGAATAAATAAAATTTTCATCACATAAATTCATTGACTTGCCTGAGGCTATAAAAGCCAATTTAGCTCTAGCTGGTTCGGCTCAGTGGATAGATCAGCCTGCGTACTGAAGAGTCCCAGGTTTGATTCTGATCAAGGGCACATGCCTAGATATGAAGGAGGCAGCCAATTAATGATTCTTTCTCATCATTGATGTTTCTATCTCTCTCTCCCTCTCCCTTCCTCTTTAAAATCAATAAAAATATATGTTAAAAAAAAAGCCAATTTAGCTTGGCCGATGTGACTCAGTGATTGAGCGTCAACCCATGAACCAGGAGGTCATAGTTTGATTCCCAGTCAAGACATATGCCCCATTGCAGTTTCGGACTCGATCCCCAGTAGGGGGTATGCAGGAGGCAGCCAACAGATGATTCTCTCTCATCATTGATGTTTATCTCTCTCTCTCCCTTCCTCTCTGAAATCAATTGAAACATATTTTTTTTTTTAAAAAAGGCAATTAACTGCAGCCTCATTTAAGAAACAACTTCTATGGGTTGATGTCTGACCAGCTATTTCTCTTATACCAACAACTCCAATGCAGTTGATAAGAGAATAAGATATCCACCTTAGATAGTTAAAAAGTATTCATCTGTTCTGAAACACAGAATGAACTAAGGCCCTCCTGAGGTTTTTTATAAATGAAAGTGACCTCAAGATCTGGGGCAAAGAGCTGCCTGCACAGAGAAGAAAAATAAGAGCAGTGAGCAAGGTTACCCAAGGTCATCTGCTATCTGTAGAGTAATTGGCTGGTGTAGTTAGCCCTCCGGATTTCCCTTCGGCCCTCTATTTGTTAGACAATAATTCCTGGTATTGAATTTCTCTGATGGCATGACTAGAAACAAAAACACTCCAATAGGCTGCAGATATCAAGCCGGTCACTGGAGCTTAAAGAATAATCTCTGTGAATACAGCATCAAAATAAATCATTAATCTACTAATACATTCTGATCACATAGGACCAAGTAATAAGGAGGGAAGTAATAAGTAGATATAAGTGGTAGAACCCCAATCCACGTTAGCTTAAGTAAAGCACACACACCTATAGGAGAACTTCTTTAGGGGAAATTTCTAGAAGAAATCTGGATCATAGGATGTGCATGTTTTAGGTTTTCACAGCTCCTGCTATATTTTGCAGTGGTGTTTTTAATACTTGATATTTCATTAGCATGAAGGTGTGGACCTCTGCCTTACCCTATCCTCAATGGTTTTAGAGCTACCCTATGCTTTATGTCACTTCAATCATTCCCAAGGGATCTGCCCTGCAGCTAGACTGCTTTCTGCTGGAAAAGGTGGGGCTTCTGAAACCCAGAGTAGTTGCATCATGTATTTCCTACTGGGGTACTTCTTTACTGAAAGAGAAAATAGTTATAGCTGGAAATATACAACTTACCCGGGAGAGATTTTTGATTGAGATCTTTTTTTATTATTAAAATTTTTTAATGTTGACATAATTGCAGGTGTCCCCCTTCCTCACCTCTATGTCCACCTCTACCCACCCCCTGCCTACTCCTCTCTTGGCCTTCACTAAACTATTGTCTGTGTCCATGGGATATGCACATATGTTCTTTCTTTCTTTATTATTTATTTTTTTATTGATTTCATAGAGGAAGGGAGAGGGAGAGATAGAAACATCAATGATGAAAATAATCATTGATCGGCTGCCCCCTGCATGCCCCCTACTGGGATCAAGCCCGCTACCCGGGTATGTGCCCTTGACCTGAATCAAACCTGGGACTCTTCAGTCCACAGGCTGATGCTCTATCCCCTGAGCCAAACTGGCTAGGGCTGCATATATGTTATTTAGCTAATGCCTTCACCTTCTTTATCCAGAAAACTTAGGCCATGGTTTGCAAACCCAAATGCCTATAGTCACTGTATAACACACTAGGAAGTGGTTAGGGACTTGGCTAGCCCATCCTGATGAAGATGTCAGCAGCTACTCAATGAGTAACAACAACTTTCACAAAACTCAATCTTGGGACTGAAAGAAATTTTACAGACAGTTTAGGCGAACTTTCACTTTACAGGTGAGGATAGTGAGGCTCTGAGAGGTTATTTCTCTTCTCAAAAACACAGAGCTAATGAGTGACGGAGTCCAGGGCTTTGGTACTGTGTTCTTCCCATCACACTGCAGTACTCCCATGTGATGGTTAATGTGTTTGTTCCACCTCTATCCCCGCGTGTCCACTCTACTCTCCTTGCTGTCCTGCTCTGTGCCCTGGGTTGCCCCATCCAGGCTCCCTTGTTCTCTGGACTCAGGTTGGATTTGCCAACGGCAAGTACCAGGAGAGGAGAGGAGGGCAGGGAGGGCAGGAGAGAGGTGAGGTATCTCTTTCCCATTTCCTCTATTCTCCAGGCAATGTTTTCTGCAGTGGCTGTGTTTCTCCACAACTACTGGCTCCTGCCAACAGGCCCTCTTCCCTGGAACAGTTCTCACTGGTTCCCGATACACCACTCCTCCCCTTGGCCTGTTTGTATCTGGGGTGATAAGTCTCCCCACTGCTGTGGGTCCCATCTAAGTGAGATTGGTTCCCATCCAGGAAACTAATGTTCACTTGTGTTTGTAAAGTTAAGTGGGGGTGAAAAGTTAGTTTTGTATTTTTTAATTGACAATGTTTTTCTATTTATGTATGTATTTTTATTGATTTTAGAGAGAGGAAAAGAGAGAGAGAGAGAGAGAGAGAAGAGAAACATTGATGTGAGAGAGAAACATTGATTGGCTACCTCCTGCTCTTGCCCTGACCTGGGATCGAACCTGCAATCTGGGTATGTACCCTGACCGGTAATCAAACCCACCACCTTTCAGTAAATGGGATGATACTCAAACCAACTGGCCAGGGCTCTATTTATTTTACATTGTGCATGTAAAATATTCCTTGAAAATATTAAAAGTCGATTCCCTAAGGTATATCCAAATGGTCAATGAACATATCAGAGGTGCTCAAGTGAATTAGTCATCAGGGAAATGCAAATTACAGGCGCCATCAGAGGGCTAAAATGAAAAACATAGATAATGCCAAATATTGGCGACACTGTGGAACAACTGGAACTCTCATGCGCTGCTGGTGGAAGTGTAAATTGGCACAAAGCCACTTTGGAAACAGTTTGGCAAATCAGCTAAACTTTAGCTGCTAAAGCCAAATGCATACATTCTCTAGGATCCAGCAATTACTCTCTAGTCTAGGTATACTCATTAGAAATGAGCATACATGTGCACAAAGGACATATGCCACAATGTCATTCATAGCAGAACTATTTGTAACAGCCAAAACAAAACAACTGAATTCCCAGCAATAGTAGCATGAATTGTGGGCTAGTCACATAATGGAAATGAAAATCTTGACTGCAATAAAAGTGAATGATCTACAACTACATGCAACCATGTAAATATCACAAGTATGATGTTGAGTGAAAGAAGCCATACTTCCAAAGTGCGAACATAGGAAAAGTAATCTATGCTTTAAAAGGTATAGTTACCCATGCTGGAGGGTAGTGTCTGAGGAAGTTTGAGGGAGGGTTTGGGGGACTGGAATGTTCTGATTTTTGATCTGGGTGCTGGTTATAAGAATGCTCAGTTTGAGCCCAGCTGGCATGGCTCAGTGGTTGAGCATCAACCTATGAATCAGGAGGTCACAGTTCAATTCCAGGTCAGGGCACATACCCGGGTTGTGGGCTCGATCCCTAGTCGGGGGCATGCAGGAGGCAGCCAATCAATGAATATCTCTCATCATTGATGTTTCTATCTCTCTCTCCCTCTCCCTTCCTCTCTGAAATAAATAAAAGTATATTTAAAAAAGAATGCTCAGTTTGAGAAATTCAATAAACTATTATACTCTTGAGATGTGTACTCTTTTTGATACTTCAATAAAACCCTTTCCCCCTTCAAATCTATACTCCAGAGAACACCTGAATCAACGTAACATTAGTTTTAACTGGTGATGGGGTTCAGGTCAGGCTAACCCAAAATATGGCACCTTGGCTTCTTGAATGAAGGAGTTCGAGAAAACTCTCAAGTAAGAGGTGCCTTCCCCACACTTGGGTGAAAGAACATCCTTATCTCTGAAGACAAATGGATGCAGAGAAGAATCTGAACACACAGGATTTGCTAGGTCTCCCCTGATGTACTACGCTTTATCTCTTATTCTTTAACCTGTCAAGTTCCTCAATGTCTACCCACTCTTCATCAAACCTCACATAAGAACACTCAGGTCTAACTGTTTCTTCAGGTCTTCATTTTCTTTTTTATAACTTTATTTTTTAAAATATATTTTATTGATTTTTTACAGAGAGGAGGGGAGAGAGATAGAGAGTTAGAAACATCGATGAGAGAGAAACATCGATCAGCTGCCTCCTGCACATCTCCCACCGGGGATGTGCCCACAACCCAGGTACATGCCCCTGACCGGAATTGAACCCGGGACCCCTCAGTCTGCAGGCCGACGCTCTATCCACTGAGCCAAACCGGTTTCGGTGGGTCTTCATTTTCTTATGAAGGCTGCTGTGTCACATAAAAATTATATTAAATAAATTTATATGCTTTTCTCCTGATCATCTGTCTTTGTCAGTTTAATTTTCAGACTCAGCCAGGCACACTAGGGGGGTTGAGAAAACAGAGGCATCAAATTCTTTTCCTGACAAGCATCTGGATATTTCAAATCTTGTGGTAAGTGTTGCTGCAAGCAAATGGCTGTGCTGGGAAACAATTTAGTTTCCACTTTTTATAAATTCTAAATGTCCACTGTCAGAATACATGGGATCATTTGCACATTGGATGTGCCTGTACAGTTTCTGCTATGTTTATTATATACAAACTAGAGACCCGCAGCACAAATCCAGGTGGGGTCCCTCAGCCTGGCCTGAGCCCTCTCGCAATCTAAGATCCCTCGGGAGATGTCAAAGATCCATTTTCTGCCCAATCCCCACAGGCCAGGCCGAGGAACCCATGTACCGGGCCTCTAGTATGCATATAAGATCTTTGGTTAATCTCTTCCCATCCTCCCCGCTCCTGCCTTCCCTCTGAGATTCATCAATCTGTTCCATGTTTCCATGCCTGCAGTTTCCACTCCTGCATTGAGCGTCTGTCCCCTGGTGGTCAGTGCGCATCACAGCTACAGGCTGGTCAGCGGGTAGCTTAGGCTTTTATATATATAGATTGGTGAAGATGTGGGCTTATGTGTCTATTTTTTGAAGAAGTGTTTAGTGTTTGGTTTAAATATCTAGAATATTTCTGCCTAGAGTTGGGTCATCATTTAGACAGGAGAAAGACTAAGAAAGATTGCGTTGGGCTCAGAATGAGGGGTGGGCAGTTACACCGAAGTTACAACAGTGCCATGGTTAGGTTCCCAATGGCAGAGCCAGGGTACAGAGGTAGCCATTGAGACATCTAATCTTGTCACAGACAACTCTTAGAAATGTTTAATCCAAGTCACAAATCATCTACATGCCAGCCAATTTCAGAATCAGAGAAGGAGGAAAGGAAGGACAAGCCAACTTGGCCCAGGAACTGTGCAGCTTCTGTAGAAAGGTCAGGGATTATTGCAACCACAGGCATATGCCAACCTACACTGGGGTCCACTTTTTATAAGGCTAGAAGCAGAGCCACACAACAGCTATGTCAAAGAGAGTGGTCATGGCTGTGTCAATGGGATGCAGCAGTTCATTGGAAGAGCATTAACAACAACCACTAGAGCATTAATTAGAGTATTAATTAATGATAGAGCCTCATTATATCATCCCCTGAATATTGGCTTTCCCATACTCCCATTTGCAAGAGGACAAAGGCACAGTAACAAAAGCAAGGCAGGAGAGGAAGGGCAAGAGGAATATATTGGAGAATGTGACTAATTGCATTTTCACTGACTAAAAATTAAGAGAAATGTTTGCCTGTTAAATAATCTCAATCATTTAAGTGTAATGAGAAATACAGTAGCATGCACACAAGTGACTAATGATTATTTTAATTTTTAGTCAGCTAGAAAGGGAGGGAGGAAAGAGAAATAGCCCTAAAAAATCCACAATTGTTACATGGGAGTGTCTTATTGTGGCAGGATAGTAAGAAGCTAGGAAAATTCCTTGGCAAGTGGAATAAGGAAAACTGAGACAAAACAATGAAACAAGGCCAAACAATTTGAGCAATTTACAGTCAGCTAATTAATCACAAGGTTTTATCTTCCCTAACCAAGAACATTTAGGAGAAAATGGCTTATACATTCCAGACCGTCCTGGGGTAGACCAGCCTCCGTCCTGGTCTTTCTTAAATGACATTCTTGGAAAATAAAACTAATCAGAAAATACCCCCTGACCCCTCTGTATGCACATTTTGATGAATCAACATATTGAAGGACACACCTGAAAAGCTAATGAATATTCTGTTAAGGCCCTCCCCTGAGACCTCCCCTAGGATTCTGCCAGCCAAAGAAAGATAAGCCTCAAGACAAAAAATGCACAGCACAC
Organism: Myotis yumanensis; assembly: GCF_028538775.1. NCBI lineage: Eukaryota > Metazoa > Chordata > Mammalia > Chiroptera > Vespertilionidae > Myotis > Myotis yumanensis. The sequence continues at coordinate 16,151,124 of NW_027223758.1, read as the reverse complement.
TCTTGCTAGAGCATGCCTACACCTGTATCTCTGCTCTTTTCACCTAAGCTCTAAGGGTCCGCCCAAGACTTGCAACCCAGGGAGCAGCAGGCAGCAGCAGTTCGTCCTGAGCTAGCCTCCTGAACACATCTCCCTTTTTCTCCGATGTCCCAATGAGCTCACTCCTGTCTCTGTAACTTTTATTTTTCAGAGAGCCTGCCTGGCTCTTTCCTGTTGATTCTTCTACCATAAGCCCTTCCTTTGTTTCACTGTCCCCAGCTTTAATAAACATATTCTCAAAATCACTTGGACTCATGTTGTGAAATCTTTCCTGCACAAAGTTAAGAACCACACACAAACGGAGGGCCCAAGGCAGACTTGCTCTGGGCTCAGACTCCGTCTGGTAACATTATTAGATATTAATCTAGAAAATAAAGATTCATAAATCCAATCATTCTTTAAATGCAACTTGTTTAGTAGATCAAGAATTCTTTGGTATTCGAATACTCCACAGCTTGCATTGTAGTACTACTAGCAGTCTTTTAGGATAGCAATTTTTAAAAAATATATATATATATTTATTGATTTTGTACAGAGAGGAAGGGAGAGGGATAGAGAGTTAGAAACATTGATCAGCTACCTTCTGCACACCCCCCACCGGGGACGTGCCCTCAACCAAGGTACATGCCCTTGACTGGAATCGAACCCGGGACCCTTCAGTCCGCAGGCCATCACTCCATCCACTGAGCCAAACCGGTTAGGGCTAGGATAGCAATTTTAAGAAATTCTTACAGAAGGAAAAATTGAGGTCCTGAGTGATTTTATATAAATTGCTTCACCAAAAACATACATTGAACTATTTGAAGTAAGTGGCAGCATTTGCATAGGCATAAAGATGTGGACTTAAGTATCTTAAACCTTTAGTGGAACATTACAAGTCTTATATTTTACCCCACCTTCTAACTAAAACTCACAACCTTAATTTCCTCCCTTGACATTTGTTAGCAGGGGTTGCTCCTTCATTAAATTTGCAGAGAAGTGTCTGAGGTTGTTAGAAGGGTATTAACATCACGTGGCAAGAAAGGTGACCTTTGGAATTCCTGTTTGACTAAATTTCGGAAGACAAAGAAGAAAGGAGGAAAGACAGTATCATGTATCTTTGTCAATTTAATTTGCTGACTGCTAGTGGTTACTGCCAGGAAATTGTTATATTGTTCTCAGGAACCTTGAAAGGGAGAGTGTGACTCAAACATTGGCCTCCCACGTGGGGCACTCGAGTCTTAGCTTTCAGACACAGGAGACAGAGCAGACCAACTTAGTTGTCCAGAGTCTCTGACATTTAAACTCTCTGAAACTATTTTCAGAAGCCAGACTTTCTTTTCTAGCAAAGAAGAACTCAAAAAGCTAGAATTTTAAAACAATTTGGAAAATAAAATACACTCGTAGTGATAAGTTATATATGATCCTTATATACTTTTATTATTTTAATATTTATCATGTACTTCTCACTATTTTTTTCTTGTCTATTTTCTTAAAATGTGTATTATTGATGGCTGTGGCATGTACTCAATTCTGTATTGTCTTATTTTTCCCCAAAGCATTTTTTACACAGCTGCATAGTCATCATAGCCATTATTTTAAAAGGCTGTGTAAAACTCCATTGAATGGATTACCAGAATTTACTGAGTAGATGCTCCATTTAGGGCATAGTTTCCGATCTGCTCTGGTCTCCACTAGAGAACGTTAGTGTAACTGGCCAGAGGGAAATAAATCCCGAAGAAAAGTTCTCATTGGAAGCAGCTGGGTTTACCCCTCCCCACCAAGGACTGGTGAGCACTGAGTAGGGTGAGTGGAAAATTTATCACAGTATCTGTATACTGTTGCTTTTTTAAAAGTTTTTATTTACTGATTTAAGAGAGAGAGAGAGAGAGGGAGAGAGAGAGAGAGAGAGAGAACGAGGGAGAGAGAAAGGAACATTAATTTGTTGTTCCACTTATTTATGCATTTATTGGTTGATGCTTGTATGTGCCCTGACCAGGGATCAAACCCATACCTTGGTGTATTGAGACGATGCTTTGCCCAACTGAACTATCCAGCTAGGGCCTGGCCTGTAAGCTTTATATCACACCCTTGAAGGGCTTTCATGCCAATGAAACAAAGGATGAAAGCCCAGCCCAGAGCAGCTCCCTTCCAGCCCCTAGCAACCACCATCCCTTACTGTCTCCATAGTTTTGCCTTTCCCAGAATGTTATATAGTTACAACCAAACAGCATGCAGCCTTTTCAGTTGGCGTCTTTAACCAGGTAATTTTGTTCCTCCAGGTCTTTTCATAGCTTGGTAGCTCATTTCTTTTTATTGCTGAATAATATTCCATTGTCTGGATGTACCACTGTATATTTACCCATCAAGTTTATGTAATCATTCTAAGTGCAGGGCATCTTGGTTGTGTCCAAGTTTTAGCAACTATGAATAAAGCTGCTATAAACATCTGTGTGCAGGTTTGAGTGGACCCATTTTCAACTCTTTTGGGTAAATACCAAGGAGTATGATTGCTATGTCATATAGTAAGAATATGTTTAGTTTTGTGAGAAATTGCCACACTGTCCTCCAAAGTGGCTGTACCATTCTGCATCCCACCAGCAATCAGGAGAGCTCCTGTTGCTCCACATCCTCGCCAGCACTTGGTATTGTCAGGTTTCTACATTGTGGTCCTTTTCATAGGTGTGAAACGGTATCCCCTTTTAAAAAATTTTTGCATTTCTCTGATGATATATGATGTAGAGCATCTTTGCATATGCTTATCTGCCATCTGTACATTTTTTGTGGTGAGGTGTCTGTTTAGGTCTTTGGCTATGTTTAAATCAGATTCAGCCTAACTTTTAGTGTCTCACCCTCTTTGGCCATGTATGTGGACTAGAATCACCAAATGCAAAGATGCTTTTGCGGGATGTGTTCCCGTATGAAGGAGCCCTTGACTCTTTCTGAATTGCTCCTCTGGGCAGCTGTCAGAGAAGTTCCTTCCATTACTACTCCTCCTAAGATGAGTTCCCTCAGATATTCCCAGCATGGAAGGAGATTTATTCCTGCGTTTGCCCCGCCTTTCCACCTGCACTGTCTTCCCCCCTCCTACCTCCCCCAAATCCCCTGCCCCTTGCCACCAGCCTATTCTCACCTCAGCTGCCCAAGTGATGATACTGAAAAGGAATTCGTTATTGTATCATTCCTCTGTTAAAACCCCACAGCGGCCCGTTCCTGGCCACCCCAGCCTCTAGCTGCAGCTCCAATGGATCAGGCACATTTCCATCTCAAGGTTTGTGCACATGCCATCTCCTCTGTCTGAACGCCTCTTTCCCAAGAGGTGCAAATGGCTCCCTCTCCCCTTTCTCCAGTCTCCGCTCAAATGTTACCTGCCTGTCCACTCCATTTAAAGCTGCCGCTCCCAACCTTACCCCACCTCACTCTTTGCCCTGCTTTGTCCTTCCCACCCCACTTATCACCATCTGACATCTTCAGTATTTTGCATATTTATTCATCACCTGTTTCATACAACTACATTACAAACTTCTTCAAGGTAAGGGGTCTTTGTGCGGGGGTATCACTGCTATTCTCCCAGCATCAAGCATAGAGCTCAACTGTTTCAAGATTCTCAAGAAATATTTGGTAAATGAATATTTTTAAACAAGCGATTTAGTAGTTATTCTGACACTGCCATTGGTCTTATCTTACTGAGAAACACATTAAACTTGCCCTCAGAATCCACGCTATCGAATGACCTTTTAAGTGAGAGCTCCATAGCAGATGCTCTTTCAGAAATGGAACTTTGTTGGCTATAACCCCAAATCCAACCACAGTAAGGCACAGCCTATTCCATAAGAAATAACATTTTTGCCAGCTCCCATTCTTTGCTCTGACTTGCTTGGGACAGCTGTGTCTATCTGCAGTGAATCAATCTCAAGCCATGAGAATTTATTCTGAAAGCATTCATAGGAAATACATGTCCCTCGTTTCTCTTTTCTCTACGAGAATGGGAACAGAGGCCAGTTTACCAGAAGGTAGGAGGCAACTCCATGGCTGTGTTCACAGAGGTGTCCATCCCCAGCTCTGTTCTCCCCACAGTGTAGAGCTCCCCAGTGAGAGCTCTCACAGGTCACCTTGGTCGGGGACACTATAACAAAGTGTTGGAATCAAAGTCAAGTCAACCTGAGATAGTATCATTATTTTCCTTTGAAATGACAAGAACAGAGGTTTATAAGAGGAGAAGTTTCAAAAAACCTGGGCAGATACCTGTGGCCTACATTGGGTGCCCAGCCCACCTTCTTCTAGTTCCCTATTTCATGCCCATTGCCTCATTTCCAGTTGGCACTCCACTCTGCATTTCCTCGCAACAGGCCAGAAGCACTAGGGCCGTGGTCGGCAAACTGCGGCTGGCGAGCCACATGCGGCTCTTTGGCCCCTTGAGTGTGGCTCTTCCACAAAATACCACAAAATACCACGTGCGGGCGCGCACGTACAGTTCGATTGAAACTTTGTGGCCCGTGGGCAGAAGTCGGTATTTTGTGGAAGAGCCACACTCAAGGGGGCCAAAGAGCCACATGTGGCTCGAGAGCCGCAGTCTGCCAAGCCGCAGTTTGCTGACCACTGCACTAGGGGAATCAAGAGCCCTCTGAAGCAGCCCTCAAAATAGAGTTACACTAAATTGGTGTGTAAGTAAGCCAAATCCTTTGTCTCTGAGGTGGTGTTCTGCATAGGGCTGAGCTCCAGCTGCCCCCTGAGGAAGCGGGTCTCATCACTCAGCTTTGATTGGCAGTCCTCCTACTCCGTATCACTTCCCTGCTCCCTCACCTTCACTTCTCACTAACCTCTTTGCACTTCAGTGCTTATTCTAGGATCACGTCTGAAGAAATACAGACTGAGATCATATCGATTTCAAAAGGGCAGCAATATGTGCCAACACACTACTGTCAAGGGACACTTTCATCTAAAACCTTTTCCTTATCACTTTCAATCTCCTTTCTCTCCTTTTTCTTCTTCTCTCCTGCCTTTAAAAAGTATTTTTAGCCCTAACCGGTTTGGCTCAGTGGATAGAGCTTCAGCCTGCGGACTCAAGGGTCCCAGGTTCGATTCCGGTCAAAGGCATGTACCTTGGTTGCGGGCACATCCCCAGTAGGGGATGCACAAGAGGCAGCTGATCAATGTTTCTCTCTCATTGATGTTTCTAACTCTCTATCCTTCTCCCTTCCTCTCTGTAAAAAATCAATAAAATATATTTTTTAAAAAGTATTTTTATTTTTTCAATTACAGTGTGCATACAATATTATTTTGTATTATTTTCAGGTATACAGGATAGTGGTTAGACAATCATATACTTTGCAAAGTGTCCCCCCTGATATTTCCAGTACCGAGCTGGCACAATACATAGTTCTTACAATATTATTGACAATATTTCCTATGTTGTATTTTATACCCCCCAAAATAATTCTGTAACTACCAATCTATACTTTTCATTCCTTTCACCCTTTTCACCCACTCCCCCAAACCCCCTCCCCTCTGGCAACCATTAATCTGTTCTCTGTATTTATGAATCTGTTTCTGTTTTGTTTGTTTATTTATATTGTAAAGTGATATGGTATTTATCTATCAGTGACTGAATTATTTCACTTAGCATAATTCCCTTTATGTCTATTCATGCTGTTGAAAATGGTAAGATTTCTTTCTTTTTTATGGCTGAGTAATATTCTGTTATATATATGTAGAAAGACAATTAAAAATTAGCTTTATTGTTGAAAGCATTACAGATGTGCCCCTTTTCCTCCCCACTGACCCTCTTCACCCGTATCTGCCCCTCCCAGGCCCTCACCACACTATTGTCTGTGTCCATGAGCTATGCATATATGCAATAAATTCCCCGGTTAATCTCTCCTCCCTCCCCCTACCCCCCACCTTCCCTCTGAGATTCCTCTTGTCTATTGATGGGCACTTGGGCTGCTTCTATATCTTGGCTATTGTAAATAATGCTGCGAAAAACACAGGGGTGCATATATTCTTTTGAATTAGTGTTTTGGGTTTCTTTGGATATACACCCAGAAGAGGAATTGCTGGCAGTTCCATTTTTAATTTTTCAAGGAAACTCCATACAGTTTTCCACAGTGGCTGCACCAGCCTGCATTCCCACTAACAGTGCACAAGGGTTCCCTTTTCCCCACATCCTTGCCAACACTTGCTTGTTGATTTATTGATGATAGCCATTTTGACAGGTGTGAGGTGATATCTCCTTGTGGTTTTAATTTGCATTTCTCTAACAATTAGTAATGTTGAGCATTTTTTCATTTGTCTATTGGAAAATTGTATGTCCTCTTTGGAGAAGTGTCTATTCAGGTCCTCTGCCCATTTTTAAATGAGATTTGTTTTTTGGGTATTAAGTTGTATGAGTTCTTTATAAATTGTGGATATTAACCCTATGGAATGTACATTAATGGTGAATATGTTCCCCCATTCAGTAGGTTGCCTTTTCATTTTGTTGATGGATTTATTTGCTGTAAAAACCTTTTTAGTTTGATATAGTCCCATTTGTTTATTTTTTTTCTCTTGTTTCCCTTGCCTGAGGAGATGTAGCAGAAAGAACATTGCTATGAGAATTGTCAGAACTTTCACTGCATGCTTTCTTCTAGGAATTTTATGGTTATGAGTCTTACATTGAAATCTTTCATTCATTTTGAATTTATTCTTGTATATTGTATTAAGAAGGTGGACTAGTTTTATTTTTTGCATGTATCTATCCAATTTTTCCAACACCATTTATTGAATAGACTGTCTTTACCTCATTATATGCTCGTGCCCCTTTGTCAAATATTAATTGAACATATAGGTGTGGGTTTATTTCTGGGCTCTATATTACTAGTATATTCCATTGATCTATATGACTGTTTTTATGTCATATTATATTGTTTTGATTACTATAGCCAAGTAGTATAGTTTGAGATCAAGTAGCATGATATCTCCAACTTTGTTCTTTTTTCTCAAGTTGCTGTGGCTATTCAGAGACTTTTGTGGTTCCATGTAAATGTTTGGATGATTTGTTCTAGTTCTGTAAAAAACATGATTGATATTTTGATAGAAATTGTATTGAATCTATAGATTGTTTTCAGTAGCAGGGATATTTTAACAATGTTAATTATTCCTATCGATGAGCATGATATAAACTTTCATTTATTTATATCTTCTTCAATTTCTCTCTTTCATGCCTTATAATTTTCCAAGTACAAGTCTTTTACCTCCTTGGTTAAATTTATTCCCAGGTATTTTTTGATGCAGCTGTAAATGGAATTTTCTTAGTTTCCCTTTCTGATAGTTCATTACTGGTATATAAGAATACAAGTGAGCCCGGCCGGTGTGCTCAGTGGTTGAGCATTGGCCTATGAACTAGGAGGTCACGGTTCAATTCCTGGTCAGGGCACATGCCTGAGTTGTGGGCTCAATCCCCAGTGTGGGATGTGCAGGAGGCAACTAATCAATGATTCTCTCTCATCATTGGTGTTTCTATCTCTCTCTACCTCTCCCTTTCTCTCTGAAATCAACAAAAATATAAAATAAAATAAAAATGCAACTGATTTCTGGATATTTATTTTGTATCCTGCTACTTTACTGAATTCATTTATTAGTTCTAGTAGTTTTTTGGTGAACTCTTTAGCGTTCTTTACATACAGTATCATGTCATCTGCAAATAATAGTTTTACTTCTTTTCCAATTTGTGTGCCTTTTACTTCTTCTTCTTGTCTAATTGCTGTGGCTAGGACTTTTAGTACTATGTTGAATAAGAGTGGTGAAAGCAGACATCACCATGAGGACGTGTGATTTATCTTAGGGATGCAAAGTTGTTACAATATCCACAAAATAATAAATGCAATATGCCACACAAACAAAATGAAGGATAAAAACCACATGATCATAGATAGTCATAGAAAAAGCATTCAACAAAATCCAGCACCAATTTTTGATAAATAAAAAAAAACTCTCAGCAAAGTGGGAATGGAGGAATAACACCTAAACATAATAAAGGCCATATATGACAAACCAACAGCCAATATCATACTCAATGGGCAAAAACTACAAGTATTTCCCTTAAGAACAGGCACAAGACAGGGATGTCCACTTTCACCACTTTTATTCAACATAGTACTGGAAGTCCTAGCCACAGCCACCAGACAAGAAGAAAGAATAAAAGGCATACAAATTAGAGGGAGGAAGTAAAACTGTGCACCAAAAAGTTGCTTGTTTGACTCCCAGTTAGAGCACATGCCTGGGTTTCAGGCTCGATGAGGTGTGGGATAGGCAGGAGGCAGCCTATTGATGTTCTGCTCTCACATTGATGTTTCTCTTTCACTGTCTTCTCCTTTCCTCTCTCTCTAAAAATCAATAAAAATATATTTTAAAAGCTGTGGTACATTTACACAATGGAATACTATGCAGCTGTAAAAAAGAAGGTGCTGTTATCCTTTGAGACAACATGGAGAAACCTGGAGAATATTATTATGTTAAGTGAAATAAGCTAGTCAGAGAAAGACATATCACATGATTTCACTTATCTGTGGAATCTAATACGCAAAATAAATTGATGAACAAAATAGATCCAAAGACATGGAAGCATGAATCTCAGAGGAAGGGGGGAAGGGATGTGGGAAGAAATTAACCAAAGAATTTATAAGCATATATACATAACTGGTGCATTATTTGTTTCTTCTGTGGACAGTAGTGCAGTGAAGGCCTGGGGTGGCACAGAAACTGGGTGGAGAAGGGTAATGGGGTAAAAATGGAGGACATCTGTTATACTCTCAAAAATAAAGATAAATTTTTTAAAAATCTTTGTATACTTAGGTATTTCTGTATTACTATTCCCAAGGGGGATTGTTACATCAGTGCACTTTTAAAACTTTGGTGGATACTACAAATTATCCTCCCAAATGACTGCACCCATTTCCATTTCTACTCCCACATCATAACATTTTTCAAACAACATACTTGAGCCTTAAGCATAATTACATTTGGAGGTCTTCTCATATTAAGTGTATAATTGATTGTCTGAGGTCAGTAAACTTAACTACATATTTAAATCTGTAAGAAGCAAAATTTGCCTATGTTGAGAAAATATTTATGGTGACTATTCCTTCTTAGCCTATCTTTTTTTTTTCTTCAAAAGAATTCCAGACTCACTGATATGGAAATATTGAAAAAGATGAAAAAAAACCAGTGCTGGCAAGGATGAGAAACAACAGGAACTCATACCCAAATGATGGAAGTGGACATTGCTATCACCATTTTAGAAAATAATTTCATGGAATTTACTAAAACTAAACATCTGAGCCAACAGTTCATCACACACACACACACACACACACACACACACACACAGCAGATTTTTTTGACATGTATTCATCTAAACAAATGCACTAAAGCATTCATGGCAGCACTATTCATATTAGCCCCAAACATGACACAATCCAAATGCCCAGTAGTAGGTGGATAAATAAATTGTGGTATAGCCATAGAAAAGAGTATTATCCAGAATGGGAGTAAACATCTACAACTGTAAGTAAAAACATGAATAAATCTTCCAAAAGATTTTGAACAAAATTAGCTGGACACAAAGGAATTCATCTTGTATGATTTCATTTATATGAAAGTTATATAGCTTATATGAACGTTAAGAAGTTACTTATGATAGAAGTCTGGATAGTGCTTATCTTTGGGTGGGTTGAGGGGGACAGTGACTGGGAAGTGGCCTAAGGGGGATTCTGGGATGCTGATAATAATGTTCCTTTTGACCTGGATGTTCAGCCGAGAGCATGCCTTTTGTGACAATTCATCCAGCAGTTCCCGTATAGTGGTGCAAGTCTCTCTATGTATGCTGTATCTCAGTACAAGGTTCACTAAAAAGGAGTATCTGGTGACAATCTCTCTCTGTTTTTGAAACATTTATTTTTTAAAAATTGGCTGCATCTTTGAATTCTGTTGTTTCTGAATTAGCAGTGATATAATGGTTCCAGCTACCTTTGCCTGTCTCAGCATACACTAAAACCAGTGCAAGTGAAGCAAGGCTTTGGGCATGGTCTGGGCACATCCCTTCTGATGCCAGCAAGATAGCTGTGCTGATAGGGGAGTATCAGCAAAGTGAAAACTGAGCCATGCTTGTATTAGAATGTTGAGAAAAGTTCGTTTCAGAACAAAGCAGGGGTGAACAAAGATAAGACTCAGACAAGAGGGTATTTTCTTGCATTCTCTGACTCAGAGGTTCCCAGAACACCCTGCAGGCAGTAATCACTGTAATATGCTGAGTCTTCCTCATTCTCGGTTACTCAGTGGCCCCACCTGATCTGCTCGCTCACATTTTCCAACACAGCCAGTTCTTGCCTATTGGCTTCACTGTTTGCCAGGCCAAGGAGAGTGGAGAAATCACACATTCATGTCACAGACTGATGTTTCTGAGCCACCTCTAAAACTTGGCCTAAGCCCTCAGGCTTCTTCGTCATACCCCAAGGCACCAAATATCCCAAAATGAACCCCTTAAAATGGCTTTTAAAAAACAACTTTTTTTGAAAAACAATTTTAGGTTTAATTTAATATGATAAACAGCATCCATGTTGTAAAGGATAGGATTTCATGAGTTTTTGACAGCTAAATATGTCCACGAAATCGTGCCCACAATCAAAACACAAAACATTTTCTATATTTACAAAGTTTTATCAAACCCTTTCCTCCACCCCCACCTCATTATCACAATAGACTGGTTTGTATTTTCTGGAATAAACTGGCTTTTGAATAAATGGGCCAAATCTAAGCATGTTTCGCACACACGTTCACAGACACATGCACAGATACATACATATGTGCGCACACACTCCTTTTTAAGGGGGCTCTTCCTGCAGCCTCACACCAAGGCAAACAGCCTTAGGTAGCTTTGAAGCGTATCCTGTGACCGCTTGGCCACAGAGTTGGAAGCAGGTGGGAAACCTGATCCAGAATTCTGAAGGGAGTGTTGGTTACAGTGCTTTGCCCAACACAAGAAGCCATGAGGACACAGCAAGTATATGCAAGCAGCAGTTTTGGCCTAGGGATATTTGGGTGGCGGCAGCAGCAGTAAGAGCAGGGGGTAAAGCAGCTGAGCCCCATACATGAGTCTGCTTGGGCTGCCATATCATAGTACCACAGACTGGGGGACTTACACAACAGAAATTTATTTATCACAGTTCTGGAGGCTGGAAGTCAAAAATCAAGGTGTCAGCAGGGTTAGTTTCTTCTGAGGCCTCTCTCCTTGGCTTGCAGATGGCTGTCTTCTCCCTGCATCTCCACAAGATCTTCCCTCTGTGTGTATCTGTATCTTAATCTCTTCTTTTAATAAGAATACCAGCTATATTGGATTAGGCCCACCCTAATGACTTCATTTTAACTTAATTACCTTTAAAAGCTCTACCTCCAAATAAGAGCACTTCTTGAAGTATTGGGGTTAGGACTTCAACATATGAACCGGTGGAGGGGGCACAATTCAGTTTCTAACACCCCATAAAGGCAAGGGATTGGTGAACACTTACTGTGGGCTGAGGGGTCGAGTGCCCTGTTGATGGAACTGAGCTCTGGGGATCAGGAACCCCTCTTGGTTCCAGACATGAATCCTGAATTTGATCCCTATGAGGCCTCGCTCTGCACAACTGTCTGTGAGTTCCCCAAAGCGTCCTGTGGCCTTGTCTCCCATTTTTCCTCAGAGTAAACAACTGTTACTTGAGGATAACCTAATCGAGGAGCTTTTCCCTTGAAGCTAAAAGTGTAAAGCACTTTGAATGATGACTTATGTTTTTTGCTTGCACGTAGGTGGATGCAAGGTGCAGGTGTGAAGAAATGAACGCTTGACCTGGATGGGGGAGGAAAGAGCTAAACTCTTCCTTCTGCTACTTACTCATAAAAACCTTTCTTCTTAATGCTCTGCTATTGAAGGTAACAATAAAATAATTCCAATGATTACAAAGGGGTATTTATTATGCCCTTCTCAACCTGTGCTTATAAACCTCTCCTGGGTATACAAACTAGAAATGCTCAGTTATATGTTTGATAACAAGTGCTCAGGAGGGCAGGCAGAAATAGCAGGACGCAGGCTCCCCCTCCTGCAGGGTCATGGGTTTCAGGGCAGCTGATCGGCGAATTTGCTTGGCTCTACACTTTTCTAAATATAATCGTCTGCCAAGTTTTCTCAGCAAAGTAGCTTGGTTGCCCAAAGGAATGAGATAAAAGCAAGGTCTTAAAGGAAAAGGATTCATAAAGCATAGAATTCAGCAATAAAATAGGAAAATGTTCCTATGTACCTTGCCTGGGAGGTAAAAGTTCTCATGTTTCAGGAAGCATTTCTGTTTATGCCTCGTCAATCAAACTCAACACAAAATAAAGATTTGGGAAAGTGCTATTGCCAAAGAGTGACATTTTTATGAGGAAAGAATGAAGATCAAGGGTTAATCCCCTCTTCCCCCTCCCAAACCATTAGTTTCTGCAGAGCCTGCAAACTGGTAGTCTGAGGGCCAGAGTTCACCCACAGACAGGTTTTGTTAGCTTGTCCTGCACCACATTAAAAATACATGTATTGGGATAAGTTACCAAAATTTAAAATTTGGAAGATTTTATGTAAATATCTGCATTTATGGCTTTCCTGCAGCAATTGGAAGGCCTGGCAATGTTGGGTCCCAAATGGTAATAATCCACTTGTGCTGAGCAGTGGACATAACCTTGAGGTTGACAATGATTCTCTCCTTGGCCAAATCCTAGCCAGACTCCTCTGAGACGTCTTCTTAACTATGTCTCAACTTTGGCCTATAAAGACCTGTACAAACACTAACATATTTTCTAAGACATCAAGGCCACATTGTTAGGATGACCCTAGTACCCATTAAAGTATCTGCCTGAGAAAATTCAAGGCTGCCCAAAGAATTCCCTGTTTGTTCCCCACACCTGCAGATAGGATCCTTGTCTCTCAGCCTCTGTGGGAAGGTAGGGACCTAAGTTTCATAAGTTAGCAAACCCACATGGATTTCACAGGAACCAATACTCCGCTTTTAGCTTTTTCATTTTTCCCTTTCCTGACTCTATTGAGCCCTGCTCACCCTTCCCTGTTCCCTCATCCTCCCTTTAACATGTCCAGTCACCTCTGTAGAGACTGAAGTTGAATTCAGTTCACACTGGGCTCTTTTCTCTATCACAATAGTTATTGCTAATTCAAATCTGTCCTTACCACTTTAAGTAGTGTTCAACTTTGTTTATCCTTTACAAGATGTAATACACTGTCCCCTGTCTTCCCCAGTCACCATCCCCTCCGCACTCCCTTCCCCATGTCTAGGCTAAATGTAAGTTGTCAATTATCAACTCACTTGCTCTGTTATTTCACATAAAAAAAAAGAGGGAAATAAAATAAGTTTTATGCCCTAGCTAGTTGCTCAGTGGTTAGAGCACCAGTCAGAGGACTGAAGGGTTGAGGGTTCGATTCCGGTCACACTCACATACCTCAGTTCCAGGCTTGATCCCTGGCCCTGGTTGGGGTACGTGCAGGAGGCAACCAATGTGTCTCTCTCATATTAATGTTTCTTTCTCTCTGTCTCTCCCCCTCCCTTCCACTCTCTAAAAAATCAATGGAAAAAAATACCCTTGGGTGAGGAATAACAACAACCATAATAGTTATGCCCAAATGTCTCTCCTAAAGAGGGAAAATGAAAGATTCAGAAAGCAATGTGTTTCAAGAAAAATAGGAAAATTCATGAGAAACAAAGGCCATGCTTACTTAATATGAATTATGTTTCAAGGCCCTGTTGAAAGCCTACATGCCCAAGCCATCTGGACAACAGTACTGAGATTATTGGCTTAGAAGCTACCCAGGGGACAAGTGTCGTGTGGACCCTTAGAATATAGGAAGAAATAAAAAGTTCACATGCATGCTCTAGAGTGAACCTGCATTGAGTCTTTGTCCTGAGGTCTTTTTATCCTTTTTTTTTTTATTTTTGCAGGTGAGAATCTTAGGGGAGGGTTTCACTAGAGTGTTCATCAGCTTTCCAGGTCCATTTTTAATATGCTGATGTATTAAAATGAGTGTATAGAGGAGTTTTGGATTATTCTTAGGTCTGTTTTACTTTTGTCTTAGTTCTGTTTGGCTTTAATGGGGTTTTTGTTATTTTGTCTCCAAGACTTCGTCTGTCCTTGGGTTTAGCTGGCACAAATGGCATTAATTGCTTTTTGTTCTCTATTTTCCCAGGCCAGGGTGATTTAAGCTATGTATTCTCTGGTTAGGAGGACGGTATAAACCATTTGCTCTCAAGTGTCCTTGGTTGGGGAAGATAAGATCTTGCAATTCACAAGCTGGCTGCAAGCTGCCCAAACTGTTTGGCCTTGATTTAACTTTCCTGTCTCAGTGTTCCCATTCCACTTGCCCAGGGATTTCCCTAGCTTCTTACTGTCCTGCCACAGCACCAGGTTGCTCATGGCGGCCACGATGGTTTCAATGGCCTCCTTCGGGTCATTTTTGATGTCCTGCACTTTGGTAGCCTTTTCACCATTCACGGTTGCTCCTGGCAGCCTGCAGGTCATCTTTGCAGCCCTCTCCATTAAACCCATTCATGTGTAGGATCCTCATTTACGCCCAATGCTGCCTTTACCAGACTCTCCAGCACCCAGCAGCAGCAGGCAGTGTGTGGACCTGCTTGTCCTGCAGCTGCTTCTCAGTCTTTTTTGTTGACCTCTTGCTCTGCTTCTCCTTCTTGCGATGGTCCTCAGTCACTATTTCCGAGGCAACCCATGCTCCACCTCTCAGCAGGAGCCGCAGGGGCTGATGCTGCTCTGGACCAAAGCAGGAGCTGCTGTCCTCCCACTCTTATTGGCTGGGCCGGGTGCCCTCCCTATCCTAAATGGCCCGGGGGGCAGTGGGTTGGAAAAGAGAAGGAAGGAGGAGTCAGCTGTGAGGGGTGAGGAAGGAGGAGGAGTTACCCTTCTCTCCTTTTTTTTTTTTTTAGGTTTTCAGAGAAAGAGGAAGGGAGAGGCAGAGAGAGAAACATCAATATGAGAGTAAAATATGGATGGACTACCTTCTGCACACTCTCTGTCATGGATCAAGGCTGCAAACCAGGCATGTGCCCTGACTGGGAATCCAACCAGCAGGGGACAATGCCCAACCAACTGAGCCACATTGTCCAGGGCATTTTTCTTTCTTTCTCTCTTCCTCTCTCTCTTTCTCCTTTCTTTCTTTCTTTCTTTCTTTCTTTCTTTCTTTCTTTCTTTCTTTCTTTCTTTCTTTCTTTCTCTCTCTCTCTCTCTCTCTCTCTCTCTCTCTCTCTCTCTCTCTTCTTTCTTTCTTTCTTTTTTTAATTGTACATTTTACTTTATCCCAGAGTCAGGTTTCCCCTGAATAAACTTTCTGGAATGTTCCCATTGCCTGCCCCTCCACCCCCCAGTTTGCCAGGCTTAATTTTTCTCTCTGATTCCCCATTTCCATAAGTAAACCAGTTATGGCCTCACAGATAATCATCAAGGCACCTGGGGGCTGTGGACATGTGAGCACTCGGAGTCACTTTTATGTCCACATTTAGGGGGTGGAAAACAAAGAGAATTAGTAAATCTCTGAATCCGGCTTCATTTGTTGACAGGGAGAGAAATGAGGCCGGGTAGAATGGAAGGATGCCTTTCTCAAAGCTGATGATAAGTTGCAGTTAAGGTAAGCCCAAATATCTTGTACTTGACCTGTGCTTATGAAGTCCCATCTTCATCATTTAGAGCAGAATTTCTCAACCTCGGGACTATCAACATTTTGGGCCACATAATTCTTTGTTATCAGGTACTGTCCTGTGCATTGAAAAAGTTTAGCAGCATCCCTGGTCTCTATCCACTATGTCAGCAACACGACCCCTCACCACTCTGTCCTCACCCCCTCCCCCCACCCCAGTGGTGACCCACATGTCCCCAGACATTGCTAAATATCCCCTGGTTTGTAAAATCACCCCCAAGTTGAGAACCACTGACATAGAGACATAGAGGTTACTCTGGTCTGAATGTGTTCCCTGCAACTCATATTGCGGGCAAAAAAGTGGTTCTACAGAAAGTAACCTCATAGGGTGATCTGATAATAAATTCCTAACTGGGCAGGTCTTATTGGGTAGTAATGCCCCAGGCACATAACTTCTTTAGTAAAAGCTTTGTGTTTGTCTTAACCAAGCCCTGTCCATTGTTCTTGTGCATCTATCAGCCAGTGGGCAAACTACGGCCTGCGGGCCGGATCCTGCCCGTTTGAAATGAATAAAACTAAAAAAAAAAAAAGAGACCGTACCCTTTTATGTAATGATGTTTACTTTGAATTTATATTAGTTCACACAAACACTCCATCCATGCTTTTGTTCCGGCCCTCCCGTCCAGTTTAAGAACCCATTGTGGCCCTCGAGTCAAAAAGTTTGCCCACCCCTGCTCTAGGTTAACACACCTTTGAAATAAGTGTAACCACCCTCCAGAGAGCACAATCTTCTTAACTAAATCCCTGCCTTGCTGTCTCCCACCTTCATGCCATCTTCCTTACAGTCTCTCTGTAATTTCAGATGCATAAAAGAAACTGCACTCTCCAGAGCATTTGAGATCTTGCTTTCTGGCAATTGTTGGTTTTGGCTCAAATAAACTCTTATAAAAGTTCTCTACAGGTTTGGACATTTCTTACGTTGATAATATGTTGAACTCTAACCCTCAGTTAGAAGGTGGGGCCTTTGGGAGGTGATTGGGTCAGAGCCCTCATGAATGGAATTGGTGCTCTTATAAAAGACACCCGTGAGAGCTCTCTGGCCCCTTCAACCACAGGAGGAAACAACGAGAAGCCAGGTACCTGGAACATGGCCCTCACCTCGCCATGCTGGCACCCTGACCTCAGACCTTCAACTGTGAGAAGTAGGTTTCTGTTGTTTATAAGCCACTCGGTCTCTGGTGTTTTGTTATAGCAGCCTGAACAGACCCGATCAAGAAAGAAATAAAGTCTCTCAAGGAAGATACACCAAAGTAACAACGGCAGATTCTTCCCTTTTCTCTATCAGTTTCTTCTTCCTATGTTTCAAGCTCATTTTGCCTGAAGGCAAGACAACCCTGTCTGTGCTTGTCTTCTGTTTTCCAAGGAAACAAAAGTCTCCCTTTTCCCTTGGGAGACCCTGACTCTAGAGCAGGGGTGGGCAAACTTTTTGACTCGAGGGCCACAATGGGTTCTTAAACTGGACCGGAGGGCCGGAACAAAAGCATGGATGGAGTGTTTGTGTGAACTAATATAAATTCAAAGTAAACATCATTACATAAAAGGGTACGGTCTTTTTTTTTTAGTTTTATTCATTTCAAACGGGCCGGATCCGGCCCGCGGGCCGTAGTTTGCCCACGGCTGCTCAAGAGGCTCTCCCCAAAATACTGACCAACTCTTGGGTCACTTGGTTCCCCCAGGAGCAGCTGAGAAGGTAAAAAGGCCCTGCTTTCGTGAGGAAGTGCTTCATTCTTCATAGGCCAGAACTTGAACTTGTGGCAATGCAATGTGCTGAGTAACTGACAGACTGTGTGAAGAAAGAAGCTGCCGCTTTGGTGCCCTTGGATTGTGGCTGTCCAGGTTGTAAACGAGCACTTTACTAGTAATGACAGCTTAATTGATCAAGAGGGGCCACAGGACAGCCTGGTGATTCGAAATGAGGCTTGAGTTCCAGCTCTGCCACTGGCCACCTGTGTGACTTTATTTTCTTTCTGAACTTCCATTTCTTCGTCCATTAAGTGGCAACATTGTTGTGAGGTTTAAATGAGATATGCATATAAAATGATGAGGATAGTACCCGGCACTCGGGTATTGGTCCATACATGGTTGATGTTATCATTGGTGTTGGTTTATATTCTTTTCAGGAATGCCTTATCTAAAGAAAATTCTGCCCATACAAAAAAAACAAAACAAAACAAAACAACAACCAACCAAGTAAACAAAAAACAACCACCCAAACTGTGTACAATCACTTAACTAATTGAACTTCAATTTCTCTCTGTAAAAGCTGTTAAATGACCATACTGACTATACACTGCGTTTGATTGCCTTTTGTAAAACACCCAGTCTTGTCTTGGCTGCAGTGAGGGTCAGGGTGAGTTTGTGGATATAAGGCGGGGCAGTAAGTAGGCTCCATTAGCCATGTGGTTGGTCAAACGCTCACGGGGGCTGGATTTCTGTACATCACTATTCCAAAATAAAACTTTGTTTCTCTTAAACCTTTTCCTCGAGTGTGAATCAGCTTTTCTCCTAGAGAGAATGGAACGCCCCAGGTCTGCCACAAATCAGTCAGCACCGCGTTTCATTCCTCAAACATGAGGAACAGAATCACCACAACTCACATGTCCTTCCCTCCTTTTACAAACCAGGTTGCCAAACTGAGGGCCATTTCTGCATCTTTTCCATCAGCAACCACAAGCCACGGGGGCCTGACTGTTTCCTCACCCTCTTGTACACTGCTGCTTTGTAAGCATTAGGGAAATGGCACACCTTCTAACAGATATTTGGGGTTTCCACAGTGAATGCTGGTTCTTATCCCTCGTACTTCCCATGGTCAACCTGGATCCTGGGGTTGAGTCCATTTGAGTAAAAGAGCAAATCTGAGGAAGGGGGGAACTCATCCCCAGGGCTGGGGCTCCTAAGGTCCTGGCTGGTGTGCAACAAACAACCCCTCCACGGAAGTTCCATCATCCTTAGTTTCTTGGCAAGTATTTAGTTTTCGAAGTTGTGTTATGGTTAAGAAGGTGGGTTCTGGAGAGAATCTCTGGAGGGTGCAAGTCCTGGCCCCACCCCTTACTAACTGGGAGACCTCCGGCAAGGTATACTTCTCTGGATCTCAGTTTCCTCATCAGTTGATTGGGAGATGATAGTAATAATAATATAATAAAAATAGTGGCCCCCAAGGTTGTGGTAAAGAGCAGAGGAGTTGCTGGAAAGTATGGAAAGCACCTAGCAATGCTTAGAATAGAGTAAGGTTGAATAAATGTGATATATGATTAGTATTAAATCCCTTGTGGCCCTAGCCAGTTGTTTGACTCAGTGGGTAGAGCATTGGCCTATGGACTAGACCAGTGGTCGGCAAACTGCGGCTCGCGAGCCACATGCGGCTCTTTGGCCCCTTGAGTGTGGCTCTTCCACAAAACACCATGTGCGGGCGCGCACGTACAGTGCGATTGAAACTTAGTGGCCCATGTGCAGAAGTCGGTATTTTTTGGAAGAGCCACACTCAAGGGGCCAAAGAGCCGCATGTGGCTCGTGAGCCGCAGTTTGCCGACCACTGGACTAGACGAAACAAGTATACAAGACGAGTGTGGATGGGAGAGTTGGAAGGGGTCGACCTCAGCGAACGTACCTCAATCAGATTGAGGACGTTTTTAGCAAAGGCCAGCTTAGGAGTACCCTAATTAAGTTAATAACAATGTACCTACCTATGTAGTTTAAGTTTAAAAAATTTGACTCTCAAAAGAAATTTCAATCGTTGTACTGTTGATATTTTGCTCTGTTGACTAATGAGTTTGCTGACCACTGGACTAGAGGGTCCTGGGTTCAATTCTAATCAAGAGCACATGCCCAGGTTGTGGGATTGAACCCCAGTAGGGGGCATGCAGGAGGCAGCCAATCAATGATTCTCTCTCATCATTGATGTTTCTATCTCTCTCCTCCTCCCTTCCTCTCTGAAATCAATAAAAATATATTTTAACAAAAAATCCCTTGTGCCTTTCTGAAGGAGAGAGCGAGCTGGTTGTCTGGGCAGGGCTGGCTGAGGGAACTTGCTGTAGGATACACATTGAGATGGCCCTAGAATGTGGGGAGACCAGCAGCTGCCTAGCGAAGGGCTTCTCCACCTCAGCACTTCTGACATTTGGGACCAGATTATTTGTCATGTGGATCTCCTTTGTATTGTAGGGTGTTTAGCAGCCTCTACCTATGAAATACCACTAGCACCTCCCTATCTCTTGCTGTGACAGTGTAAAATACCCTCCAACATTGCCAAATGTGCCCTGGGGGACAACAGCTTCCTTAGCAGAGAGACCTGAAGCCAATGCAGCAGGTTCGAGGAGAAGCCCCCAGGGTGCTGGCATTGACTTGACTCTTCCTAGAGCCAGTGAGCTCAGCACAGACAATGCCAGATGATTTCAACCTTTTCCTCTGTTTTTTTTTCTTTTCTCTGGCAGTCCAAGTTGAATATGTTTATTTGGACATACATGTGTATTATATGGAAACACTGGTCTAAAGACAGAAGGAACAAATTATGCCTCTACAAAAGGGAAATGTTTTACATAGAAACAGTGCTGGTGGTTTATTAAGGTTGGTTAAAAACAGCTTTCGCCTCCTGGAATTGTGTGAGCTAGTGACCTGGGTAGGTGGTTTCCAGTAATGTCATGGAGGGCTGGTGTCACCTGTGACTTTCCCTATGTCCTCGGCCCCCACCACAAGAATATGCTAAATATGTGCTTTATATCCCACCTTGGTCCATGTTCTTTACTTCCTCCCAGAACAATTCTCACAGGGCCACTGGGGAAGCAACTCCTAGGGAATCCTGAATGTTGGAAACTGCCCAAGAGGCCTGGGAAACAGCCTCTCCCTACTTTCATGGTGGTCTGTGTCAACGTGGCCGATTAACTTCCTCTCTTTGGAGTATTCAATGGTGATTTTAAAAAATTTATCTTTATTGTTGAAAGTATTACAGAACCCTCCCCCACTGAGCTATCAACAGTGATTTTTTGAGAAGATCTTCTCAGGCGTTAGTTTGCTGGGGATCTTGGTAAATACACATTATGACTCCATGAAGCTGCGAGGGACTTGAAATTCTGCATTTCCAACAAGCCGGGTGACACTGGACCACACTGAGAATCAAGATGCCAATGGACAAGTCTACAAAAGATCTTCTTTTTCAGCACCTCTAACAGGGTTTTCAGCAACAGTTTGGAAGCAGCAAAGAGGCACTTTTATTGTTGGGAAGAAGAAACAGGTAGGGTAAGATTTTATCCACAAAGACAAGCACCTCCTCTTATTCTCCTCCAGGGCATATCGAGGCAGGATGGATGGGGGTCAGTACTGAATGAGTTTCCTTTGGCCGGTGGCTTTTCTTCCTCATGCTCTCCTGTATTTCTGCTATGTGTGCAGAGCACAAACTCACTTCAAGAGGCAGAGGCAGGGAGTGGGGAGGGCAGGAGCCTGGAGGAAGCATTGGGGGCCTCCCCAGCATCAGGGTGAGCCCCCAGTCAGTGCTGGCACGTGGGCACAGCGGGCGCTGGTGGCCACTCTGTGTGTGGTGTGCAGGGCTCTTGGAAATTCCCTATGAATGGCCAGGAGGAGCTTAAGAGACGATTGGCATAAGACCCTGCTGTAAACTACACTGGTTTCCCAAGGATTTTGCAAGTGCTCACAAAAGTATAAAGGATAACCTGAGCCCTGTGGGTCCTTTATGAATGGGAGATTATGGTCAAGCTTTGCCACAGCCTAAGGGTGCAGAACAACAGGGCCATTGTGGGGCTAGGCATTCATATTGGAGATAAAATTTTAGCTGGGTGGTCCAAGATAATGGAGGTATTTATGACTCCGGCTAAGCATATGTATGTTGGACTGATCCACAGATTACCCATACAGAGTCTGGGCTCCTGTGGGCTCCAAGGGGTGAGGCCTGCCAGGGTACAGATCTGGGATAAAGGGGCCAGTGATCAAAGCGACTCAGGAGGACTAAAGAGCTGTTTATCTGTGACCTGGGGATACAATGAAATGAGGGATACCGTTTCACTGAAAGCTGGGACTGGTTTCTAAGAGCATCCTTAAACCTCTGAACTTCAGAGAAAATGCTCTCAGTCCATCGCTCAGAGGGAAAACTCACACTAGAAAAACAACAGTGGCTGTGAAGGAATTGGGAAGCTAGGTGACCCAGTGACCCATATACGGTTCCACAGTTGGGAGCTGGGAGGACAAATCACTGGCATGGCCGTGACATGATAAGTGACCTTGGACCAGCTCTGCAGTCTTTCATTTTCCTCATTTGCTGGGGACAGAGGTTGACTGTGGCCAAAGTGGCCAAGCCCCAGCAGAATGCAGCACAAAAACCATGTTTGCTTCATTTTATTTTGCCTATGAAAGACAATTTAAAGGCCTGCTGGAACACCTCTCTGAGAATGCTGGGTAAGGACCAGAACAGGAGGTGCCACACCCCTTATCAGCCTTAGAAAAAAATTGACATATATATTTGATGAGTTCTGACATGTATATACTAGTAGTCATGATGTTTGAGTATCACAATTGTGATAAGGAATATAGACATCATTCTCAAAAGTTCACTTATGCTCTAATAACCCTTTCCTTCCTCACCCTCCCATCACCAGGTAACCATTGATCTACTTTCTGTCACTTTATTTCTTTTAAAATACATTTTAATTGATTTCAGAGAGGAGGAGAGAGGGAGAGAGAGAGATAGAAACATCAATAATGAGAGAGAATCATTGATCAGCTGCCTTCTGCATGCCCCACACTGGGGATCGAGCCTGCAACCCGGGCATGTGCCCTTGACCAGAATCAAACCCGGGACCCTTCAGTCCGCAGTCCGATGCTCTATCCACTGCACCAAACCAGCTAGGGCTACTTTCTGTCAAGCTAGATTAATTATGCATCCCCTAAAATTGTATATGTGTGCAAACAGAGTACAGAGTATCTATAGTAGGACTTCTTTCACTTGCCTTAATGATTTTAAGATTCAGTGCTCTTGTTGTATGTATCAGCAGCTTGTCCTTTTTACTGCTGAGTAGTATTCCATTCTATGGATATGCTGTAATGTGTTTGTGCATTCACCTGTTGAAGAACATTTTGGTTTTGTCTAGTTAGTGACCTTCCCAAATAAAGATGCTGTGAGCATTCATGTTCAAGTTTTTGTATGGACATATGCTTATTTCCTCTAGGAAAGGACTACCTAGATCATATGGAAAATATATGACTTTTTAATAAGCTGCCAAATTATTTTCCAACGTGATTGTACCATTTTACATTCTATTAGCAGAGTGCGAGTTCCAGTTGCTCCTCCTTGCCAGTGGTTGGTGTGGCCAGTCTTTTTAATATTTGCTGTTCTCGTGGATTTGTAGAAGTATCTCGGTATGCTTATCTCAGTATAATTTGCATTACCCTAGTGACTAATGATGTTGAACATCTTTTTATTCATATGCTTGCCATTTCAAAATTTTCTTTGATGAAGTGCCTGTTCCTATCTTTCGTCCATTAAAAGTGAGTTGTTTGTCTTGATATTGAATTACAAGAATTGTTTATATATTCTAGATAAACTCCTCTTCAATTATCTGTTTCCTCCTGTTTTACACCTCACAGAGGCATTTTGAGAGCTGAGCAGTTACAGTTGAGGGGGGCAGATAGTACTACTAAGCAGGTGTGCTTCATTCTAGAGTCCCTGGTGTATTAGGAGTTGCTTCTCTTGCCAGACCTTCCTTTGGTTCTCTTTCACCACAGGGTTTTAGGGTCTTTCTATGCCACACAGTGCAGTTCCAAGCATAATCTGAGTGCTATACATACTACACACTTTGTCACCCTCTGTCTGAAAGTGGGTGACTTGGTTATCTGAACAGCCCAGGGCTCTAGAACAAATATTTGAGGTGATGACAAAGAAGATACCTGCATTTGAGCTTCGGCCAGTACAACCAACAGCACATTATAGAAGAAGGAAGTATTTGGATTCCTTTTATGCCTCTAGTTATAAATTGCAGGTCAGTTGTGGTCTTCCCCTACTCTCTATCTCTTTTGAAGCAATATTTGTGTTCTTTACCCATAATTTTCTCCTTTATTTAGTAACACAGGGCACTTTATCCTTGTATATTAACTCATCACATTGCATGCTTTAAATATATACAATTTTATTTGTCAATTATACCTCAATAAAAAAAACAAGCATAATGTAGCAGTTGCTATTGATATTGCTGCAAAGAAAGGGTCTTCTTTAAGAAGAAGAAAGAAGAAGAAGAAGAAGAAGCAGAAAAGAAGGAGAAGGAGAAGAAGAAGAAGAAGAAGAAGAAGAAGAAGAAAATGTCAATAGATACATATCTATCAACAATTGAATCTACAAACAAAATGAACAAACAGAACAGAAACAGACTCACAAATACAGAGAACTTATTGTTGGTTGCCCGATGGGAGGGGGAATGGATGGGGAAGAACGAAAAAGGTAAAGCGATTAAAAAGTAAGTGTACTCATGGGGATATAAAATACAGCGTAGGGAATATAGTCAATAATTTTCTAATAACTAGGAGTGGTGTAGGATGGGTGCAGAATTTATTGAGGTGGTCACTTATTAAGTTATGTAATGTCTGGTCACTGAGGTGTACACCTGAAACTAATATAATGATGTAGATCAACTGTAATTGAAAATAAAAAAATGATTAAAATTGCAAAAAATAAAAAAAGAACAACAACAAAAAAGGAATGATCCCAAACCTATGGGTCTGAACAACCACCATTTGTTACAGCTCAGGAGTCTGCAATTCTGCTGATAGGAGCTAGTCTTGGCGGATCTCAGCCGGGCTCACTCACACACACACCTGCAGTTACATGGAATTTTATTCTCTGTCTGTAATCGGCTCATCAGAGTTCAGCCCCATATTACTGTCAGCCTCGCTGTTTCTGTCTCTGGTTCTGGTTCTGGTTCTGTCCCTTGTAGCACTGAAACTTGCTTCTAGCATGACTCTCTGGTAAGGGAGTCTGAGTCCCTCTCCTATGCTGCTGGGCCCAGTGGGGATTTTAGCCCTCAGGGGACTATGTTGATTTGGGTTCCATGAGAAGCAGACCCTGAGAAAAACAATTAAGTGTGAGCAGCTCATCCCAGGAAGTGGGGAGGTGGGGAAGTGAGAGAAGGGACAGGTGACAATCAATCTAGGGTGTGTTAATGGAAAGGCTCCACTGTGAGAAACTGGGACACAGTCCCACTGGGGATACTGTCCCATCCAAGAGACAAAGAATGGAACCTTTGCTGGGGCAGAGGGTCTTCCAGGTGAGTGCTATGTGAGCCACTTTCCTCGTTTTCTGAATCTTTGCTTCTGAGCTTTCTCCCTCAAGGCTTCACTGCCAAGGGATTGTGGCCCCCGAGGCTGGGTTTAGTCAGCTAGTTTCCCGTTTACCTACTTTAAGTCCACTATAAGCAGGCAATGCTTGCGTGTCCAAGGACCTGGTAGGTAATCACAGAATACAAATGGACTCAAACAGTGCCAGAAGCAAGTCTGATCTGTTTTCTTTCGGGGCATAATCATTTAAATCCACCCTTGATGAGCTAAGCGGGCTGGATTCTTGCATTTAAGGGCTCTGGTGGGCCAGTCGGGGCGTTGGCTGCACCTGTTACAGCTTTCTGTGGATCAGCAGGCTGGGATGCTCAGCATAAGCCACCGCTTCTTCATCTTGTGCAGGCATCACCAGAGAGCTGCTTTTAATGAAGCAGCAGATATTTTTAGTGATTTATTATGAAATGTTTTTTGCATGGGATGACGGATTACCGCAGAACATTACAGTAATCCCTTGCAGGCTCATGATTTAAAAGCTCACAAAGGAATTTAAGCAGTTGGATGTAAGCTAGCTTAACAGTAGGAAGAGTTTAAAATGGCCCAATTTCTCAGAAGATACTGTGTTAAAGCTTGCATAATGTGGCTTTGGAGCTTTCTCTGCTCTGACCACTGATTTGGTCTCCTCTCCTGCCTATAATCAGCTATGCTTTTGATCAGTTGTATAGATTTATACCAATCTGAGTAGCTTCTTGCTTTCCAGGCTGAATAACCTCAGTAGTATCAACCTTCATCTGTAGGCTAATTGATTGATTCATTCATTTATTCAGGAAGCATTGTTGAGTGTATTTGTGCAACCAATATTAAGGGGCTCAGTGACTAAAAAGTCCAATATTTACTTGCACTGTCCCAATGTCAAACCTTCCAGTTAAAACTGATGTCTTAACTCAAAGGCTGTCACGCAGGATGAATTCTCTCTAGGTCAGGGCCAGCGTTTTTGTTTTATTCTACCCTTCAACTGATTGGATGTGGCCCATCCACATTGAGGAGGACAATCTGCTTCACTCAGTATATCAATGTTAATACTAATCTGATCCAGAAACACCCTCACAGAGATGCCCAGAATAATGTCTGACCAAATATCTGGTCAAATACCTGAGTCACCATGTAACCCAATTAAGTTAACACATAAAATTAGCCATCCCAATATTCTTTATTCTTTTTAGTGACACTATTTTATGGATGTGCCTTAATTTATTAAATTAGTTTCCTTTTGATGGACATTTGATTATTTCCAGTCTTTGGTTATTATGAATAGTTCTGAGATTAATAGCCTTGAACACATACACTGAGTGGCCAGATTATTATGACCGGTCAGATTATTATGACCACCCCATCAGTACAATGAAGTGAATTAGTTATGCAAATAATAATAATAATAAAACCTTGAGAGTATTTGCTTAAGAAGTTTTCAATATTCAGTATTTTTGGAAGTGTCAATGAGGTACTGATGGGGTGATCCTAATAATCTGGCCACTCATAATAATCTGGCCACTCAGTGTATATTACATGTGTTTGCCACTACATTTATGGGGCAGTTTCCTAGAGGTGGGACAGTTTCTGGGTCAAAGGGTAACTATATATGTAATTGCCTCTCCCTATGGGCTATACCATTTTGCAATCTACCAACAGTGTCCGAAAGCACTTGTCCATGGGGAAACAGGTGCCCAAGGTTGGTTAAGAAGAGCATCACTGCCCTTCGCTATGGGCGTTGGTTCAGGGCCAAGCTGGCCAATGAGAGTGATCAGTGGGAGGGTGCCATCTCCTAATTTGCACAAAAGTGCCATATGCTGATTCAGATCCTTAGCCTGGGTTCTCCTTAAAGGCAGGGCCTGAGACAAGGATTTGAGCCAAGTGGCTAATTGGGAGGTGCCCCAGGAAGTCCGATGAGCAAAGTGATGCAGGGTAGTCAATACAGCAGGTCCTCAGCTAACGTTGTTTTGTTCAAGCTCAGTTCATTCTAACCTTGATGAGAGAAAACAGAACAAAACAAAACGAAACTCAATTCTCAGCCAGGGCCAATGCCTGTGAGGAGTTAACATGTTCTCCCCATGTCTGCGTGGGTTTCCTCCAGGTGCTCCAGTTTCCTCCAGCATCCCAGAGATGTGCATGCGAGGTCAGTTGGTGTGTCTACATCAAGCATGTTAAACTCATGGCCCACGAGCCGCATGCCTCATCTATTTGGCCTGTGTTAGCCTTTGAGTTTGACATGCTTGGTCTATGGTCCCATCGTGTGTGTGTGTGTGTGTGTGTGTGTGTGTGTGTGTGTGAGTGCGCCGCATTCTGTCAAGGGTTGGTCCGCCTTACTCCCTGAGCTGCCAGGAAAGGCTCCCACCACTGAGACTCTGAAATGAAATAAGAGGTTTGGAAAATCATTATGTGAATTATTTTTATCAATCTTTCTTAAATGTGTGTATAGCTCACATTTATGTCAATGTTTATTAGAAGTGCTGGGTCTTTATTTAGAGGTTTGGTGATGTTTTTATGACGAGAAATATGCCATAGAAACTTAACTCTCATTTATATCAATTAATATATGGTAAAATTGGTTTCATTATACATCGTTTGACTTGAAGTTGAAGTGTCCAAGAACCTATTGACAACGTTAAGTGAGGCCTTACTGTAAAGGGCAGGTCAATGAGTGAGTTACTGCTGTGGGTACTCACTCATTGAGATGGGCTCTCTCCTGCTGGGGACCCTGGGAGACACAGTCTGGGGCATGTCTCTGACCTGCTTCCTGGAGGAGAGCTGAGGAAGCTGGGGCATTTATCCACCAACTGGTTGAATGTTGCCTCGGGGGCTTTAGGTGTCTGACACTTCTTGGCTGCCCTGCAGCCCCGGGTGGAGAAGAGGGAGAGGCAGGCAGGTACTGGAAGTAGAAAGCAGTTAGTGTGCAGCTGCAGGTGAACATGAGGTGGGCCCAGTGGATGTGGTCACAGGGCTTCCACTAAGAACTCCCACCCAACATTTGCTTATCTTGTTGACCACACGGTTCAGTAGCCTCTCTTCTCTTTCTTAAGCAGAAATTCCTAGAGGTCACAGACTATTTACACTCATACCTAGCATGATGTCTGGGTCTGATCCGTGTACAGTTTGTATTTATCAAATGAACAGATGTCACTATCCCTGTTTGGGGTTCTCCCTGTCCCCTTTGCCCCAATAGTACTCCAAAGATAAGACAACAGTGTTCCTTGCTGCTGCTGACCTCAGGGAGTGTTGGCAAGGAATTCTATTCGGTGTCCCTGCGTTAACCACTCTGCCCTCTCTCTGGATCAGAGGTTCTCAACCTTCCTAATGCCGTGACCTTTTAATACAGTTCCTCATGTTGTGGTGACCCCCAACCATAAAATTATTTTCGTTGCTACTTCATAACTGTAATTTTGTTACTGTTATGAATCATAATGTAAATATCTGATATGCAGGATGTATTTTCATTGTTCGCGACCCACAGGTTGAGAACCGCTGCCTGGATGCTGAGGCAGGAGGCCCACATGGCTGGGCTGAGCGATCACTCTATTCCATGCCCATGCCTGGCAGGAAGCAAACTTTTACTTCATGTGTCTCGGCAGAGTCAGGAAAGGTCCTCACTATGCTCTCACTCTGTCCATCAAAAAGGCCTTAAAAGCTGGTTGGCTCTCTTTGGGTTTCCAAAGATGAGCAGATTCACTGCTGCCCAGGTGCCTGGCTGGTGTCTGGGCCTCAGGCAGGTTCATTCACCAGCTTTATAGTAATGTAGAGAGAAGCCTCTTCTGTCAGCTTGGGATAAACTTAATCCTCTAAGCAGTGACTGATCCAAAATTTCCACACCGGCAGGGCTTGGTGCAGGTGTCTGGTTGGGAGGGAGATTAGGGAACTTGTATTAAAGCTACCTTAGCATGATAGGCACCTTGATATCACTTGGGTTATGTGTTAGTTTTGGGTGACTTTATGGAGGGGTTGGTACATATGATAGGAAAGCTAAAAGGTGCTAGCCATTGCTTGGCCCCTCAGTCTTTATGAACAAGATTATCCCACAGATAGAATTTGGCAGGAATGTGATAGGGGAGAGGCAGAGCAAAGCCAGAGAAGGAGACCTTGACCTTAATCTATAAAAAACTCACCTGACTTCCGCTAGTTTTGTTTTTAATCATGCATGTGTTTTTGTAGGCAAATCAGAATAGCCATCACTCTTAAAGGTTGAAAACAAGGTTGAAAATCTGCTGTTTTTACTGTTACAATTTTTGATAAATTCCCTGGACCAGGTATGCAATCCAGACCCTCACCTTCCCAGCTGCTGGTGCTATAGAATTGCCTCCATCTGTCTAGCTGTGAAACCATGTTTATCACTCATTAACTGATCTGCAGAGATATTGGAATTTATCATTCTAGTAGTTCACTGAATGAAAACAGATGTGTTGCCAGAAATTCATTGTCAAAGAGAAACATTTAATACTGGTAACTAGAAAATAAAAAAGAGGCCAAAGTGTCCAACTCAAATCAAAATTCTTCCCTAAAATAAATGTGATTTGGTGAAGTAACACATGGAATTCTTTTCTACGTGTACATCTGCATTTTTGGAAGTGGAATCGTGTTCTTATACTAGGGACCTAGGCTTTAAATCACACAAGATTTTATACCTCTATGGGATTTAAAGCATAGTAGTCTTACTATGGTGAGAGAATAAGTCAGTGGCAAACATGAAGTTGTTCTGTGGCTTGATTTATTCTTTGCGGGTCTCTAAGCAGCCAACATGAAGATGCCTGTTTTTATGTAGCTCAATCCCTGAAAATCCTCAGAGAGTTCTGTGGCCTGAAAACTGGTAATTTCAAACCATTCCTTGAAGTAGTGCCAGTCTTTAGACTTTTAGTAATGATGACTCTGAACTATATCATATGACTTATCTGTCTCTTTATAAAAGAAAACTAGAGGCCTGTTGCAGGAAGATTCCTGCAAGAATAAGGCTTCGCTCCCACCTCTGCTGCCTCAGCTCCCTCCCGCCTCCCGCAGCCTCCTGCATCCTCCTGCCGCTGCCTCCCACTGCCTCCCACCTCCTGCCGCCCCACCCGCCACCTCCCACCCGCCGCCACCCCCCCTGCACCCCCGCCGCCCGCTGAGCCCCAGCCACCCACCGCGCCCCTGCTCCGCTACTGCCTCCTGCCTCCGCTGCCTTGGCTCCGTTCCTGTCTCCGCCACCTCTACTTTGCTCCCTTCTGCAGCGCTTGGCTTTCTTCTACGTTGTCTTCAGTCTTCGCTTCAGCTGGTATATGCAAATTAACCGCCATCTTGGTTGGGTTAATTTGCATATACTTGCTCTGATTGGCTAGTGGGCGTGGCGAAGGTACGGTCAATTAGCATCTTTGTCTTTTATTAGTGTAGATTCTTGCAGTTCAACATAAACCCACAATTTTGAATATTCATAATATGGATAGCCAAGGCAGGAAGCCAATACCATTTTCAGAACAATTTCAACTTCAAGTGCTCTGTCCCATTGTCTCCATACACCACTGAAACATTTCGATAATCCCAATACTCAAAATCCAGAAGTAAACTATGGAAAGAAGTTCATAAGCATTATAATGATTGTACTCAAAAGTCATATCAGATCAACAATGGAGTCTACTATGATTTATTGTAAAACATATGCACACCACCACCCCATATATTTTTTTATCATTGCTTTGTTTATTTTGTGTATTTGGGCTTTGCTTTTTGAGTCATAAAGCTCATGCAAATGCCTATTCAATTGTGATCTGAGTTGGTGCTAATATAACAAAAATTCCAGGCCCAGTTGTACATAGGTCAAACTGAACAGGGTTTGAATATTATTCATTTATAAAACATTATATTAGTGTCAAAATGAGTGCAAAAGACAGAAGGTAAAGTGTTTTTGTGTAGTTTTATAGACAGAATATTATTTGCTATAAAGAAGAAATGTGACATCCAGCATAATAATGAGATAAAGTTGCCAGTCCCATAAAAGCTGACATTACTTTTCCTATTCAATGTAAACACATTCTGTCAACTGTCGGGCCTGCTACTTCCAGTGCTGCAGGAAAGGTATTTCTTAAAGCAGTGCCATCCATCTGCCTCAGTTTCCCAGGTGATTATGAGAAGATTAGAATATGTTTCTCCACTTGCTTTTTTGTGCACATTTACACAGCATTGCTCTCTGCTCACCCTTCTGCATTTGCTCCCACATTCCTGCCAACTTCATCTTCTTGACTGAATTGCCTAACTTCTCTCCTCAGAATCCTCCAACAACCTCCCAGGGCCTAAGAAATGAGTCAGCACTCCTTCGTCTGGTGAGGCTGAGACTGCCATTTGATATGCTTACCCAATAGCCATTCTTCACTTATGGCCTGTGAGCTGTACGTGAAAGTCACTGAGACTTCTGTAACAAAGCTCTTTTAGGGGAGCTCACTCACCTGGAGGGGCATGACCTATTAACCTTCGTTCTTCCCCTTCTTAGGGTTGGATCTAGAACATGGACAAGATGGCTGGATCTCCTACTGTCAACTTCTGGCCTTGAGAACAGAGAAGCAGAAAGATAGACCGAGCCTGGGTCCTTGAAGATGCCACACCAACCCTGGAGAGTTGACCTCCTAACTTCTTATCCATGAGAGAATTGCCACCTAATATCTTTAAGCCACAGCCTTTGGACTGTTTAGCTGCTGATTCAGTGGCTAATGAATATGATTGTCATTGAAAGTTCTCCAAACTCGGCTACAGACTTCCTTTCTAGCTTTTCCATCACTTATTTCTCAGTCCAACTCAAGATACTACCAAATAGGCACTTATATTCCATTCCAGGTTTACCAGTGTGTCTTTTCAGTGATCTGCATCTTCTACTTCCTCCCAGAGAGGGTTGACTATCAAGAGTACTTGCTTCTTCCACCCAGCCTTTTAGCATAGTTAAGGATGTGAGTTATCGTGTCAGGTTCTCTGGTTCTACCTCTTACTACCTGTGAGATCTTGAGCAACTTACAGGGGCAATGGAAGTACCTAACTCACTGTAGGGAAAGAAATAGAATTCCACTGGTTTGGAGAGTGGGCAGTGGGAAGAACTTACTAACCCAGACCAGGCTCTTGGTAAGTCCATTTCCATAAAACATGGACTCTGAAAAAGTTTTAGGAGACACACTCCATTTCTCTGCTTTGGGTTTCCTTCCCACAAGTGGTGAGTAATGATTTATTAAGATTTGGGAATGATGGGAGGGAATAAGAGAGCATTTTAATTTTTAAAAACATTTGTTTCAGCCTGGTAGAATACATGGTTGTGAACGCACTGAAAACCATCCAGGAACTGATAGGACAGTGATGGCGAACCTATGACACGCGTGTCAGAGGTGACACGCAAACTCATTTTTTTGGTTGATTTTTCTTTGTTAAATGGCATTTAAATATATAAAATAAATATCAAAAATATAAATCTTTGTTTTACTATGGTTGCAATATCAAAAAATTTCTATATGTGACACGGCACCAGAGTTAAGTTAGGGTTTTTCAAAATGCTGACACACCGAGCTCAAAAGGTTCTCCATCACTGTGATAGGAGAACCTAAATTTGCATGCTTTCATAGTTGCTAGCCTACAATTTTCTTGTTAAAATGAATAAACTCATTCATTCTGGTCTGTACCAAAACAATAACTCCTACCTTTGTGTGCATAGCCAGTATTTAGCTAATTTGTTGCATTTTTTAATGCCTAGACTAATTTTCTCTATTTGCCCTAATACAAGAGCAGATAAACAAGGGGACAGTAATATATTTTCATTTGGCAGCTGTCAGAAAACTCTGTAATGATCTTCAAAGTACATGCATATGCACCAGGAGTGAGGGGAGATGGACAGGCATTTGCTGTGACAAGAGGCAAGTGTGGCCTCAGTGGCTGCTTGATGCCTCAGGGATGGAGCCTTGGCTGAGGTGGACTTGCAGCCTCCTTCCAGATACATGAACCTTTATTTTGAAGATGTGATGACTTGAAGATTACCTTAGTCCTCAGGAAGTAAAAGATCTTTCACAAACAATGCAATGATTAGAGTGACTCCCGCAAGAATCACCCAGCCACAAGAGCTAGGTCTGCCTGCCAACCTTTGTCTGTCTGAGCTCCACCCTTTAAGAGAAGCCTTATCTGCATGCATACAAGCCAAACCAATGGACATGGACAACAGGGGGATGAG
Source organism: Myotis yumanensis (assembly GCF_028538775.1). Taxonomy (NCBI): domain Eukaryota; kingdom Metazoa; phylum Chordata; class Mammalia; order Chiroptera; family Vespertilionidae; genus Myotis; species Myotis yumanensis. The sequence continues at coordinate 16,117,870 of NW_027223758.1, read as the reverse complement.
AGCATGAGTGGGGAGTGGGGGAAGGAGGATGGGGGTTGATGGGGGGAATGAGGACACATTTGTAATTCCTTAACTAATAAAGAATTTAAAGATTTTTTTAAAAAAAATAGAGAGAGAAGCCTTATCAAGCAGAGGAAAGCTGCTTTGAAAAAAGAGCAAGCCCAGCTGGCGTCGCTGTAATTGAGCGTTGACCTATGAACCAGGAGGTCACAGTTCGATTCCCAGTCAGGGCACATGCCTGGGTTACGAGCTCCATCCCCAGTGTGGGGCGTGCAGGAGGCATCCAATCAATGATTTTCTCTCATCATTGATGTTTCTATCTCTCTCTCCTTCTCCCTTCCTCTCTGAAACCAATAAAAATATATTTAAAATATATATGTATATTTTAAAAAGAGCGAGTCCTTTGAATCAATATATATTGTACACCTGAAACTAGTATAACCAATATAAGATTGTATACAAACTATACTTAAATGAAAAAAAAAAGGCGAGCTCCTGGGTGAATTAGCACTTCAGGTAAATGGCTGCAATGCTCTGTTTCCTAAGAAGGCAGAAAAAAAAAAAGTTCGGTTGAATAGTAAAAAGTCCCTCTAACACAAAGATAAGGTTAGATTTTAAAATAGCATAAAAACACGAGGCAACCAAACTTTTAGTCATGTCACCTCATGTTTTCTTTATAGTTTTATTAATTTGCCATTTTGTCATGATTCTTCATAATATGCACCAGTCGATTAACATAAACTCTCCTTAGGCATATTTTATATTCCGGACAGGAATCCAGTCTCCCTCTCCCCTCTTTCTCTCCCTTTTCATTCCTCTTTTTATTTTGTCAGGTCCTAAGTTAGGGTTTTATATGCAACAAGTACTCAATAAATCATTGGGAACAATCTCTGTAACTGAAGTTCATGGGTCTCATTTGTCCGTGTAACAGGTGGATGTTATGAACACCAAGTTTAAGGAGTCGCCATAGGTCAGAAATCAAGTCCGAGCTTGAGCTTTTAAGTGCACCAGAATGTTTTCATTGACTCAAATTTTGCATAATGCTGTCTTCTGAGAAACAGGTGGTTGTTTGCGAGTTCAAGGGTAGTCACTACTTTTTCTACTTACTTTCCCTCTCTCATAAGTAATGATGTAAATAAGTAGTCACATTTGTGGAAACTCACACATGTGCTTTACTTAATCACATGAGCCATTTTTCATTTAAACACAAGGCATCTACCATAGATATCTCTCTTTGATGCTTCCAAACATCCAATTGAGATAACATTTTTGTGCAAAAAGAAATTTACCCATAAAAATAAAGAGGTCTTGGAGGTTATTGACCAGTAGATAAGAAATTCCAACACAGTTCTGGGGCAATGGAAAATACAGGAGTGTGTTGACTTAGTGAGTGAGAAGCCCCCTTCACCCCCATCCCGGCCCCCACCCAGATTACCCTAAGAGATTGCTGCAGGGAAGTGGGGCCTGACTGGTTGTCTGGGTCCCCAGGGGCTCCACCTGGAATGGGCAGCTAAGGTGGGGGTGGAGAGTGAGGAATGGGCTTGAGAACAGTAGAAGGAAAGGAGTGTTTACTCCAAAAGTGCCTACTTCGAGTGCGCAAAGTCACCATTAAAACCTGGGGGACCTGCTAAAGAAGCTGAGTGCACAGGGAAGGGTCTGTTTTTGTGGGTGGATGCTGGTGCGTCTCAAATAATGCCTTCCTAATTCTGGCCTTTGCAGAATATGTACTTGACAGTTGCCCCAAACCTACGCAATTATCTCATCAGGTCCCAACTCAAATTAGAATAATGTGAGGAGAGTTTATTTATAAGGTACTATAGCAGATTCCTCTGATGCACGACTTCACAGGCCTCACCTGTCTCTTGCAATGATTATTCAATGGGCTCCGACTGCCTTTTTGCAGGTGCAATTCAGTTAACGTGTGGAGCTAGTCCTTTCTGGTTTGGTAGGGTTAAACATAGCCATTATTAAACAATTAAAATATAGCCCTGGCTAAAGTTGCTCAGTGGTTCAATTCCCGGTCAAGGGCACATACCTGGGTTGTAGGTTCGATCCCTGGCCCCGGTTGGGGCATGGGTGGGAGGCAACCAATCAATGTGTCTTTCTCACATCAGTGTTTCTCTAGCTCTCTATCCCTTCCTCCTACTTTCCACTCTTTCTAAAAATCAATGGAAAAAATATCTTCAGGTGAGAATTAACAAAAAAATCCCCACAAAATATTAAATGATATAAACTTACAATAAAATAAATATTAAAGCAAAGGCAATAAATATTTAAAATTCATTACTTTCTGCCTATTTTACTACTGTTTCTACTTGAGGTTATTGTACATCTGATGAAAACACTATATAAAGCACCTCTTTCCAAGTCTACATTGAAATCAGCCATAGGGAGTATTTATATCACAGGACAGGAGAGCCAGTTGTCAAACAATTAGCAGCACCACATTGGTACAATTTGCCAGCATCTCCCCTCATACCTGCACAGCACACTTTTACCTCCTGTCCTGAAGCTTAATTAGCACACTGTCACGGGACAGCGTGCTCAGAGCCCACAGGGTACAAGCTGAAAATACAGGGGAGTTCACACCAGCATTTTTGGACACATGGGAGATGGGAGCTGGTAAATAAGTTCTTGCCTTTTTCTCCCACTTCACAGACTGTCCTACTTACACCACATCTAAGATCATAGTCCTGTGAAATTGAACAAACAACTGCACTCAGTGGTAGTCAGAGCCACCATACCTCCTAGTATTGGCTCTCCCTCCTTATCCCTCATTTTCTTATTCCTGTGTTCTGGGATTGAACTTTCTAGGGAAGTCAGGGTAAGGCAGATCCTAATAATGAAAATGAGTGTGAATGCTTTGGGAAGACAAGGATGATGCCAGACCTGAGGCCAGAAGCAGTAGAGCTGCCATAACTCCTGGCTTGAAGAGATAAGGATGGGAAGCAGTCAGCAGAAGCTGGATGGTGAGAGTAATTTTGTAAAGATCTGAGGGGCACAGTCAGTAGCAACACCCAGGGAGGAAGCCACGAAAGCCAATTCTCAGACCACCTTTCTTGCTTGATTGTTCTAATTTTAAATTACCAATATCATGGGTAAAGGGGATATTCTGTAGGATATCCAGATTTCCTAGGTTCTTTCAGAGACATGACAGAAAACAGGAGAATTAAAATAGATCCAGGCAGGACTGTAAATGTGTATGTTTATCCCATGTGAATACAAAGAGTGTTTGAGGCTTCTTTGAATAGGAATGGAGAAAAACACATTTCCCAAATCAAAGGCATATACCATGTACCTTAGCCTGGGTTAATCTGCTCTTGAAAAACTACCACATCTGGCACAGAACTATTGCTGTGGTTACTATTTGTTTAACTTTATGTTAGTCTACAATCATCCCCCAGGACCTGTCTGCTTTTGTAAGAGACAGGCTAATGTAGTCCATGGGAATGTCATTGGGACCTCCAACACTGCATCCTTTTGATCTTTATGAGTGGCATGAGTCTCTGCCATTATCACTGAATGTGACTTTAAAAAAAAAAAATGTATGTTATCATCCTGGGAGGAGGCAGTTTTCGGGACTTTTCCTTGGTCTTATTGCTTCCCCTACAGTTTATAAGGAAGGAGTGTGAAAGGCCTGCCAACTATCAGTGTGCACACTCCAATTATACTTTTCAAAGACTTGAAAATGACCATCATCTCAGTCAATGTGGTCTGTGGACCCGCTGTGAGCTGGGCCTTCATTTTCTGCCTGGCCCCTATGTGCACTCTATCTAACAAGGGGTCATGACTAGGTTTAGGGTCCCTGGGTATCAATGCCTTTTCAGTTCCTGTGTTCAACAGTCTTGAAAGCTTGGGTACTCCCTTTCCCCCTGAGTACAGTTACCTGAGTAAGTGGCTGTAGATCCCTTTAGGCATGGTCTGGAGAATAATTACTATATACTCTTGCCATGGAGTGGCAGGGTCCTTTCTCCCAGGGGCCCAGTGTCTTTTTTACTCAGTGGGCTTCAGGTTTCATAACGGAGTTAAGTCCTGAATCTGGGCAAGGGATTGTGTCCTTCCTTGGGGAACCTATTCTCGGCCTCCTGCTTGTCCATTCTTGATTTCCTTTTGGTTGTATAAAATAAACAAGACACCTGTTGTCTGATGTACAGTAAAGGGTTAACTTGGCAGCCTTGGGATGCCCAAATCCTGCACATTCCAAAGAAAATGGCCCACAACTGGCTCCTAGGAGATGACCTCTATGCCCTTGGAATAGCCTGCCTGATAAAAGTATCATTATGCCTGGGGCCTTCAGCCACAGGGAGTTTATGCTAACAAGGTGATTTAGGTGTGTGGGGGGGGGGGGGGGCAGGGGGAGGGGTGTTAGGCCGAACTGCATAAATTTGACCCCTGGAGACTAAGTAACCAGGGTCACCCACATGGGCACTCCATTTCTACATGACTGACTCCCAATAAAAACATCAAGGCTCAGGTACACCTTCCTGGTTGGCATAACTTCACATGTATTGTCACATACCATTGCTGGGAGAATTGAGCACTGGATGTCTGTCATGTACGAAAGTCCTCTGGACAAGTCCTTGGTCCATAGTCATCTAGTAGGTTTCCTGACTTTACACATAATACATAGTCTGGCATCTCACTTCATTGAACCTTTTGATCCCAGTTCCAGTATGTCTACCACACTTTGTGTAGGCCACCACTTTTTACAAACTTCGAAGTCTTCTCCTGGGATCCTTGTTGGGTGTTAAGTCTCACATCATGAGTGCGTGTTCCTAAATTGTCTCCTTTATCCAACTTCTTATTCTACCCTCCTTGATCCAGCGCTCTCAGGGGGCAGTCCCAGGAGTAGCCTCCTGGCTCCTTTGGTACAAGATGGCTGGGTCCTGCAGTTCTACCAGGAAATAGTGCTTGGCCTCATTTAGCAGGCCTAGCACTTCCTCCACTGGGTTGCATTGTGACTTGATCCTAGGTCTTATTCTGGAAGTCAGGCAGGGCAATAGGGGCAGATCCTGGGAGCAAGAGGCATGTGCCTGGTAAGGTGAAGACTCAGTTGATCCTACAGGGAGCTCTGGAGCTAGGGTGCCCTTTTAGCATTGTCCTGAACTGAGGCAAGGGGATCAAGCCATTTACCTCCATATTGCCTAGACATTGGATGCAAGGTGGTCAATTCCCAGAGAAGGCCTCAGCTGTGAGCCATGATCAGAGATTCTCCCAGCAGATGAGGGAATGGCTGTCTCACTCCTGAAGGGGGATGCGGTGGTGCACCCCAGCATTCCTTTCAACCACCAAGAAGAGAGAGAAGATTCTGTAACTGGACAAACAATGGGTCCGTGCTGCCTGTCACTACTCAAGCCAATTCAGCAAAGACAGGGTTGAATTATATATGAGTGTTTATTCCATATTGCTGGTAGTATGGGAGAGCAGTAGGTCATCCATAAAAATCTTCTCTGCAGCCCACCATTAGCCAGCTGCTTATATAGGAAAAGAGCAGTTTACAGATATGCAAAAGGACTAGGGGCCTTCAAAGAGCTTAGTGATAAGCAAGGGCTGGGGTTACATGGGGAAATACAGTAGCCAAAGGGAGTGCCAAAACTAACAGGTAAATTAGGCTGGAGATTTACAAAGGCCTGCAGGTATGCAAAAAGGGCTGGGGATTTTCAAAGGGCTGGTGATTCTGGTTTCTGTGACAAATCTTCCTTAATCTCTCCATGATGATAGGCAGCTCCAAATGGGCAGGAAGGGCTGCATCTCCAGGTCAGCTTCAGCCAGGGTAGACTGTGCCTTCTTAATCAGAATAAAACAGTCATGGTTAACAGAGCATGATTAATATTTCTTACAATACTAGCTGGTTCCTTAGTATTCTATTTGTGCCCCCTTTCAACTCTACAGGCCTCCAGAGAGAAAAAGACGTTTGAAAAAAGTAAAATTAGAAAACAGCGTGTTATTTAAAAAAACAAAACAAAACACCACAACTTCTTTCTTTTGTAAATGTCTATTAAAAATCATCCATCATTTGGATACATTTAAGTTAAGGGATCAATTCAAAGAATAATACTATTTGATGTAATAGTAACAATACTATCTGGATATATCAAAACAACTCATCTAATTAAGTGAAGATTTGAATAATCCTGCTACTGGTAGTATTTTGGGTTGTCCTGCATAACCACCCTCCCCTTAAATCTTTGTTTTCCCTCAAAGGATAAAAAAATAAGAACAAAAAACAGGCCGAGTTGGTAAAAGAGGGGATTGTTTATGAAAATGTGTGACCCTTGGAAGATGGTGGATTACCATAAAGTGCTCTGAGCATCAAGCAACTGTTCAAAGTCTTACCCATCGTCATAAACAACTTACATATTTTTTTTATTAGAAAAATGTTCCACGGTCTGTTTCCTGCTTTGTCAGATGAGCAGGCGCGGGGCTGAGGGCTGCCTTCTGAAGTGGAAGATAGGGAGGGGCCGAGTTAGCAGGGAAGTGAGGCTGCAGTTGGTTTATTAAATTTGACTTTGGTCAACTTTTCTGATTTGGCCAGCTCCTCTCTAATGCCCTCTGCTGGAGGACGCCAGAACTACTTGTTAAAGATGAGAAAGTATTTTTCAGTTTTAGTCTTTTCTGTGGGGAATTAAGGGCATTCTCTCCAACACCCAGCACCTCTCTCCCGCTAAGAAGCAGTTGGAGGGCTGTGAGGAGGCACTTTTGAGGGCAGAGAGGAGACCTCTGCCTCCAGTCTGGTCCCAGGAGGCACCTAAGATAAGCACCCAATGAGAGGACAGAGGGGAGAGAGGCCAGGTGCAGGACTCCAGAGTGATTAACTGTTATCAGGTGATAAATTAGTCACTAATTATAGGAGTGCAGCTCCTGAAACCACTTGGACTTTCTGCTGCTCTGTTCCATTTTCCTTTGTAAAGAAATTTATTCTTGACATTGCAGTGGCTACGTATGTTATAGCAAATCCAGAATTTATTATACGTCTTTTCAAATGACAAAGAAGTGCTATTCACCTCACTCAATAATATGCATATGGAAACTAATTGGAGCTCAGATTCGATTCCTAGATGAATGAATGGATGGACAGATAGACAAAAAGAAATGACACAATCCTTTTTTTGCTCATTGTATCTTTTTACATATATATAAAATCTTTTTTAATGTACAGAATTGCAATAAAATAATAACTGTATGGCTCGATGAATTTTCCCAAATTAAGTCACCTCTGTGAACAGCACTCAGATCCAGGAAGAGGATATTCCCAGATTCCTCCCTCCAGTCACTACCTTCTCGCAACAACCCCCCGCCCCCGCCCAGAGGTGACAGTTAACAGCATGGACTCATATGGCCTTCTTTTGTACTCAGTGTAGAATCATATAGTCTGTTCTTTTTTGTGGGGGTTTTCGGGGGTGGAATTCTGATATGTTTACAGTTTCTTATTCTTAAGACTCCATGTCAGCAGGTGTTCCTGTATGGAAGGGTGTCCTCTCCTGTTTCCGGCATTATTTACTCCATATTATGTGCATGAGATTCACCTGTATTGTTGCATGCAGCTGTAGATCCTTCATTCTCACTGCAGGGTAGTGTCGCATTGTATCAGCGCACCACGATTTAGTTTGAGTCCTTCCTGAATAGACTCTGGGCAAGGTTCTGAGTGCAAGCAGTCTGCCTGAGAGATGAAGGAAACCCTGGAAGGTTAATGAGGATGTAAGACAAGGAAAGGAAGGCAGCCAATAATGGGTGTGTTACCAAGTGAATGGCCACTGTGGGTCACTGGAGCTCAGCCCTGCTGGGACCTCTGGGAGACGGTGTAGACATGTCCCAGAGGGGTGAGGCGGCTGGGTATTTAGACCCGGTGCCAGAGAAGACTCTTGGACAAAGAAAAGCAGGTGGAGGCCCTTGGCATGTAGGCAGGCAAGGAAGTAAGGGTGAGTGCCAAAAGCCAGCGTCAGCATGTCAGCAGGGCTGAATCATCTGGAAATGGCTGAAGGCATTTCCCCAAACCTGAAAAGGATGCATTAAATGATTGCTGGCTGCCAGACAGCTAAGGGCATCTTAATCTACCTGTTATTGCCTCCTACTGGCCAAATACCTGAACAGCCGAAGGCAATTCCCCAATCTGACGATGGACTGTATAGGAAAGCCTTACCCTTTGATGTATATGTATATCTACCTCGCCTTAGGACAAATTGTGTGAATAAAAAGCAAGGGGTCCTGAGACAAGGAGAACTTAGTTCCTTTAGCTAAGTCTTCTCTGACTCCCTATAATGCCTTTCAAAATGATGTTTCATCTCTGGACTCTTATTTCATTTATGCACAGCGCCTTCTCCAGATTGCTGAACCCTTCTGATGCCAGGTCAAGACCACCGACGTTAGGTGAGGGTGTCTGAGCAGGGCCCTACTGGATGTCACAGACTCAGTGGAGCTGGTTCTCAGCCAATAACATTGCAGCCCAGGCACTATAGGAACATTTGTTGACTTTGCCACCCAGCATGCCTTGCATTCTTTTCCACTTTTCCTTTGGGGAGCTGTGCTTCCTCTGTTACAGGCAGCCTTATTAGGCCTATCAAACCTTGCCAAAGGTCAGGTCATGACCTATACTAGGCCAGTCAAATCCTGTCTGTTGGAGCAGAAAAGGATTGGGATGGATCATGCTGGTAGTGGTGCTTTGACTGATGTCCATTGGTCTCACTATCCAGATCCCTGGGGTTGCCTGCTTCCTGTCACTTGCTAGCTAAGTTTCTCTTAGAGTTTATGACTGGCCCCATATTCTCTTAATAACTTCCTCTTATTGACTGTATAAGTCCAGGCCCTCCAAGCAGCAGATGCCAAGATGAAATTAGATTTCTAAGAGATTTACTAGAGAAAATGGGGAGGCTGGCAGACTCCTTAAGACTGAGGTACCAGGCTGACCCCAATGGAGGAAAGAGGGAAGGAAGAAAGAAAAGTTGGAAGGGAAAATTCTTTGCCTTGCAGCTCTCAAAAAAGCTTGAGCACGTCTGATGGGCAACCTTAGGTCAAAATTGTCTGGGTTTCAAGGGACAGACCTGCCTTAGGAGCTCTGATGTACTCAGTCATTGTCTGAGAGCAGCTCAGTTTCCACAACAGCCTTGGCGAATTAAATCAGCACCTGGACTCACAGCACCTGGAGCCTTGTCAATTACACCCTCTGCAACAGGACACCCGAGAGGCACATAGTCACAGCTGCCACATGGCCTAAGTCAGCGGTTCTCAACCTGTGGGTCGCGACCCCTTTGGCGGTCGAACGACCCTTTCACAGGGGTCGCCTAAGATCATCCTGCATATCAGATATTTACATTACGATCCATAATAGTAGCAACATTACAGTTATGAAGTAGCAACAAAAATAATTTTATGGTTGGGTCACAACATGAGGAAATGTATTTAAAGGGCCAGAAGTCTGAGAACCACTGGCTAAGTGAACAAGACAACAACCTAACACCACTCACTAACTGATCCAGCACCTTATCCCTCGGTTTCTTTTTAATATTTGTATAAATTCAGGTGTGAACTGCCTTTCTCCAGAGTTATATGGAGGATTAATAGTATAACATTTAGCCCATTCTGCCTTTCACCTTGAGTTAATTAAGCCACTGGGAGATTCTTTTTGTAATCTGAAACTCGTGGTAGGTTCTGTGGTTAAGATGCAAACTGTGCTTGGGAAAGGTAAGCCTGCTAGTTGTTTACACTTGGGAAAGACTAGTGTTGCCCCAACCCCACTTTTCAGCTGCGGGACCTGGGGCAAGTCTTGGAACCTCCCCAAGATGCAGTGTCCTCTTCTGCAGCACCTTCGCTCAAGGCCTGTGGTGAGAAGCAAGGAAGATAATGTACGTAAGGTTCTTGACACGCTATTCTGCGTACCTAGCCCTTCTCTTTTCTTTATTGCCCATCTGTGCATCCTGGCTCCTCCTTCTTAGTTACCAGAATGTTATCCTCCTAACATAGATTCAATAAAGCCTGGAAATTTGATTGGGGTCTGCCAGGGTTTTTGTTCCAGCATCAAGAAGGGTTCAGGAATCTGGAGAAGGCTGTGCGTAGATTAAATACGAGTCCAGAGATGAAGCATAATTTTGAAAGGCATTTGGGGGTCAGAGGAGCCTAGTTTAAAGGAAACTAAGATCTCCTTAGTCTCAGAACCCCATGCTTTTTATTAACACAATTTTTCCTAAGGTGAGGCTGAGATATACACTTCAAAGGATCAAGGTTTCATATACAGAGTCCATTGTCAGAATGGGGAGAATTAGCCTATGGCTGTTCAGGTGTTTGGCCAGTAGGAGGCAATAACATGTAGATTGAGATGCCCTGAGCTGTCTGGCAGCCAACAATCAATTTAATGTATCCTATTCAGGTTTGGGGAAATGCCCTCAGCCATTCCCAACAGGTGACAACATGTGTGACTCAACCCTGTTGAGTCCCCAAGTTCCATAAACCTTTTGATGAAACTCTTGCAATTATGACATGCTGGAATTGGCTTCCGGCAGGGGTCAGAGGGAAGAGGAGCACCTTCGATTTACAGGGACTGTTACTGAGGCTGAGGGCCCAAGAGTAAAAGCGATTTACACATTCTCTGCTCATGAATGTGTTGACTACTGTTGTTAGTAAGATGGCTCTCAGGCTCCCCTCCCTACAGGCAACTTGAACCTGAGAGGTCCGCCGGAAAGCTGTGGCCTCGTGTGGTGAGTGGAGGAAGGCCTGGAAATGCCCTATATCTTGTCACTTAGCCAGAGTGAAGTGACTGAGAGGTGGGAGTGGGTATGAAAAACAATCAGAGGACCTTGAAAGCAAACTGCTGAGTCACAGCTCTGCTTGGAGCCTGGGGTGGCATTTATCTCAGTCCACGATACAGGTTCCACACTCTGTCCATCAGACCCTACTCCCTCCCCTGAGTGCCTGTCTGCTCTGCCCCTGACACCCCATGTTCTGTTTTGCACCATCATCCTTTGAAGTTAATGGACATTTTCTTAGTGAGCATGTCTGTGTCTCTGTGAAAGATCCCAATGCCCCCAGAACGAATGGCAGGGATCACTGCCAAGTTTTCTCAAGGGAGTCCTTTTAAAAACCTCTGCAAAAAGTATTAAATTTATAAGAATTTGCTTACAGAGAAAAATTTCAGGACCTCGGGTTGTATACAGCGAGGTTTACCTAATTGTTCAGTGCAAAACGTAGAGGTGATATTGCATGGCTGACTTGTTTTTCTTGGGAGGCGTTGCCTGGAGCCACCTGTTCTCTTCTGTCTAGTCTCTCTTGTGATTAGGGACAGACATGTACAAGAAAGCTCACCTGGGTTGGAAGCCAAAAGTTCGAGAGGAAGAGGCAGGTTGTCGCAGACACCACTAGGCCACTGGTCCATATTCTGTGAGTCTGACGAGCCCAGCCCTGAGGGGCTTCCCTTAGAGCCTCAGAGGACCTTTCCTTGCAAGCCAAGCAGGTTGGAAATGCCAGGGAATGGCCCCCCACTCCCTGCCCCACTGGTGGGGTCATTCTGAAGAGAGTGCTTCGTGCTGCTTCCCAAGCATCCCACAGGATTGCTCGCTGGGGTCCAAAGCGAAAAGGCTTAATAATTTATATCTTCTATTTGCCAAGTTCCCATCCCATGCATTTTTCTTCTTTTCCTTTTCTCCCCTCACCCATCCTTATTTTCCTTTCCTTTGTTTACTTAGGGGTGAGTGGTGATGAAAAGAGAGTAAAGTTAAGGCTAAAAGGGGAGGGCAAGAATGATTAACCTTTGAAGGACTTCGAAACTCATATGTAGGTAGCAGCTAAAGGAGAGCGCTAGTTCTGGAAACCCTAGGAAATGGCTTTCCAAACACGTTGACAGATTCCAGTCTACCTGTAGTGACTGCTGTGCTTGAAGTCCTTCGTGCTAACAATACATCAGTGTTTCTCATGAACCTGTTGTCTGTCATCCAGAGACATTTTCCTGTTAGATGTTGATTTGCATATATAAACTCTATAGCAGCCCACTAATTACCATGGAGCTCCAAAAGAATGACAAGGACATACTTCATCAACTGCATCGTTAACCCCGTCCACAAACAAACACATACCCATCAGATTACCTGTTTAACAGAAACTATAATTACTGGGCATTCAAACAACTGACAAGCGTAGGTACTAATTATCCAAATGAGACTGGCAATGTTCAGAATCACCTAGTTACCTTTAGCTTCTTGACTGTTATTTTGCTTCACACTTGCAATCAACATGAGTAACTTTTGTTCGATGAATTGGTTTATTGAGTTATTTCCTTAATCTTTTTTGGAAATATAATGAAGTAACACTTCAAATATATGAGTTTTAGAATAAAATGTAAACTACTAGATCTACTGGAAGGAAACAGCTAATGCTTAATGTAGAGAGATAGTCTGACCAGCAGGTGGTAGTGTGGACCAGAAAATAAAAATGTCTCCTTTCCAGCGATCAGGCTTTCGGGGTAAAATACTCCAGATTTATTTACTACTTACGACTGGTGAAGAGCTTTTGAATTAAAAGGACTTTCCGTGGTCCATGCAAAAGGTCTTTCATAAGGGGCTCAAGAGCATCACATTATATGCAAAGCTCTTAGGTCTGGAACCAACCACCAGCAGAGCAGCTTGGGGGTGATTCACTGCTCTGAAGGCCTGAGGCCACCTAAGTGGCCTCCCCAAGTGCCTTTACTTCTTTGGACTTAAGTAGCTCATTGGGCTGAACCATGCCCAATGGTGGGTTCTTGTTTCTGCCTCTCTTACTCCCTCCCTGACAATTTTGCTGTTCTTTGCGTCAATTGAAAGGTTTATGACAACGTTATTGCATGCAATCCAGTGGAGGGGGGGGGGGGGGGGTATCTCCAATGTAAGGGGGCTTGTATACATTATTGTATTTTAAATGGTTGTTTCTAATTCTTAGTTCACAGATAGTTTACATGAAAATAAGGTCATATTATTCTTATTACATATTTTTATTGATTTCAGAGAGGAAGGGAGACAGAGAGAGATAGAAACATTAATGATGAGAAAGAATCATTGATTGGCTGCCTCCTGCATGGCCCCTACTGAGGATGGAGCCTGCAACCCGGGCATGTGCCCTTGACCGGAATTGAACCCAGGACCCTTCAGTCTGCAGGCCAACGTTCTATCCACTGAGCCAAACCAGCTAGGGCAAGGTCATATTATTAAAAAAAAATATTCACCTCTGACTCCCTGTTCTTGATAAAATAGCTGACTTGGATGTGAGTAAAATGTTGAGTCTTTTAGGGAAAATGTCATAAAGAATCCAATCAAAACAACCATTCTGATAATAAAAGAACAAGCATAAAATAATGATCACATAAGTTGGACATGTCAGCATGCCCACCAATGTAAAATATTGTTCCTTAGCTTTACTTCACTTTAGTTTATTTTAACTTAGAAAAATATATGAGAATGGAATTCACAGATGCTTTCTTCTCTTCTGTCCTTGTGTGCATTTTGTTTCTTTCCCCCGTTAACCTACTGAAAAAGTAGTAGTTAACCCAGAATACTATCATTGTTACAGGTTTTAGAATCAGTTGTTAAACTTCTTGCTTAATGTTGAGTACTCTGATGGAGCTTTTCAACCATGGAGTGTTTTTACTCCTGAAAAACAGAATCAACGGGAGAGAGAGAGATTTTAAGAAATTGACTCCCATGATGCTGGAGGCTTGGAAAGTCCAAAACCTGCAGGGTGGGCCAGCAGCCTGGAGACAAGAGAAGAATTGCAGTGTCAGTCCAAAGGCAGTCTGCTGGCAGAATTCCTTCTTACTCGGGAGGTTAAGCTGGGGGTGGGGGCGGGGGGATCTTTTTCTATTAAGGCCTTCAATTGATTAGGTAAAGCCCACCCACGTTCTACATGCTCTGGAGGATAATCTGCTTGGCTCATAGTCTACTCATTTAAATGTTAATCTCATTGAACAAGCACCTTTTACAGAAACATCGAGAATAAAGTTTAAACAATTATCTGGATACCATGGCCCAGCAAAGTTGACACATAAAATTAACCATCACAACCATTTAGTTTTCCTTGTGAAAGGATTTCCTGAATTGGTAGAGCTTGAGATGGGTAGGCACTTGCCATATCCTCTTGCATTGGCAAGAAACACAGCAGAGGGCACAGGCCACTGGGCTGGAAGGGAGACCTGAGTGCTAGTTCTGTCTGGACTGACCATTCGTGGGGCCTTGGGGAAGTATTAGGCCCCTCCTGTCATGGTTTCTTCCTCTAGCCAAGTCTCCTGAGATTGGAGGTCCTATACACGGCTGTGACTCACTGAGTGGCACAGGCACAGGACAGGAATGCCACAGGGATGTTAGTTGGGCCAGGAGATTCCCATCCAGCTCCTGGGGGACTCGGGCTGGGGGGGGGGGGGGGGGGCGGGGAGACAACTTCTAGAGGGTGACGTAGACCTTTTCATTATGGAGTGGGAATAGAAGCCAGAGTCTGAACTGAAACTTGGGATGTGATGTGGGTTGAGACTCTGGTAAACTGCTTGGGAAAATGGCAGCAATTCTTCGTCCTGTATCCAGTCCATTTTCCATGTGATTTTGCTGCTCTTTCTGTCAAAGGTAGAGTCTGTTTTCTCACCCTTTGAATCTGACTGGCCTTGTGACTCACGAGCCAACAGAATGTGGCAGAGCAATCGTGTGCCAGGTCTGAGCCTGGGTCTCAAGAGGTCCTGCAGGCCTCCCTTATCCTGCCTGGGTCCCTCCCCAGCCTCCACATGAGCAAGCCTACAGTAGCCTGTTGGACATGAGGCCCAGGTACCCCCACTGCTCTGGTCACCAGCCAGTTCACCCTGAGGTGCAGAGCCCCGGCTGATGGAGCTGAGTGCAGATAGATGCATGAGCGAGTCCAGCTGAGACTGTAAGCACCACTTAGTTAAGCCCAATTGCCAAGCTAGAAAAAAGTGTGCTGAATAAATGTGGGTGTTTTTTTTTTTAAGCCACTAAGTTAGGGGTTATTTGTTAAGTAGGAGAAGCATGAAGTGGCTGACTCACAGGCCTGGAGAAAGATTTCTTTATTTAGAACAGTGGTTCTCAACCTTGGCTGCACATTAGAATCACCTGGGAATATTTTTAAAATCCTGATTTCTGGGCCTCATCCTCCGGAAATTCTGTTTCTTTGTTACTAATGTTGTGGCCCCACCCAATAACAAAGAGACAGAATTTCTGGAGGATGAGGCCCAGAAATCAGGGTTTAAAAAAAATTCCCAGGTGATTCTACTGTACAGCCATGTTCAGCCAAGGTTGAGAACCACTGATTTAGAACCTTGCTAATGGAAATAGCTCCAGTGGATGGATATAAAGTCCATTCCATACCACTAGCCATAGATAGACTTTCATTATGTCCATAATGAAATGAAGGAAATGAATAGATTTTCCTTACCCTTAATAGTATCTTTAACTGATTGGGAGATCTTAGGATTAAAGGTTTGCAGCGTAAGGCCACAGTTCAGATTCTGTGGTCTAGTGATATTTAAATCATTGCATCCCCTTGAGAAATGTACTCTCGCTTGAAAATCTCTAGTAGACAAGTCCTTGTTAACAAAACTTGTCAGAAGCATGGTCTCAAGCTTCTTAAATAAATCTACTTCTCAACCTGACCTCAGTCCAAAGTATTCAGCCCTGCCTTAGGTCCCAGACCAAACCCCCTGGGAGGCAGGTATAGTAACCTGCCTTAACAACCTGAGTTCTGTTTTAAGTACCCACCCCAGCCCCCTTCAGATTCTGACCTCAAAATCCACTTCAATACCAGTAAGACCCAGGAACAAGAATTCCCAAGATGTACATTCAGTTCTCCTTTACTTGCTGTCAATCAAGCCATTGGCCTAGGGCCCAGTGGTCAGCAAACTGTGGCTCTCGAGCCACATGCAGCTCTTTGGCCCCTTGAGCATGGCTCTTCCACAAAATACCACGTGCGGGCTCGCATGTACAGTGCGATTGAAACTTCGTGGCCCATGCACAGAAGTCGGTATTTTGTGGAAGAGCCACTCTCAAGGGGTCAAAGAGCTGCGTGTGGCTCGCAAGCCGCAGTTTGCTGACCACTAGGCCTAAACTCCAGGTTCATGTCCAAATTCTCCTGCTTAGAGTCCAGTCCTGCCGGCTTTCTATGTGCCTGGAGTCCTGACACTGAATTCTACCTTCCAAGTGGCATCTCTCTCTCCCTTCCCTGATTCTCAGGGATCAATGTTTGGAATATTAGCACTTTACCACACTGAAAGTGAAGAACAGCTCACTCATATCACTCTAGAGCACTCTAAAAGCTTGATTTCCTCTTGGTCAATGGAAAATGGATGGTAGGTGTGCACATTGCCCTGAATGAATGATACCAATAGTTTCGAATGCTACTCTCTAATATGTTCATTGGAACAGTGTCTTAGTACATAGAGCACTTGTCACATAAAATTATTTGAGTTTTGGGATGGTCCTATTAGGTACACAGGACAGTTATCAATATTTGTGTCTTATGGGTGGGGAAACTAAGGTTTGAGATCACATGACTTATAAGTGATAGCTCTGGGAACTGAACTCCCCTCACCTGATTCCAAACCCAATCATCCTTGAGTGAAAGAAGAATGCACAGGGGTGGGGGTGGGGGGGGGGTGGGAGGGAGATCAATTGGGGAAAAAGGAGACATATGTACTAGTAAAACTTTAGACAATAAAAAAAAATGAATGAAGTGCCCTAAAAAAAAATGCACACCCTGGCAGAGAGCTCACAGTCCCTAACTCTCATTTCCCGCCATTTAGACGCATCTGCAGGTTGGTAAGGCAGGAGAGGTGCCACATTAGGGTGCTGTGTCTTTGATAGAACAAGTCTTACAGGAACGTATTACTATAGAGCAGTGATGGCGAACCTATGACACGCATGACAGAGGTGACACGCGAACGCATTTTTTTGGTTGATTTTTCTTTGTTAAATGGCATTTAAATATATAAAATAAATATCAAAAATATAAGTCTTTGTTTTACTATGGTTTCAAATATAAAAAAATTTCTATATGTGACACGGCACCAGAGTTAAGTTAGGGTTTTTCAAAATGCTGACACGCCGAGCTCTAAAGGTTCGCCATCACTGTCTTAGAGGGAAGCATATTACAATAGTTTCAAAACAATGTCTGATGCTGCTGAAGATACAGGAAAAGACAGAAGAGAGCCCCTCTGCCTGAGGAGCTTCTGCTCTAACTAGGGAGGAGAACTATGCACATTGGACGCGGTCTGGAGATTGGCTAGCGAGCATGCAGGCCTTTGTCCAGCTGGAGGTTGGTGCCCTAGGTTGAGGTGCTGGGGAGAAGGTGGGCTTGCCCAGGATGTTTTCTCCTAGAAGTGGGGCTCCAGAGGCCTTTGGAGATGTGTGTGTTACCGCTTGTACTTCAGGCACATTATACACATAAGGAAATGATCTGAAAAACCCAAATCTAGAAATATGGAAGCACTTCACATCAGAATGTACATTTATAATTTTTTAATGTAAAATAACTTGACAGTTTGAGCCCCCTGCACCTGCAGGGCTGGTGTTCTTTGCTATATGGCAGATGCATTGAGTGGCCTCCCAGCCTTGAGGGGGAGGAGTGACATGGGGTGGACAAGCTGGTAGTCATTAAAGGGTGGTGCCTTTTCTCCCTCTCCCTTTCCCACCTCCCTTCTGCAGGTTTTTTCTCTTCTCCCATGAACTGCTGGCCTTTACCTGGTTTTTCCCCTTCTCTCTAAATAAACTACTTCCTTTCTGACGCTAATGACCCCAACACTGTTGGAGCCTTGATGGGGACCGGAACTTGTCATTTTCATGGTAAAAAACAATGTGTGGATTCTAAAGAATATATAGAATCTTCATACAACCAGCTTCAGAAAATAGCTCAGATTCACAGAAATAGTTCAACAAGCCAAATATTCATCTAGTGGAAGCTATTGATAGCTTTGTTTTTCTCTATTGTAAATATATCTATATATATATTTCTTTAATTAAAAGTTTATTTTTAATTCTAGTTTCTAGTTTATGATGTGACATAATTTTAGTATAGAGTGTTGCTTCCTTAATATAATTGGATTGACTTAGAATATTTTTTAAATTTGCTTACTTAAGAAGTTAGAGCTCTTTTTATTTCCGTAGGAATGCCTTGTGTGACATCTGCATTGTCATGCAAAGTCTATGAGCTCCTTGTAATAGAATGTCAGGGAAAGGAATACAATTTTGCAAAAGGAGACTGAGGGGCATCTTTTGTGATCCATTTCTTGGTAGGTGGCATCGCTTGGTTCAAATAATATAGCACTGTTTTATACACAGATGAGCAGGTTGTTAAAATGGGTTCTCTTATTGTATTTGTGTAAGAATTTTACCCTCTGACATATGTAGATGCTGGAATGGCGGTCAGGGTGGCCTGGGAGATGAAATCTGGTGGTCTGGGTGTTGACATGTAGTAATAGGACCAGGATGGCCAATGACAAGAAGCCCATCTGGCTGGTAAAATATGGTGTTAAGTAACTAGCAGTTACCCAGGCAACCAGAAGTTTGAGGGTTGTTCATCAAGGTGTGGGCCCAGGTGACTGATGTGAACACAGAGGCAGGTGGGCACTATTCAGACACCCAGGCAGGTGTCTGCACTGGGGACATCTGCTAGCTGCAGGGATAGGATGACAGTCCATGGAAAGAGTAAGAATATAGGCGGAATGTGAAAGTTACCAAGAAGAAAGAGGGCGCAGGGCAAAAAGATGTGGCTATACGTATGTGAACTTGAGGTCCAGGTGGGGCAGGATTCTTGAGGGCAGACAGTGCAAAGTAATTGAGGGGTGCAGACTGTGAAGTTATTTAAATATTTTCTTAGGACTTCTTAAGTCTCCTTCCTAGGAAGGCCTGCTGCATGGTCCTAAATAGGAAACCAGCAACCGTGGAAGTGGGGAGCTAGGTGGGGCATTTCTGTGTTGGGGTATCTGGTTGATCATTATTGGATTTGGAAGTATGGTAGGGTTTTGGCATGGGAGTAGCTTTTCTACAGTCTGTATGTGTGTGAAAGTGAGAGAGTGTGCAAGGAAATGTGTGTGTGTGTACAAGGCTGTGAGTGTGCAGATGTATATGTGTGTGCATGAAGGGGAATGTGTGAGTGTGTAAATGTGAAGGAGCATCTTGGATGTCCCTCTTAGGTGGTCAGAAGATGTAGATCAATAACCCACATATGATGTCCAATAGTGGGCTGTGTTTATCAAGAGAAGGATTGGGGTCCACTTTCATTTTCTCAGAAGACGCCTGCCCATGTTTCATTTCCACTTGTCAGATGGGCGCACTGATAGGTGAGCTTCAACAAAATAACTTCCTTCTCCCTAAACAGAGAGCTCCAGAGAGGGAAACCAGAAGAGGTTTTATATTTGCTTTCTTCTTTATGGGGCCTCCACTGAGTTTCAAAGACACTAGGAGAGTGAGGGTCCCCATTCTTTCTTTTTATTGTTAATTCTCATTTGGGGATATTTTTCCATTGATTTTTAGAGAGAGTGGGAGAAAGGGAGGGAAGAGAGAGAGAGAGAAACATCAATGTAAGAGAGACACATTGATTGGTTGCCTTTTGCACACACCCCAATCAGGGCTGGGGATGGAACCTGCAACCCAGGTATATGACCTTGACTAGAATCAAACCCTTGATCCTTCAGTGTGCAGACAGACACTTTAACCACTGAACACACCGGCCAGGGCAGGGTCCCCATTCTTTAGAAAAGGGGCATGAGCAGGAGAAGGAAATAGGGCCATGGCCATAGGAGGAGCTGGGCTTGAAAACAAGCCAGAGCTTTGAGTGACCTCAGACTCAAGAATGTCTCTTTTGTGACCTTGCATGGGGTGAGCACCATAGCGGGTGCCAGAGGTGCTCACTCCTTCTGTTCTGAGTTCTCCTGGGAGACCATCCAGCAGGGGAGAAACAGCCTTTAGAATAAGTCACCAGGCTGGGCGTGGAAGTCAGCGGGTGAGCTCCGATGAATGGAGCTCTCAGTGTCTGATGCAGAACTGTTCTCCTCTCTCTCTCTCTCTCTCTCTCTCTCTCTCTCTCTCTCTCTCTCTCTTATTAAACATCTGGATGGCTGAGTATCAGTTTAGCCACAGTAAATAGCTTAAGGGAAGACCGCATCTTATATTTTCCCACAAAGAGGCCAAATGGTGTGTGGGCCGCACCAGCAAAGGAACTGGAAAATCTCTGTGTGGAGTGGATTTGAAGGAGAGTCATTCTTGGTCTATGAATCGCTTTTCTCTTCCTCTTCCAAACATCTGTGAAACAAAGAAATAATATGTGTGAAGACTCAAGATTGCCTTTGAGGCCATTCTCAGTGTATTTGTTTTACATCAGTGGTCATAGAAAAATACCTTAAAACATCTAATGGGAATGAAATTGCTTCCATATAGTTTTTCAAACCTTACTTTTTCCCAATGCACTAAGCAGCCTGATAACTACCAAACTGCTTATTTCCATATTTGGAATGATTTCTGTTGTGATTATATGTTTGTGTACTTTCTGGGGCTAGGATAACTGGCAAAAAACAAAAACAAGAAAAAAAAACACCCAACTTTATCTGGTCAGCATTCTGTCCTCAAGATATAAAAAGGTACTGAATTATTCTAAACACTTTTTGACTCTCTTCAGCCTCACTGCTCAAATTGTGGTCCACAGAGGCCCTGGCCGAGGAGTTCAGTTGGTTAGAGCATCATCTGGATACACCACAGTTTGGGTTTGATACTTGGTCAGGGCACATACAAGAATCAACCAATGAATGCATGGATAAAGTGGAACAACAGGTCTCTCTCTCTCTCTCCTTAAAAAAAAATGTGCTCCACCAGCATCAACATCCCTCATGACCTTGTTAGAAATGCAGAATTTAGGGCACTTCCCACTACACATCCTGAATCGAATCTAGTATTTGAACTAGATCTCCAGGAAATTCCAGTGCTTTTGAATTTTGAGAAACACTGGCTTTGTCTGGATGGATGGGTTTCTTTGTCACAGATTGACGTTGCTTATTCCTCACAGCTGGCACAGATCTGTAAATCTTAACTTTTCTTATTTACTGCTTCTCCTTCTCCTCCTTATTCCTTTTCTTCTCTCTTTCTAGATATACATATATTTTCATTTTTGTACTTAATTCAGTCATTTTGCTCAGTTTCATACCCTGATGCTTCCTCACTTTGCCCACGATCATTAAGCAAGCATTTATTAAGCACCTACTGCATGCCAGGCACAGTTCTAGATGCTTTGGAGGGCACAAGTCCTGCTTTCATGGAACTTAATGGCCAGAAGATGAAGACAGTCAAACAAACAAGTAACAAGATTTATTAAGGCCTCAGATTGGGGAACAGGGGAAAGCGACATTGGTGTCTATGGAGATCTTTCACAGGTCTCTGGAGAACAGGTGCCTGTCAGTTGGACCAAGAGGTAGGGAATGAAATAAGAAACCTCTGAATTTTCATCTTATCTTGAGAGTTTTTATTTTATTTTATTTATTTTTTGTTTTGCTGTGAGTTTATTATTATTACTAGAGGCCCAGTGCATGAAAATCATGCACTGGTAGGGTCTGTAGCAGCTGCCAACTGCCGGCTGGGTATTCCCTCCCTTCCCCTGCCTGGCCCTGCCCCCTGGTTGAACTCCTGGATGACCTCCTGGTGGAGGGGACAATTTGCATACTACACTTTTATTATATAGGATTCTTTTTTTTAATTGAATTTATTGTGGTACACTGGTTAATGAAATTATACAGGTTTCAGGTATACAGTTCTACAATACATCATCTATACATTGTATTGTGTGTTTATCACCCCAAGTCAAGTGTCCATTTATCCCCCTTTTCCTTTCTCCTACCTCCTCTCACTCCTCTTCCCTCTGTTGTCTATGTCTATTTTTTTCTTTGCTTAATCCCTTCACCCTTCTTACTTAGCCCACAGCCCCCTCCCCTCTGACAACTATCAGTCTATTCTCTGTATCCATGAGTCTGTCTCCACTTTGTAGGTTTATTTTGTTCATTAGGTTCCACATATAAATGAAATAATATGATACTTGTCTTTCTCTGACTGGCTTATTTCACTTAGCATAATATTCTCCGGGTCCAGCCATGTTGTCGCAAAAAGTAAGATTTCCTTCTTTTTTACAGCCAAGTAGTATTCCATTGTGTAAATGTACCACAGCTTTTTTATCCACTCATCTACTGATGGACAATTGGACTGCTTCCAAATCTTGGCTATTATAAATAAGGCTGCAGTGAACATAGGGGTCCATATATTATTTTGAATTAACATTTTGGATTTTTTTGAATATATGCAATTTCTGGGTCATAAGGCAGTTCAAAGCTTTTAAATTGGTAGAAATCCTAGTTGAAATTTTTACTGCAAGAAAACCCAAAGAGGAAATGAGAGATGGGGAGAGAACAAAAACTCATATCCTTATGTTTGATCTAAATGTTTATCAACCTTCAGAGCAAGAGGGACTGGGAGGCAGAGATGAGAAATAATTCATCCACAAGAATGGCTTCTACATCAATGTCAACCTTCCAAAATAGGTTCTTACAATTCCAGGCCTTGATGGCTCCTTCCAGGTGTGCATCTAAGACACACGGTTCTCAACCTGTGGGTCGCGACCCCTTTGGCGGTAGAACGACCCTTTCACAGGGGTCACCTAAGATCATCCTGCATATCAGATATTTACATTATGATTCATAACAGTAGCAACATTACAGTTATGAAGTAGCAACGAAAATAATTTTATGGTTGGGTCACAACATGAGGAACTGTATTTAAAGGGCCAGAAGGTTGAGAACCACTGCTATAGGACATTGTAGGTCGACTAATCACCTTTTATGAAGAAAGAGTGGCTGTGGATTCAAGTACCATATTGAAAATGGGATCCTAGCTAACTGTACTCCAGTTTTTGAAATAATTCCTGGAAATCAGTGTTAAGAGCAGTAGAAAAAGGAATTAAAAGACAAGGCAAAGACTGATATACATACACAGATTCCCCTTCCTCAATGGGACTATATTAAGAAACAAGATTTTCTGATGTAAAAATATCTGCTCCGAATTATAGTTCCTGATTCATTATTACTATTTTTAACCAAAGGGAATAAAAGCCAGGTATTCACTTGAGATAACAGCAGGGTAATATCCATAAGAGCCATTTTGAATAAGAACTTCCTGAAATGGGGGAATAGTTTGTAAATGAAGGTAGTCAGTATTTTCCCACCGAGTTTCCCATGGACTCTGAGCGTGGCATTCTACAACTCCTCTTCGTCATGAGCTTGGAAAACTACTTGTTCTTATCCTTGGCCTGTGTCACTTAGCTTCTTGGATGGAGAAAAATGAGAAAGAAAATGTATCTTTTCAATTCCCCAGGAAGGCCATTTTATTTCCGTGTATAAGGGCAGTTGTGGATTAAGTTGTTCACCTGCCTTTGTATGGAGGGCATTGCCATCTGGATGTGTGTCATCTTGTTTGCTCTTGGGATGAAAGAAAGATACTCAAATCAGAGAGCATTGCCTAATATTTTCCTTTCAGCAAACAATTATTAAGACAGCAAGTGACTCCCGATTAAGGTGCTATGGGTGATGGTGGTGGAAGCATATAAAAATGTGGGCCCTAACCTTGAATGTGACTCCCCTCTAAGAAGAGAGGCAGGTACACAATGACCATCGGAGGTCACCACTTAGGAGTTAGAGGGAAGCCGAACAAAGCAATTCAGGGGGGGACATCAAGGATGTTGCATGGAGAAATGGTTACTTTGGCTAAACTTAAAGAACCTCCTAACCAGGAGGTATCTAGAGGTGCTCAGCCAAAGTGCTCCCAGCTACAACATGGTGTCTACTGTCTGGGGGAGAAAGGACTGCAAAGGGAAAGGCTCCTAAATGGGGGGTCATGAGATTCATTAGGGTGTCTTATTACTCCCCATGACTGATGTAGCCAGTCTGCAGAGTCTGGCAATCCCAATCTGCAAAGGGATTGAAGTTTGTTGAGTGGACAATAAGGAGCCATTGAAGATATTTTTGAGGAGGGGGCTGACCATATCATAGGAGAGCTATGCTAAATTAACCTGGTGGTTTGGGGCAGATATGTTGCAAGAGGGAAAGAGGAGGTGGATGCCAGTGAGATCTTGAGTACTTGTCCATAAGATTTATAAAATGAAGGGGGTAGGAAACAAATCAAATGTAATTATGTCCAAGTGTCCTGCTTGGAGCCTCTATTATGATAGAGGCCTGGTCCACGAATCCGTGCACCGGTGGGATCCCTCAGCCTGGCCTGAGCCCTCTTGCAATCCAGGACCCCTCAGGGGATGTCAGACTGCCGGTTTGGGCCCAATCCCCGCAGGCAGCCTGTGGGGATTGGGCCAAAACTGGCAGTTCAACGCCACCTGCTGCTCCTGCCTGCCACTTCCACTAATTCTGGCCCTGCTGTGCCTGCCGGGGGCTCATGCCCAGCCATTCCTGATCAGGAGAGTCCTAGCTGTGAGCCCTGCATCTGACGTGCATTGGTCAGCTGAGCAGCACTCCCGCTGTGAGAGCGTTCTGACCACCGGGGGGCAGCTCATGCATTGAGCATCTGCCCCCCTGGTGGTCAGTGTGCATCACAGCAACCAGTCAACTGGTCGTTCGGTCGTTCAGTCACTTAGGCTTTTATATATATAGATGATCAAACAGTGCTATATGAACAAGTACTTGGACTGACTATTCTTGGGGGGAGGGGTGTGGGGGATGCGGGAAGAGATTGGACAATAATTGTGGACCTATGGATGAGGACACTGGGTGGGGAGTGAGGGCGGAGGGTGGGGTGGGAACTGGGTGGAGGGGAGTTATGGTGGGGAAAAAAGAGGAACCAATGTAATAATCTGATCAATAAAGATTTAATTAAAAAAAAAAAACCCAAAAAACAAACAAACAAAACAAACAAACAAACAAACAAACAAAAGCATGAAAAACTAACTTCCTGGGACAGTCAATTAAAAGGCAGAAAGTTTCTAAAAATATTTATTCTTTTCCATTTGGGGGAAAGTCTAAGTTCATTAATGCTTAGATAGTAGAAGACATTTTAGTGTTCTTTATTCTTTTCTACTTATTTTTACCAAAGCACCTGTTTCCTCAGGCCTAGTTCCTCAAGAGCTGTTACCATAAACAAAGCCAGCAGGGGGCATACAAGCGCAGAGTCATTGAAGGACAAATTCTGGAGAGAATGACAGTAGTGTTTGGCTGTACATGGACTAAGAGATGTGCTGATCCTAAAAAACCAATGCAAGTTATTTTTATTGTTGGAATTGAAGGCAATTATATAGCATCTCTTAATTGTTTTTAAAAAATGAGAAAACAACTAAAGCTTCCAGAACCATTATTTTACAAATTGACCAGAGCAACAATAAAAAAGGAGGAGAACAATAGAAAGGAAGGAGGAAGAAAGAAAGGAAGAAAGAAGAAAGAAAGAAAGAAAGAAAGAAAGAAAGAAAGAAAGAAAGAAAGAAAGAAAGAAAGAAAGAAAGGGCTTGCTGATTCTCCCAGCACACTCAAACTGCATACATATGAGAGAAATGAAAAAATAATTGTAAGTGCCAGATTTCTAAAAGCAAGAAAGCAATGAAAGAGATGAAAGCAGAAATGGCACTTAAGCAATAAACACATTCAAGTAATGTATCTGTTTCCATACACACTCCATTCCTGTTGGCATCTGAGCATGGATCTTCATTCGAGAGGTTTAACGTACTCCAGGAAAAATGAATAAAAAAGAATGAGCACAGTGCTTGAAGATCTTCACATCTATAGACTCGTGTGAACTCTCTACCTCACATACTATAATTTGGGTGGCTTTCCTTGAAGACAATGAAGGCATCTTCATGGAGTCAGGATAATTCTCAGCAGGACTAATGGTGCGCTCGATGTTACTGTAAGTGAGATAAATGATAGCAAACTTGTCGAAGTGATGCATCTAATAACAGAGGCACCGAAACATAATATGGCAAGAACAGACATGTTCAACAGCAGAAAAGATAAACCCACAGAGTCACTATGAATGGGTTAGCATGTGGTCACAGAGTGAATGATGTACGTGTATGACCGGTTTTGCCTACATCTCCATCTCCAGTGCAGCCAAATTCTTCAAAAGGTCAGTCACAAACTAGTGAAAGAGAATCCCTCTTGGGTTTCAGCTCTCCACTTCCAGAAAACCCCAGGACATTTCTAGTAGAGGAATAAAGAGAAAGTCCTTGAATTACAGAGCACACAATGGGATCAGGAGGTTGAGTCTCTAATATCCACCTGCATTCAAGGGAAATGACAGTATCTATTTCAGCCTCAGTTCTTAGAGACTAAAGAAAATCTAAAACAAATGGATGTGGCTTATAGCATTGCCTCATCTATTTAATTTGTTTGCCCCCTTCTCACCACCATTCTCTCCGTATCCATACCTGTAAGGGAAAGCTCTAGAAAACTTGGCTCACCACTCCCTCAAGAGAGTTCTTGAAGAGGAGGAAAAAAGATGGATGCAGCATAGTTTGGTCAAGTAGTTTAGTCTTTTGGCATCTATAATAAAAAAAGTGTAATCTGCTAATTAAATCAGACATCCTTCCGGCATGGACCATCCCAGAGGCGGCAGAGGCCCCTGGCCATGGGCGTGGGCTGGGGCCAAGGCCCTTGCACAAATTTTGTGCATCGGGCCTCTAGTAGAAATATAAGGGAAAGTAAGCATTTAAAAACAGAGGCACCATCTTTTGGCTTCTAGTTCTCAAAAGTTTAAGATTGTGGCCCGCTGGTGTGGCTCAGTTGGTTGAGTGTAGTCCCATGTATCAAGAAGTCGCCGGTTCGATTCCTGGTCAGGGCACATGCCTGGGTTTCAGGCTCAATTCCCAGTAGGGGGCGTGCAGGAGGCAGCTGATCGATGTGTCTCTCTCATCGACATTTCTCTCTCTCACTCTTCCTTCCTCTGTCTAAAAAAAAATCAATAAAAACATTTTTTTAAATGTAAGATTGTGTTTTCAAATGACCTGACAGAAATTAGCCCAAAGAAGGCTTCGTTTTGTGTGGGCAGCTGCTGGCTGACCTTCTCGGGCACACAAGAATCATGACTGATATCATTGTGATGGTTCATTCCATCCTGGTGGCTACACACAGCACCCTTCCCAAGGTTTATTAACTTGAATCTTTATGACGATGACAAATAGACTTGTAAATGGTTGGCTCCACACCCAGAGAATTAAAATGGTATGCCTTTTACCATACATTAACAAATCTGGAAATAGAACCAACTGAAATATTTTGATATAAACTACTAGTTCCTTCATAAAAGAACTGGTGAAATTGCAGGGCTCGGAGGAAATCCTCTTCTCCTGATGTCTTCTGAGGGCCGATGCTGTTCTCATTCGGTCCTGCAATGCCTTTGGTCTCTTCTGTACAGTTGCCTTTCTGCTCTACTTGAAACCCTAGGAATGCAGCCCCGGTTTTGGCAGCCTGCTTTCTCACACCTTCTAACTTGGGCACTGAGCATCTGTCTGTGTTCCCTGGTTGGCTCTGCAGCGTTTCTGAAACACCTCAGTGGTGGGATGGAGATGTCAAATTCCTTAGGGGAGAAAGAATTTCTTCCTGATAAGCGTTTAAACTGGAAATGGCCTCCCTGCCCACCCCTTGCAAAACCACAACTTTTCCTAGAATGCACCAATGAAGTTCTCTTCTGCTCAGGCCCTTACTGGGCCAGCTCTGGGGATGGAGTGTGGAGGACATTCTGCTGATAGTTTCATGTTCAATAGGCCAGGACTTCCCAAAAGTTGGCCCAAGTGCTAGTGCCTGGTGACTCTAGTGCTGGAGAGCTTATCAAAGGTGAAGATGTGGGGGACCCACCTCTGCGCATTCTGATTCAGGTCAAGCAGGGGCCCGGGAAAGTTCACTGAAGGAGCTTACAGGTGATTGTGATCATTAGACAGGTTAGGAAACCACAGCAAAATGCTTGAAGGAGCTTACAGGTGATTGTGATCATTAGACAGGTTAGGAAACCACAGCAAAATGCTTGATGTCTGTTGGAAAGGCTTAGACCAGTGATGGTGAACCTTTTGAGCTCGGCGTGTCAGCATTTTGAAAAACCCTAACTTAACTCTGGTGCCGTGTCACATATAGAAATTGTTTGATATTTGCAACCATAGTAAAACAAAGACTTATATTTTTTATATTTATTTTATATATTTAAATGCCATTTAACAAAGAAAAATCAACCAAAAAAATGAGTTCGCGTGTCACCTCTGTCATGCGTGCCAAAGGTTCGCCATCACTGGCTTAGACTGTAGTTCCGAAAATGGTTGCACTTGAAGAGCAGAGGCCCAATGTCGAATTATATCATGAAGTGTTTAGCAGGCTTTATTCTGGTTAGATAACATCAAAGATATGAAAATAAGAAATAACTTCTGAAAAAACTTTAATTGTGAACACCAAGAGTTTCTCTGGGATGTTTGCCCATTTATCTACCAAGGTTGGCCTTTTATGGGAAGGTCACTTTGTAAAGTATGATATTGTGGGAAAACAAAAAAACAACAAGAAAAGGGAAGATAAACTCCATACAAGGTTGTTGTAGGGTATGCGGTTTGATCCTAGATCTAAGAAGGACTGGATGCCGAGGCAAATTTTGCATTATTTCCTGAAGGTGGAGGTGTTGGAGCTTGGATGGGCTTTGTGGCTGTGAGAGGAGAGGCCCAGGCTTTCAATGAATTGATCACCAATTAATGATTGTTGCTGGCTGGGTCATGAGATAGTGATGGGTAACACTTATTTTAAAAACTCATTCAAATTCTTATAAAGAAAAAACTGGACATCAAAGTGACCACATAAATATTGCTTTGAGGAGAAGAATTGTGAAGAAACTATTTGGCAAAAATATATTTTATAAACTATTTACAACTCCTGATATATTGCATTAGAAAGGCCTGAGAGATTTATGGCCAAAACTTCTTTTGGCATTTGTTTAAATGAGCTAGCTCTTCCAGCTGGCCCCGTGGACCCTAGTTCAGCCCATCAATTAATCAATACCCAGTAATTGAATGTCTTTTACATGCAATGAAACCAGTGTTTCCAGCTCAGCATGTTCCTTGGCATATACTTTCTGATACACTGAATATAATTTTTACTGGCACTTAGAAAAGCTAGTCTCTGCTTCCCCTCCTTTTCCTTTGTAGCCTCTGGTTCCTAGTTCAAGAGCATGGTATCTGGCATATGAGCTTTTGTTAAACGAGTGAATGAATTAGAAAATCGCACTTAAATGAGGATGTCCTAGGTTAGTCAGTCAAATGTACTTGGAGTGTGGTAGTCAAGATGTTATGGAGTATCAGTCTTCTTCATAATAATGCCTTATATTTGGATAGTGCTCTTCACTCTTGCAGGACTCTTTCATACCTATAATTTTATTTGATTTGCTGTTAAACCTTAGATAACGTTATTAGCCTTTATATGCCTTCATTTTTCACCCATGACAAAAAAAGAAGATACCCAATGGATATACCATTATCTTTTCATCAAGATGCTGTAAGAGTTATTATTGAGTAATTCCCTAGAATACTGTTAGAAGTCAATCTGAATATAAAAGGGAGCACCATCACTTTTGAAGTTTTAAAGCCTATTTGTCATGGTATAAATGGGGAAAGCTGTCCCAATAAATTAGTACAATTCTAATATGAATGTCAAGTTATCACTGACTGGGACTTGGCAGAATATGAGAAATTAGGGCTTTAAAACCCCGTTGAGATGGTTCTGGAAGGCAAGCCATATAACAGACTGCTTAGTTTGTAGCCAAATCATTTTCTACACCACCAGGCCTCTAAGAGTTTTCTCAGGTAGTTTGCACAGCCAGCCTTTGTGTATGCAAGTTTTATTCTTCAGGCTGCATATGCATTTCTTCAAGACAGAGGTTAAGGGTGGTCAAGGGTATGGGTTCAAATCCCAGTTCTACCAGTTACCAGCTGTGGGAGCTTGGAAATTCACTCGCCTCTCTTACTCAAGCTTTCTTGTGCCTCAAATGGAAATTGTTATACTTACCTCCCAGAGGCAAGTTGAGAATCAAATCATTGCCTATGATGTAATAATTACTCAATAAATGGTATATTATTATATTCTTGTTGAATTCTTCTTTTCATTCATTCCTCAGTGCCTATCGAAATGTTAGGAACTTGGAAGGTAACAAGTAATGCTTCCAAATTTGAAGAGAATGGTGCTTACATACTGTTAATGATCTTGATCTTTCTTTCATTGATCTTTGTGTCCATTTCTAGATGTGGCTCAGGACATATTGACCATTAAAAGTAAGTTGGTGAAAATTCTTATAGAATGAAAACATAGTTTTCTTTAGTAGGTTGGGGAGATTCCTTGTAAATTAAATATTAAACTTTGCTCTCATATTACAAAATAGTCACAGGGATGTAAAGTAGCATAGGAAATATAGTTAATATCTATATATATAAAAGCCCAGTGACCCACCGGCAGAATGACCAGAACGACCAGTCGACCAGTCATTATGATGCGCACTGACCACCAGGAAGCAGACGCTCAATGCAGGAGCTGCCCCCTGGTGGTCAGTGCGCTCCCACAGTGGGCTGATCCCCACAGGCCATGCTCCCCCACTAGTGCATGAATTCATGCACCGGGCCTCTAGTATTATGATAACTACTTATGGTGTCAGGTGGGAATCACTTCATAAATTATATAAATTTACACTTGAAATGAATATGAAATAATATTAAATGTCAGTTGTAATTGAAAAAAATTTTAAAGTAAAATAACAACAACTTTGCTCTCTTAGAAACAGTTGCTAACACCACAAAGCCAAAATAAAACCAAGAAGGGTGGAATATTGACTTAAAACTGCTCAGTTTTATTGTCTATTTTACATAACTAAGCCCAATTTAATAAAAAACCATGATTTCTCAAATGCTTTATGTGGCAAATAGAGACAATTTAAAAAATGAAATTCTTGCTCTAAAAATCCAGGCAGGAAACCTTTCTCTGGTAACATTGTAGGGTGAGCACCTTGCCTCTTGGGGAGAATTCCCAAGTTAGATTTTCACCTGACATGAGCCTTTTTATAGGAAAAATTATGGATGAGATCACATCTGGGGAAAGAGAGAGTAAATAGAAATGCTAGGCTTCTCTGGAAGGTATACTTTCACATTGTCAGAGTTAACTCTCAGTGACAATGGTGAGTACTTTGCACCTGTTCAAGAAGGTATTTCTGTTGCAGTGCTCCCAGCCCTCAATAGCAAACAATGTGAAGAGTGAAAATGGTTTACTGTCCTTTCAATGTTGCCAAGGATGAGGGTAAGTGTCCAACTATTTACCCATTGGTGGGATTTTTATCCCCCATGACCTGGCCCTCATAGGTTGGGACCATTTCCTCAGGTAGCCACAGCCCCAGTGTGAACAGGGTAAAGGACTGAGTGTTCATTTCTGGATCTGTTTTGCTTGTTTTGCTGCCAATGCTTTCAGCACCCGAGCTGAAGTTTATGGAAAAAGATTGCCAGGGATGGTTCAAGCTGATGGGCCACTATATTGGGGGGACTTTGTAGTTTCATTTAAAGAAGATCTGTAAATAGAAGGCTACTTGTAATGCATTTGAGCTGGTGATGCAAGAATAAGAGTTTATTGAGTGGTGTTTGCCCACAGACATTGATATTTTTCCTTTGCCTTCCACTTTCTGCTCCAAATCAACGCAGACCTATAAACAGTTTCAGATCTGTACAATGAGATTATATTAGTACCTGCCTGCTAGGGTTTTGTAACTGAAAAATGAGGTAATTCATGTGACTGGCATCTATAATAAAAAAATGTTCAAGAAATGTTGGTTGTTACCAAAGCTGAATTTTAAAAAGTTGAGGGAGCTTAACATAGTGGGGTGCATTTAAATTGATCACTCCTGTGGATATTCCTTTAAATAGCTTTAAAGGAATAGATTTTACCAGACTAAAAATAAAAAAGAAGGAAAACAAATTTACATAGCACTCTGTGTTATTCGAATCAACAACACTGTTCATATGAAGAGCTGAATAATTACGTTTTCATTCTTTTTTTTTTTCATGTTGAGAACCCCAGTTTATCTCCTTGCAAATTTGTTAGTGGACATCAATAGAATACATTTGTTCTTTAACAATTCCTTGCGCTGGTTCCTTCCTCCCCTCTATATTTGGAATTCTTTTTCTGTCCCAAAAACTTAGCATTTACTCCTTGCTGGAAAATTGACATGTGCTATGAAAATATGTTTTTCAAATGAACATTTTTTATAAGAAATCTCAAGAGTAGAACACGGGATTTTTCTGATGAGGAAATTGACATCTGTACTGCTCCTAGAAGGAGCCACATACAAAAAGGGAGGTGGCAGAAATGACTGGGTGTGGAGAGAATAAGACAGCGTTTGCTTGAATGTTCGCTATTCTTATGATGCTGTCCTAAGTGCCTGCATACATTTCATAATTTCTTTTCATCCTCACAATGTTGCTATGGGATATGTGCTACCATCGACATTTTATTTCTATGGAAACCGAGGCTTGGTGAGATTAAATACCCACCCAGGGTCATATTTAATACATACACGACTGGAATTTGAACCCAGATCCGTTGCACCCTGATGACACTTTCTATCCTGTTACTTTGCCTCTCAAAACAGTCCAGTTTCTATATTTTTCCTTAAGAATATAAATTTAAAAATTTTTGAGTAAAAATTATTTTTGAGAAAAAAAATATCCATTCCTTTTTTTTCCAGAAACTCATCAGCCAAGAAGACTTCTGTCAGAGCATCTATGAAGAATTGGGAAAGTATGGAATTCCCAGGCCCCACAGTTACTCCAGGAGAAGCTGCTGGTTATATGTGAACAGTGTTGTTTTACTCCACTGCCCTGGTGAAATGATTAACTTTCCAGAGATTTCCAATTGGCAAGATTGCTGGGATATAGAGAAATGTCTCAACCTTTGTGATTGGCTACCATTGCCCATTATGGGATGAAGATTGCACAGGAGCTTCCATGGGCTTTAGTAAGAGGTGCTTAGGCCTGTGTTGAGGAACAAGCAGGTGGGTTGTGCCTTCCTTTTAGGAAAGCAGAGCATTAACACAGTAAATGTTGGCTTATAAAAACAATATTGGTTCTTAATCTGGACTCTATGGACCCCCGAAATGTCTATGGTTGAAATTCAGAGGGTCCATGAAATTGAGTGAGGAAATAATTATATCCTTTTTACTAACCTCTAACTGAAACTTGGCATTTCCTTTCATTATGACTGTAGACAACAAACCACAGTAGTATCAATAGTACCTGTGACTCTGTCATCAATAGAAATCAGATCTCTTCACATGATGTAGTTACAGAGATGTTAAACTACCTAAAAATTACAGGGATCATTAAACTCACCATGAGATCCTCTTATTGAATGCACCGATAAAAAGGTGTGCATATTACTATATTACATATTTTTCAAAAATACTTTTTTTTATTGATTTCAGAGAGGAAGGGAGAGGGGGAGAGAGAGAGAAACATCAATGATGAGAGAGAATCATTGATCAGCTGACTCCTGCACACCCCTCACTGGGGATCAAGCCTGCAACCTGGGCATGTGCCCTGACTGGGAATCAAACTGTGACCTCCTGGTTCATAGGTTGATGCTCAAGCATTGAGCCATGCCAGTCAGGCCTATATTACATAATTTTTAAAAAGATTTTGAAAACTGTATTTCAAGGTGTTTCCCTTTGTAATCATCTACATTTTATTTTATGCATTTAAAACACTATTCTGAGGGTCTTCTCAATAAAAAGAAATCGAGATCTTTAGAAATAAGTAACAAAAATGCACATTACAAATTACAACTCCTTTGACACAATTTGTTTGGTGATCTTTGGACCTCATTCAATGGAACTCATTTCTTCAAGTTCTACCCATGTATCCGTTTTAAAATCTGTAACACATTTCAGAATCTGACTCCATTAAATTTTTTTAATCACCATTTCGTATTGGGCTGATTCAATAAACCACATTCTGAAATTTGCATACATCTTATAGGAAAAACACATGATTGCCAATTTTCTGCATCTCCAGGTGTTCTGGGGATGGGGTGGGGGTGGAGACATTTGAAAGACAGTTTCCCTGCACTTGTTGCCAAGTGCTGATGCAGTTCCAGCCTTGCTTTCAGGGCTGGCACCCTTCTTTAGGATTCTTTAACCTGTAATAGCAAATGACCCTTTGCCCCCCAGATATCTCCCCCATAGCCTGGCACAGTGCCTGAACTCTCCCCTACTAATCTGAGTTGGGATTAAAGTAACGTAGTTTTAGAGCCTCTTGTTCTAAAAAAATAGCGCAGGACAGATGCACAGTTTCTCGTACTTTCATACATCATAAAATGCCCCTTTAATCCTCTCTCTCTTCCTGTGTATACCCCTTCCCACTTTACCCATTTAATAATACTGATTGCTGTGGGAGACGCCAACCAAAATTGTTGTGTCAAACAAGAGAAAGACAGCAGCCTGGCAGCTCAGTGCTTATGAATGTGAAAACGTCACGGTACGTGCCTTTTTCCTTTTGTTGAAACCTTGATCAATGTGGGTCAGTCCCGCCTTGCCCTCGGAGCTCCCAAAGGTAGCGGTAGCTGCTTTCGTGGGCGAGTCTTTAATTTCTTCCATTGGGTAGGTATCCATGTCACTCGGAGGATAAAAGGTAGATGTTTGTTGGTTTGTTCTCCCAGCATTTCCCAGCCCAGCAACAAATCCCTGGGCTACGGAGTAATTACCAGGAAGCCTGGATCACAATGGAAAAATCTTTCCTAAGAGGGGAGAATACATTGACACTTGCTGAACGCTTTCTGACAGGGTGACCCTCCATTGGAGGCCCTGTAGCCTCAGGCAGTCCCGATGTCCCAGTGTGATATTCAGCTGTTGGGAATAACCTCATGCAGGCGAGGTGAGGTGAGGTGTGGAGGAAAGGGCCGGGGAAGAGTACACTGTAATTATGAATGCCTCTGATTAAAAAACACCGGGTGCCCCTGTGTGGGGACGATACAGGAAAATGAAGGATGAGGAAAGGAGCCGGGGCCAAGACTCTGCCCACCCGCTTGCACGCTGTCTGACTGCCAGGACACCTTGATCACTGCAATGTGCCCATCAGATTTTGACACCTCCTCTCTCTCCCAGCCCCATTTGTAAGCCTTCATCGGTGGGCAGGTTCTGAAGTGATTGACGGCATCTTACCCACGGGTGATGGAGGAGCTCTTCAATCCAAAGTGTTTGCTCTGTCAGTCCTCCCTCTCCTCTCTGTCTCGAGTCCCGAAACCCACCTTTGTGTAGCTCGTGGAAACCTCGGGGTGGGCTGGTAGGGCTTGCTCATGAAAAAAAAAAAAAAGCCCCCAGACCCCGCATCCCCGGGAAGAATGAAAACCTGCAGCCATCAGCGGTTCGGTAATCCACACTTATTGTGACTTTGTATTTTGAGCATCACCTTTTCCACTCACCAACAGTTATATTATTAAAAAGATATTTCCCGAAGATAGTAACCTTGGCAGTAGTTGTCAAGGCTAATAGTTTGACATTTCAGATCACCCACAACTAATCAACTGAACATGGCAACACATTTGAAAAACCCATTATAGGCGGAAGGCCCTGAAGTAATATGTCACCGCTGCGTTAACAGCTGTTATGTAAACGGGCTGGTTTTTCTCTGCTGAATGGTCACGTGGTCGGAGGGAGAGTGGCTTTGAAGGACGCGTGCAGGGAGCTGGGGAAGGAGATTGTGTTGTTGAATGCCGTCCCTTTCTGGGAGGAAGTTCTATCACTGATGATAAAGACACTCAGTCATCTCTCACCGGTGCGTCCAGGGATGCTTTTACTCTTCTGCACGGAACACTCCCGGGGGCGTGGAGAGCTGCGGCCCCTCACTGCCTTCCCAGTGGGGACCGGTCTTCAGGCCTGTGAGTCTCGGGGCTGGTGTCCAAGATTTCCCGGGAAGATAAGAAAACAAATACGCCAGGTTTCAAAAACTCCCAAGTGCAGGTGGACACATAAAGAAGGAAACTCGTTTTGTTTCTGTAATTCCTATCATTTGTCAGATCGTTTTAAGAACCCAGTACCATGTATAGTGTTTTTTTTTTTAATATCTGAGCCTCATGCTACATTTATTACGGAGTGATCTTAAAGCTCTTTGTGTGCCTTTGTAAACCAAATTAGTCCAAGAATACTTACAAATGACTACAAATGACACAGAAAGGTGGCAAATAAAGTCTGGGAAAATATATCCGAGGTAAATACTAAGCCAAAGAGAGCCAGTAGCTGTCTTCATAGCAGACAAAATAGAATTTAGGGTAAAAAATGTTAATAAGGGAAAAGACAGACATGACAGGTTTTTAAAGAGGAAATATCCGTAAGTGTGATAAAACATTCATGAACCTAACACTTTCACCTTGAATGATATAAAGCAGAGGCTGACCAAGAAGCACGGATAAATAAATCTACAAGCATAAATGGGGACTGTAACCAACTCTCAGAAGCCAAGAGATTGAAGCAAACTCAAAATCGTTCAGGATAACCCAAACAATGCAAATCAACTTGATCTAAGAAATGTACATAGGCATCTCAACCTCCTGGAAAATACATTTTATTTTTTAAAACATATGTAGTGAAACGAAGAAATTCTAAATAAACCTTAAAGAACTGAGAGATTAGAAGCCTGTTCTCGACTAAAATGAACCTCAGTGCTGGTGTAGCTCAGTATTTGACCAAAGCATGAGGTCATGGTTTGATTCCCAGTCAGGACACATACAAGAACCAACCAATGAT
Source organism: Myotis yumanensis (assembly GCF_028538775.1). Lineage (NCBI taxonomy): Eukaryota > Metazoa > Chordata > Mammalia > Chiroptera > Vespertilionidae > Myotis > Myotis yumanensis. The sequence goes on along the minus strand of NW_027223758.1, from coordinate 16,081,103 downwards.
GGCATAAATAAGTGAAACAACAAATTGATTTCTCTCTCTCTCTCCCTTCCTCTCTAAAAAAAAAATCAGTAAACAAAAATTTTTAAAAAGAAATGAAAATTGCCCTGACTGGTTTGGCTCAGTGGATAGAGCGTCGGCCTGCGGACTGAAGGATCCCAGGTTCGATTCCGGTCAAGGGCATGTACCTTGGTTGTGGGCACATACCCAGTAGGGAGTGTGCAGGAGGCAGCTGAATCGATGTTTCTCTCTCATCGATATTTTAAACTCTCTATCCCTCTCCCTTCCTCTCCGTAAAAAACCAATAAAATATATTTTTTAAAAAAAGAAAAGAAATGAAAACTAAAAAGACAGCCAAAACCCCTTCAACTTCTTAGAAACTGAAAACATCCATCTGAAAAATGCATGGGTTAAAGAAGAAATAATAATTAATGTTTCAAAATAAATATTTAGACCTGAATAACAAAAACACTACAGATCAAAATATGTGTGGCAGACCCAAGATTATACTGAGAAAACAATTGTAATCTTCAATGCAGTTACTAGGAAATAAGGAAGACAGAGAGCGAAGGCTTAAGGGTGTCTTGATCCTGGACTTCCCAGCCTCCTGAACATTGAGAAATAAGTGTTTGTTCTTTATAAGCTTGAGAGGAAGGAAAAAGAAAGGACATTTTAAGTTGTAAGAGAAAGAACAGCAAAAAGGGAAGAGTCACAATAAAAACTGGAATTAAAAAAACAGAAAATGAGTCCTTTTATGCTTCTCTGGAAAGTTTGGTGACTGACTGATGGCTTATGATGAATAGTTTATTAAAAATCATCCATCCAAACCCCTGCCAGTGAATCTTTTCAAGACAGCATTTCAGTTTGTTTAATCAGGAAGAAGTTGTACTGCACAGAGTTTTAGCTGGACGGCACCTCACCTGTTCACCCAAAGGGCCTCTCCCTACAGGTGGTGCGAGGACAGGCTCTCGCGGCTCTGGCACTGGCATTTGTCTGCACGTAGGTTCGGCCCAGCGTGCACCGTGACCCACAGTTAGTGGCTTGGAATACAGCAGCTCTTCCAACAACTGGAATCAGGGAGTTCCTTGCATGTCAGGGAGGCCCTTGGCCCAATCAAGACAATTTCTCACAATGCTCTGGTCATGAGGAATATGTTTAATACCATAGATTCCATGGGAGGACTTCCTTGGTGCTACTGAGTCAAAGTTGGAAGTCCCTTGCCACTCCCTTCATTTTACTGCTCTTTTGATTATTCTGGCCAGCACCCATGCTAAATCGGAGAGCTTGAATTTTGTGCCCAATTAAACATGGCATTAAAAGCTCAGAAAGGCACATCCATTATCAAAATTGGGCCTTTTCACACCATACACTCACTTGGAAAACATTTGCTCGCTGGCTAATAAACCTCAGCCGGTTGTCATTCCGGCAGTGTGCTGTGCCTGTTCGCAGCGAAAGGTTTACAAGTCTGAACAGAATCCAAATGAGCTCAGTTCCCATGAACTAATTGAAAACCAGGTGGTCAGGACTCATTTTCTGAATTAATGGCACTTCTTACAGCTTTGGAAATCTCCTTAACTTTACGTTAGGTCAAAAGTGGCTCTTAGGTTGGGAGAAGAGGACGAGCCAGGGCACAAAGGTAGAACAGAATCCTGTCCAATGCCACTATCTTTCCTTTGCTGCCATTTTCTCATTTAAATACGTTATATTTTTATAACACGTAGAATCAGAGCGAAATGTAATGAATTCTCATGCTTGGTCACAATAAAAATTTGTTCCTTTATAAATCAGGCTAAAAAAAAGTAGTAAAGCTCGAAGACAGGCTGCAGCTAGCAAAAGACAAACTAGCTATTGTTTTTGCAAATACTATAAAGCAGATCTGATTACATTACAGACGAGTTAAGGTGGGAAGAGATAGTTTCGTCCATATCAGAAGAATAAGAAATGTATATGTTTGGGTACAGAGACTCATACTTACGCAGAAAGCTCTAGTTCACTTGGGGAATGTCACAGGCATTTCTGTCTCCTCTTCTCAAACTCAGTCACCTGGGCTAAATATCTCATATTAGGTGATTTGATGGAAGGTTGGGGTGAGAGGTAAGAAGCAGCAAAGTATATAAAAGTCCTGGAGTCTGATGGCCAGGCCTAGAAAACTGAAGGCATCCCAGCGAATCCAGCCACCTTGTCCCTTGGTAGGTTAAGACTGATCTCTTCTGGCTCAGCCAGTGATGCTCAGTGGTTGAGTGTGGACCCATGAACCAGAAGATCATGGTTTGATTCCCGGTCAGAGCACATGCCCAGGTTTCAGGCTCAATCCCCAGCAGTGGGTGTGCAGGAGGCAGCCAATCAATGATTCTCTCTCATCATTGATGTTTCTCTCCCTCTCTCCCTTTCCCTTCCTCCCTCTGAAATCAATAAAAACTTTTAAAAAAAATAAAGACAGATGTCTTCTTAAATTCAAACAAGGAAATTCAATCTCATTGGCATATTGGAAAGCTGAGACTCTGAGTCTTTCCTAGTCAAATAAATGTATAATTAGGGATCCTCAGAATTTGAAGGCATTCCACATCATCTTTTCTTAGTCATCCCCAAAGTTTCTTGAAGATAGATTATATTAAGATGCACCACAGAACAATACTAGAAAAGGCAACCTTTTTCCCACGGATATATGTACCTGCCACTTAAAAAATTGGTGCTGAGAGTCACTTTGAACAACACAGTTATTACTGAATCTGTTGGTCTCGTGACTCCTTTGGATAAGACATTGGGCTTGAAAAGCCTGGGAGTCAGGAACTATGGGTGTCAGCTGTGGCTCTAACACTATTTAGGTGCCTGTCCCCTCTGAACCATAACTTTCTCACCTGTATGTCTTCCCAAAGTTGCTTTCTTCTCTAACAATTACATATTGTTGTTCTCTGAAATTCACTCTGTTATATGTTGAACCTTCTCATCCATTTGAAGGCTAATCTTTTAGGAAGCACTACATGAGAGCAAAGAAAAACCCTGGACTCTGAACTTAGACACAAATTTAAATTCATACTCTGCTGTGTGACTGCAGTCCAATTACTGTCCCACTCTGTGCTTCAGTTTTTCCATCTTCAAGAAAGAGACAATAATATCTACCTCACAGGTTATTCAAAAATAAAACTGAGGCAATGTATGCAAAGACCAGTGCCAGTGTAATAAACACTCGGAAAATTATAGGTATTATTGTTGTTATTATTTTCTTTGTTAAGACTTACAATTGCCTTTTGCTTTAACAGTACAAATTTTATATGAAAACATCGGTGGGGCTGCCTCTAAGCTCATTCAGTTAGTCTTCTTCCTGGGCACAACTATACATTTTCCAGCACCCTTGCAGGTATAGGTGCACATGTGACTGCCTTTTGTCAATAGTTTGTGAGTGGAACTCCCCATGTATAAACAGCTATGCTCTTTCCCCTTTTTTCTAAGTGATTGACAATTTTGGAAGCCACATGAGGAAGGTAGCACAGCCAAGGGCTGAAAGGCTCCTGGGCCCTAGAATTAATGCTTGAAGGAGAGATGCTAGATGGTCAGAGCACTCTTTTTAGTTTTTGTGCATGAGAGAAAAAAATGTCTATAGTCTTTGAGTCATTTTACACCTTTAAATTCATTTATTATATCAGCCAGCTTTGTCTAATTTGTCTAGAGGAAAGAAGCTATGCTTAAAAAATACATAAAGAATAGATCCTTTTTAAAAAATATATTTTTATTGATTTCAGAGAGGAAAGGAGAAGGAGAGGGAAATAGAAACATCAATGATGAGAGAGAATCATTGATCAGCTGCCTCCTGTACGCCCCACACTAGGGATCAAGCCCACAACCCAGGCATGTGCCCTGACTGGGAGTTGAACCGTGACCTCCTGGTTCATAGGTTGATGCTCAACCCCTGACCCACGCCAGCCAGGCTGGATCCTTTTTATGTACCTAGAATTTGAAGGCATCTTTGCTCTTTCAAATTCAATTTAACTGACATTAATTGATTGTTTCTGATGTTCCAGGGAGGGACACCTCCATGGAGGATAAAGAATAGGACCTATAATGTATGGGAGATCAGGGTAGGCAGTTGAAGAGCCGTTTGTCCTAAATTCCCACTTTATAAGGCTTTAGATCTACCATCTCTGAATGGGGCTGTACACATAATTATGAATTAACCCAACAACATTAAAAGAAGACGTTCATTGTACAACAACTGGAATATTTTGAAACCTTTTATTGGCATTCCCTGATTGTTTTTTCATTTTCAAAATGCCAAGAATGTCCTGAAATGGAGCTGTACTAATTCTTTCCTAATGGTCCCTGCTCCCAAGAAGTATCCAGCCATGAACAAACACAGTTACATTAAGTGCCACAGTGGACATATACAGCAGATATAGAAGATAAAGAGAGATTCACTCCATTGGAGAGGCGTAGTGGAGCAGGCTTCCCAGAAGAGGGGGGTCTGAACCAATTGATAAAGGACAACAAGGAATGCCCAAGTGGAAAAGTTGAGGTGGGAGGTGGGTTGGGGAGTGGCATTCCTGACAAAGAATGACACTCTGGCATGGGACAGTTGTCAGGGGAGCCTTCAAAGGGTTTGAGCCAGAGAATAACCTAACAAGATTTGTAATTGAGAGCCATCTTTTGAACAACAGTGTTAAGGACACACAGGGGAGCGAATATGTCATCGTCAAAGAGGACTGTGAGACAGTGCTGGACTAATCTAGAACAAAATGTGAGTCACCGATTCAAAAAAGTGGCTGTGGGAATGAAAAGATGGGGCAGAATCAAGAGGTCTAAGGGAGTTCAAGTCCCAGAGCCCAACAGGCTTTGGGGCTGAGAAAGAAGGCATCTCGTATCACTCTTCATTTCTAGCTTCGATGGCTGGCTGACCAGTGAGCCTCACACTGTCGGTCCAATACACCCATATCCTGATCAGTAAAGGTAGAACTCAGACCCTCGAAGACCATCCTGCTCTTGCTCCCATTCCACTCCAGTGTTTGTTCAAAAGCCCCTTGGTTTGTACAAAATGGTTACTTAGACTAAAGCATGAACTAGGACTGTGTGTGTGTGTGTGTGTGTGTGTGTATTTTCATTCATAGCAGGCTTAATTGCAATAGTATTTATATCACATAATATAGTGCACTGAGGTTGTAATTTTCCTATCATATAAATTGCAGGCTGAAATTGTGTTAAGGAAGGACTGTAGAGAATGAATTACTGCTTTCAAAATGACTACTTTTAACTCACAATGTGACTGGCAAATGAATGCCAGAGATGGAAAGATGTTTTGTATTTAATGTTACTCAGCTGTACCCAGGACTTTTTCAGTGTAGCTCACTCACACCATTTGCATTTTAAATTTATAACTGGCACCTGGTCTACCTAGAAAATCATCTTTTCTGCTTAATATTGTATTACCTGTGGAAAACACATAACAGTTATTTTTTTAAGATGTCATGAGGATAGTTCAACCTGTCCGTTCCTTCCAGACTCTCCTGCCGGGTGGGCCTGGACTTGTTCATAGCAACCCAGAGCTGGGGTGCTAATTGCAGGGACACAAATGACTTCCTGCAAGTAGTGACATTAGCAAGTGAAAATTCAGCATCACAAACCCCTCGGATTTTTTTTCTCATCAAACATGGTGACAATGAGAAACTGGTCTGACTGGGGAGGAGGCATGGTAGTTACAAAGGAGGGTGCTTCGTTCAAATCTTGCTCTGCCACTGCTGCCACCATCAATTGGACGACCTCAGAAAGTAATGCAACCTGTCTGAGCCACAGTTTTCCCACCTGCAAAATGGACGTAATAATGAAGCAAGCCTCATGGGTTGTGGGAAGGTAAAAGAGGCAGCATCTACAGAGTGTGAAGCCAGGGTGAGTCCTCAGGGAAGGTTAGATCCTTTCATACTCCTATTGTTCTGGATGAGTTTAGTTTGGAGGAGACCCTGAAATAAGGTTCTGACCTATGAGAGCAATCCAGGTAACAAAATGAACCCCAAATCATAACATCTCAAGAAGCCTCCATTGTCCAAGCTTCCAGAGACTTCCAAGCCAAAAAGGGTCAGAGTAACATGAGGCACCAAAAAGCAGTGCCTGCAAAAATGAAGGTTTCCTGGTACAGATATCTGTGTAGGCAGTGTTTCATTGTTCACACACTTCCAGCCCCAAGCCTGGGGACCTGTGTGCTTTTTCGGTCTCTGATGGTGTAGGTAAAACTGTAGAGATCAGCAGGGGCCAGCAAATTAGAAATCCTGGCTTCAACCAACTGGATGCTACACAGACTCTGTAGAGAACAGTTGTCACTTCAGAGCCACTGACCCAGGCCTCCCTTTCCTATGAACAACTGGTCATTTGAACTTGGCCTTTGCCACTAGTCCTGGCCACAAGCTCAGGCCTGAGTCGGAATAGGCAGAGCTCACATGCCCCTTGAGAGTCAGGCACACCCTCACTGCATGTGCTCATCACTTGGGATTTGCCTGAGATGAGGAACATGCAGAAGAAAGAGGTAAAGGCTTGCCTTCCTGCTCCTTCCTTCCTTTCTTTCCTTACATCTCCTTACTCCCAATGGATATTTTTAAAAATATATTTTATTGATTTTTTACAGAGAGGAAGGGAGAGAGATAGACAGTTAGAAACATCAATGAGAGAGAAACATCGATCAGCTGCCTCCTGCACATCTCCCACTGGGGATGTACCCGCAACCCAGGCACATGCCCTTGACCGGGATCGAACCTGGGACCTTTCAGTCCGCAGGCCGATGCTCTATCCACTGAGCCAAACTGGTTTCGGCCCCAATGGATTTTTTTAAAGAAAGAATGGAACTTTTAATCAGTGATGCTTTGAAACATGAATAGTTTGGGAAAAAATAAAATTAGGTCCATACCTCACACCATACACAAGAATGATATCCAGAAATATTAGAGATCTGAATATATATATTTAAAAAAGCTATACAAGCATTTGGAGAAAATGCAGTGAATTCCTGTATCACCCACAGTCAAGGAAAGGTTGTCTAACTGTGCCTCAAAATCCAGAGGCGATAGAAAGAAAGATTGATAAGAGCAACTACGTAAAAAATTTTGAAGTTTGCCTGACAGAATACACCATAACCAAAGCTAAAAGGTAAGTGACAAACTGGGAGACAATATTTCCAACATGTATCACAGATGAAGGACTAATACTCCAATATAGAGTAATTTCTTAACAATGAAAGGAAAAAAGAACAAAGATTGAATGTAAAAATGGACAAAAGACATGAACAGACAATTCACAACAAGAAGACATAAAATGGCCCTTAAATCTATGAAAAGGCTTTCAGCTTTATCAATATTAAAAGAAATACAAATTAAAATTATTCAGAGATATGGACACAGAAGATTGACACAAAGAGAATAAAAACACACACTTCCTTTGGCCCACACACTCTGCAGCTCCAGCCAGCCTGCCAAAGACACCCAACCCAGGCAGTCTACAAAGAAATAGCTCCCGCACGAGGTTACTCCTTCAAGACCAGGAGAGGTTGCTGTTTCTCCTAATTCATAAAAACTAACACAGAGAGACAACTAAAATGAGGAGACAGAAAACCATCCCAAATGAAAGACCAGAACAAAACCTCAGAAAAAGAACTCAATGAAACACAGGACAAGCAATCTATCAGATAAAGAGTTCAAATAGTGCCAACAGTAATAAAAAAAAAAAGTTAAAAAAGTTTAATGACCTCAGTGAGAATTTCAACAAAGAGATTGGAAATATAAAAAAGGAGATAGAAAATGTAAAAAAGAACAAGTCAGAAATAAAGAATGCAATAACTGAAATGAAAAATACGTTAGATGGAATCAACAGCACATTAGATGAAACAGAATCCAATCAGCGATTTGGAAAATAAGGTAGTGGAAAACACCCCATTGGAACAGCAAGAAAGAAAAAAGAATGAAAAAAATAAGGGTAGTTTAAAGCAGTGGTCACCAACCTTTCAGACCTCACAGACCACCAGTGGTCCACAGACCACCAGTTGGCGACTGCTAGTTTAAAGGACCTCTGGTACATCAAATGTGCCAATAGGAGAAGACACTGGGAAAGGGACAAAAAAAATTGAAAAAAATAACGGCTGAGAATTTCCGCAACCTGGTGAAGGAAACAGATATCCAGGTTCAGAAAGTGCAGAGTCTCAAATAAGATGAATCCAAAGAGTTTCACACAAAAACACATCATAGTTAAAATGCCAAAAGTTAAATCAACAAAGATATTTTTAACTTCAAAGTTGGAAACAAACAGGAACAAATAAATTTAACCATGTACCAAATGGGAAACAACCATCTATAATAACAAAAGAGAAACATGCAAATTGACCAAACCTCTGCTACACCCCAAGCCATGCCCACCAGCCAATCAGAGCGACTATATGCAAATCAACCCAACCAAGATGGTGGCCGGAAGCCACGGAGCTGGAGCAAGCAGGAGGCTTGGTTGCCCGGGAGATGGAGGAAGCCAAGCTTTCTGCCTGCCTTGGCCGGCTGTGGCCTCCACTCAAGGCAACAAAGTTTCAATTATAGAAGATAAATAAACCCCAGATACCTGTTTCCAGCCAGCCTCCACTGGGAGCTTGGGTGGCTGGGGGCCATGGCCAGCCTGCAAACAGCCATCAGCCACTCACCCAGGCTGGACTCACCCTCATGGGGTTAGGGTCCCCGCTGGGGGGCTTGGCCAGCCTGCAAACATCCATCAGCCCCTCACCCAGACTGGCCAGGAACCCCAGCAGGGACCTCCACCCTGAAGGGGCTGTGGCCAGCCTGCAAACAGCCATCAGCCCCTCACCCAGGCTGGCCACACCCTCATGGGGTGAGGGTTCCTGCTGTGGGGCTTGGCCAGCCTGCAAACAGCCATCAGGGAGGCCCCCCCCCCTCCCTGAAGGGGGTGTGGCCAGCCTGAAAACGGCCCTCAGCCCCTCAACCAGGCTGGCCAGGCACTCCAGTGGGGACCCCCACCCTGAAGGGGGTGTGGCCAGTCTGAAAATGGCCCTCAGCCCCTCACCCAGGCTGGCCAGGCACTCCAGCAGGACCCCCACCATGATCCAGGACATCCTTCAGGGCAAACCAGCTGGTCCCCACCCATGCACCAGGCCTCTATCCTATATAATAAAAGGGTAATATGCAAATTGACCCTAATAGCAGAATGACTGGGAATGACTGGTCACTAGACACACACTGACCACAACGGGGCAGACGCTCAGTGCAGGAGCTGTCCCCTGGTGGTCAGTGAGCTCTCACAGGGGGAGCTCTGCTCAGCCAGAAGCCAGGCTGATGGCTGCCAGCACAGGGGTGGTGGCGGGAGCCTCTCCAGCCTCCTCAGCAGAGCTAAGGATGTCCGACTGCAGCTTAGGCCTGCTCCCCACTGGCAAGTGGACATCCCCCAAGGGCTCCCAGGCTGCCAGGGGGATGTCTGACTGTCAGCTCAGGCCCTATCCCCTGGGGAGCGTGCCTAATCCAGCAGGTGGACATCCCCCGAGGGGTCCCAGACTGCAGGGCACAGGCCGGGCTGAGGGACCCGCCCCCCCCAAGTGCACAAATTTTTGTGCATTGGGCCTCTAGTCTATAATAATAAAAGGGTAATATGCTAATTAGACCAGACATCATTCCGGACATCATTCCAGACATCCTTCTGGATGAGGCCAGGGCTGGAGGGAAGCCTCGATCTTGGTGGCCAGAGGGAAGCCTGGGTCCTGGGTGCCAGAGGGAAGCTGGTGCCGGCAGCTGGGGGAAGGAAGGCCTATTCTTGGACAAATTTCGTGCATCGGGCCTCTAGTCTATAATAATAAAAGCATAATATGCTAATTAGACTGGGTGTCCTTCTGGACAAAGCTGCAGTGGCAGGGGCCGAGGCAGAGGAGGCAGAGGTGGCAGAGGCGGCAGAGAACCCCGGCTGCAGCCATGGTGGGGGCCTAGCCCCTTGCACGAATTTCATGCATCAGGCCTCTAGTATTAAAGAAAAGTGAAAAAAAAGTATCTATATGATGTTTAGCTATAATGCTTTCACTTTTCTCAGTCAGAAGACCAAAAGAACTTCAAAGAAAACTTAGGAGAGAGTCAGGCGAAGGAACAGCAAAACAAAGGCTCTGGGGTGGGATCAGCCTCGCAGTGTTTAAGAAACAGAAATGCCAGTGTGGCTACAGCAAATGCACACAGGGGAGTGTGGCACAAGATTAAGTAGGAGCACATTAAAAAAATAATAAACCCAATCAGATAAAGCTATATTCTTAAAAGACTGGCCAAAATCATATTCCAGTTCCCTGAACTTGAAATTGTGTTTCTACTTCATGAAAATTCGTATGCCTGAGATAAAACTTGAAAAGAATTTAATAAAAAAAAAACCTTTACTCTTCGCCTTATCTGTTCTGGTTTAGCTATTTCCTCGGAGGTTGTCAGGCAAGGAGGGGGAGCAAGCTTAATGTTTCAAAAAATGTCATCGCTCTCTAAAGAGTGATGCTGCTTTGCTAAGTCATGGGGGGGAGAGGGGAAGGGCAGGAAGCTACTCTTGGTTGATGAAAACCTTGATATTTATTCATTAAATAATTATTTAAAGCAATGTGACTTTCTGTGGGAAGACACTTCCCCACAGCGAAGTGGGAAGGCAGAGGCACTGAGAGCAATTTCACGGTCCATGCCGCCAGCAGCATGCTACTGTGAGAGCAAGACTCTTCCGTTCAAGTTCGGGGAAGGCAGGGCTTACGGTTTAGGTTCTGTTCAATTTGGTCATCCAGGTGAAACCAGGGTGGCACGGTGGCATGCTGTGAAGGTGAACAAGCCAGCAGCACTGGAGAATTTTCCTCGACCAGGAGGGAGAGCCGTTCTGTTAACGACTGACCAATACTTTGGGTGGGAAGGCCCAACTCTTTGCTCTTCTCGCAGAATCGGGTCCAGAGCAATCAAACCACAAGAGTCATTTTCTCTTATCTTCTTCTTTTTTTAAAAAAAATTTAAATCTATTGAGGTAGCATTGGCTCATCACATCATATCAATTTCAGGCGTACAACATTATACTTTGATATCTGTACACTCTTATGTATGTTCACCACCAAAAGTCTAGTTTCCTTCCGTTACCATATATTTGACACCCCATTCCTCCTCCCCCCACTCCTGTTCCCCTCTGGTAACCACCATTCTGTTGTCTGTATCTATATCTATGAGTTTTTGTTTTATTTTGTTAGTTCGTTTGTTACTCTTTTCGTTTCATTTTCTGCCTGAGCTTCCCTTCGCCTTCTCACAGGCAGAACAGTGCTGGCAATGAGATGCTCAGAGGACATGGAATGAACACACCCCCCACCCACGTGTGGCTGTAAATTCACAGGAGGGCCAAGCAGAGCACAGGACACCAGACATTGCTCCGTGTTTGCTTCACTTTGCTCTGTTCTGGCTCCTCCTGAACGGAGGAGGAGGCATCCGCTCAGGCAGGTGGGGCCTTACCAGCCCCAGCTTGCAGCCCCTGGGGGTGCCATGAGTCTGCTGAGTTCTGGACCCTGAGAGAAGGAGAGAGGAACGTGAGGGGACCCCTCGGATGAACCCTGGCAGGGAGACTCCAAAGACCCCCCTTCTGGAGCCAAGAATGCCAGCGTGGGGTTCTGCATGGTACCCCAGAGACAGATACTCAACACTACTTGTGTGTCTAAATCTCCAGTCCATCTTGCATCACAAAAGAAGTTAAATTCATTTTGGAGGCTTTCTCATCAGCGGGGAGCTTGGACATACTCAGGATGAAAAGAGAACTGGAAATGATTTGTTCTCTGCAGTCATGAGGGCACTGCTGTTAGTGAGAGGTTCTGAGTTCCAGTCCTGCTTCCCGCTGCTTTAAGTGCAGTTGGCCATTGGGGATCACTTCTCCAGAGAGATGAATGAACAGACCCCAACAGTGCTGCCCTTAGCTGAGGAGGGAGCCACCCACACGGACACTTGGAAACACAGTGATCCCTTCAAATTGGCAGGGAAAAGGGAAAAAAGAAAGAAATTAAACATATGCTTATTTATCTTTAAAATTTAAAGAATAGTTTCAATAACTTGCTCTAAACAAGACCTAATCGCAGGACCTTGCGGGGTCTGGGTCTAAGTATCCATTTGTGGTGGAGTCATTCATGAGAAACACCACCAGCTCCTTCGCATTTGTGTGCTTCTTTGATATCTGTGGGCCTTCCCTTCCTCCTTCATGCCCGCCTCTTTTTCTTCTTCTCTTGATTACAGTTTTCTTGCTTATTCTTGTCCCAGTTCAACAGGGTTTACATGTAGCATTAACCATCAAGTGTCCTGCTTGATGGAAGTGGCAATTAAAATGTGGGACACTCAAGAATGAAGATTTCTTTAGGGAATCCAAGACCTAGAACCACCCTGCGTTCCACATTGGTGTGTCTTCAAAAGGAAAGAGAAACCTAAAACATACACATTAAAAGGGCCTATTGATCTGTTCCTTATGATTAGACTAGAAATAGGCATAGGCCACAGGAGCATTTATATTCAAAAAGAACATTACATAGAATTTTGGTATTCTATTATAAGCAAATTTTGGTATCTGTCAGAATAAATAAATTATTATAAACACAATGCAAATAGGTAAATGTATTTCTTTGTGTGTACTTTTAAGAATGTATTTGCTTTAGAATATTTTGATTTTTCACCATTTCTTTTGAGAAGGAAGGAGAAAGGAAATTTATAGGTAATAAATTTACCAGATCTTTCCTTCCTTAGGAAATCTTAATTCCTAACCTATCACACTAGGATTGTCATCATCAACTGGGCAAGCAGAATTACTGCACTGAAACACCATTATTATAGAACAACAACTTATAATACACATGCCCACACACGCACACACACACTCACTCACTCAGAACACACAGTCATACACGCTTACATACCTACACTCATATACACTCAACACATTCACACATGAACACATGTACACACACTTGAGCACACACTCAGCACACATATTCATATGCACACTTCCACACACACTCACACACACCTTACACTTTAACTTTGCTTATGAGGGTGGGTCCAAGTGGCCACCTTCACATCACCAGTGAAGGGAGAAATTCACTCTTGGTTTCGGTACAGTGAGAGCCAAACAAAATGTCAAATATGCCAAGAAGACTCAGGATAATCTTGAAGATGGTGGTGGTTTATGAGCAACAAAGTCCTCATTCCTGGCCCACCTCAACTTTAAAGTCTACAGTGTTAGGCCCAGACTTGGGACTGAGGTCACCGGGGCATGTCCCCAGGCTCTGTGAGAGCTATGGGAAGGCAGGACTCTGCCATCTTAAAGTCGGCCTCCCAAATGCTCAAGTTAGGGGACCACCTGGGCCAGCCAGTTCCTGAGCAAGGACAGTGCCCCCCAGGGGTGTCACTCAGGTGTCAGAGGCTCAGGGACTGAGGAGAGTTTGGCAGCCTTTTCATCCCAGGCTTAGCTTCCAGTGCCAAAAGGCAGTGGCGTGGGGGTGTGGGATGATATGGATGTCCCACACAGCCTCTGAGGGTCATGAGGCCGGGTTTGTATTTAGTTAGTGGTAATGATCTCGTTAGGGCTGTGAAAGGACCACCACCAAGACATTCAGCTCTGCCGCTCCTGTGTGGCCTTACACGGGACGTGAACTGTGAGTAACAGACTTCCAGCGCTTAGTGATTTGCAAAACAACATTAAACAAGGGAAGTTGAGGACAATGGGATTGGGACACTGGCTGGATGGGAGGTGGTTGCCCACGGAGCCAGGACAATCCCTTGAGCAGAGCCTTAACACAGCTGGCGGGGCACAATGTCACAGCTGGCCACGGGCAGGGTGCCAGCCAGCCAGCACCTCCTGTCTGCCAGGTGGTCACGCTGAGCTGGCCTTTTAACTCTGTTAAGTTTTGTAAAAAGGGAAGAGAGCGAGACTGAACAAAAGCCTCCTGTTTCTTCAGTAGGAGAGAAAGTAAGAGGAGGCCATTGAGCAGGAGAAAGAAAGAGATTAAGCAGCAAAGAAAAAGACAAGCTGATCTTAGAAAAGCCTTTCAATAGTGGTAATCCTTGACATACAAGGACAAATATGAATGCTTTTGTTCTTGAATTTAGACTAACTTGGTGTTAGGAGAGAAACCAAAATGAAAGTGAGTCTGGCTGGGCCCCTTGGAAAGCTCGGGAAGGCAGGCTGGCTGGCAGCGGATTGATGAGGCCCTGGGAAGATGGCTGCTTCAAGAAATGTTTACGAAAAAACAGCTGTGGCCTGGTAGCCTCTGTATTAAAATATGACAGTGGTTGAAGGCTGCACAGGCAACTTATTAAATATGTGAGATGTGAGGGCTTTTGCCCCGTCTTCCCTTTTCTCACCGTTCCACACACCGCAAGGTCACCTCGGCCTTGTGGACGCTGCTTAACATTCAAAAATCATAAAAGTTTGGTATTTTTAATATCCATCGCATGCGGAAAATCTGATTTTTATCAGCGTGTATTCAAACTTCCGTGTATCAGGGCTATTATTCACAGTTCTCGGAGCAACAGGAAGTTGGTTTTATGGGACCATCATAATGAGAAGACTTGTTTGATTCAAAGAAACTTAATGACTTATTAAGACCCAAGGAAAGGATGAGATAAACCAAGGACTGTCTGGGTGGGATGTATTTTCAGTTTCTTATAAGCTCTGTGTCTGAACCTGTTAGAAGAGTCCCGCCTTCAGCTTAGATGGCACTGATTAATCTCCTATCTACCGCTTAGAGTAAATAACCTGGAGACCCCCTTCCAAGTAGTTCATCTCATTGTTAAAATTATTTCCCCATTGGAATAGTCAATAATGCTGCTTTCAATCCAAACTACACACTGTTTCTCCTCTGGCAAATGTCTTTATCCCTTTAGAAATAGAGCACCAGCGTGCACACCGGTCTTGTCCACAGAACTCCACATGGGAGTTTGCAAAATGGGTTCTTGGTTTCATAAAGAACCTGTTTGCAGTGACAATCAGGGGAGGAAAAAAAGAACGTGCTACCGGGTGGGAAATATCCAACACCATGAGGTGTTTCAGTGAGGAAGCGTCTGTGGGGATGACCAGTTGTAAAAGAAAACTGTTGTTTGTGATTTCGTTGCAGAGGTAACATATCTTTAAAAGATACGTTAGCCAGGACTGAGACCAGAGCTGTGTTGGTGATTTAGGTGCCAGAAGAGGTGCTGGGAGGTTGGCCGGGGGCTCGGTGGGTGTTATCGGGCAGTGACACAGTGACATTTCATGGATGTTGTACTTTGGGGGCCACATGTCATCCAGTCAAAATGACTGACAGCCTTATTCTGTGGTTTACTTAGCTGCTGGGGATTTGTCCTGACAGAGAGCTTGATGTGAGCCTCTCCAGGACTAGCAGGCTGCAGAGCAAAGAGCCTGGAGGTCCCTGCTCTCGTGCAGGCCAGGGCTGGTGCATCCCCCGCTCCTCCTCAGAGTCACCATGTTGATCTCAGAAACACCTAGCTACAGGCTTACCTTAGAGTCTTCTGATTCACACAGAAAAACAGAACGTGCAGCCCCTAATGTTTTTGCTAGGAGTTTCTTCCCCAAAGGGACTGACCCTGTTTGAATCAACCTGGGCTGCCTTAACAGAATACCACAGCCTGATTTAAACAACAGACATGTGTTTTCTCATAAGTCTAGAGCAGTGGTTCTCAACCTTCCGAATGCCGCTACCCTTTAATACAGTTCCTCATGTTGTGGTGACCCCCAATTTCATTGTTACAAATCAAACATAATTAAAGCATAGTGATTAATCACAAAAACAATATGTAATTATATATGTGTTTTCCGATGGTCTTAGGCGACCCCTGTGAAAGGGTCGTTCAACCCCCAAAGGGATCTCGACCTGCAGGTTGAGAACCGCTGTTCTAGAGGCTAAAGGTCCAAGATGAAGATGTCAGTAGGGGTAGTTTCTGGTGAGGCCTTTCCTTGGCTTGTAGACAGCCACCTTTTGCTGTGTTCTCATGTGGCCTTTTCTCTGTGAGCTCATGGGGAGACAGGGGTCTTTGGTGTCTCTTCCTTTTTTCTAAGGACACCAGTGCTACTGCTTCAGGACCACACCCTTATGATTTCATTTAAACTCAATTACTTTTTTTTTTTATAGTAAAGATGGAGATTTACTGAAGAACAAGTACAGACTCCCACATAGGGAGGGGGGACGAGTCGCACAGAACGAACTCCCAAGTAGGGAGGGGGGAAAGGGTCCCCCTCAATTACTTTTTTAAAGGCCTTATTTCCAAATACAGTCACATTTAGGGTTATGGTTTCAACAGATTAATTTGGGGAGGACACAATTCCGGCCATAGTAAACCCTTTGCTGAAAAGGTTTGAACTGGGCACACTCAGGCAATTCTGGAAATGTTAAGGGTATCTTCATTTTCTTCAACCAAAATAATTGCATCATTGATTTCTTCTTCAACTAATCAAAACTGGATTTGTATAGGATTTCAAATTTGAAAGGGGGTCTTCCTCAATGAATTGCTAAAAAGGGAAGTTTCTTTAAAGTATTGGGAATTCTGTATGATACAGTAATGATGGACACATGTTGTTATACAATTGTCAAAACTCATAGAATGTACAATACAAAGAGTGTAGGCTTCTGTAAAGCTTGGACTTTAGCTATTAATAAGGTATCAATATTGGATCATTAATTATAACAAAGATACCACACTAATGATAATAATAGGAGAAACTGGGAGGGAAGGGGCTATTGGGAACACTGTACAACATTAACATCCAGAAATCTATGGCATTTTTATACACAAATAATGAACTCTCAGAAAGAGAAACTAGAAAAACCATCCCATTTACCATTGTAATAAAAAAGATGCTTAGAAATAAACTTAACCAAGGAGATAGAAGACCTGTATTAGGAAAACTATAGGACATTGAAAAAAGAAATAGAGGAAGATACAGACAAGTGGAAGCATATACCATGTTCATGGATTAGTAGAATTAGCATCATTAAAATGTCCATAGCAATCTATAGATTCAATGCAATCCCTATTAAAATACCAACAACATACTTCAAAGATCTAGAACATATACTCCAAAAATTTATATGGAACCAAAAAAGACCCCAAATAATGAACTCTCAAAGACCCCAAATAGCCTCAGCAATCTTTAGAAAGAAGAATAAAGTTGGAGGTGTCACAATACCAGATATCAAACTATACTACAAAGCCATTGTAATCAAAACAGCCTGGTACTGTCACAAGAACAGGCTATTGGAACAGAACAGAGACCCAAGATATCAACCAACACCATTATGGGCAATTAATATTTGACAAAGGAGGCAGGAGCACTCAATGGATTAACAACAGTCTCTTCAATAAATGGTGTTGGGAAAATTGGATTGATAGATGCACAAAAAGAAAGAAAGAAACTAGACCACTAACTTGCACCATACATAAGAATAAACTGAAAATGGATAAAAGACATAAGTGTAAGTCATGAAACCATAAAAATCCTAGATGAAAACATAGACAGTAAAATCTCAGACATCTCACACAGCTGAATTTTGATGATACATCTACTAGGACAATAGAAACAAAAGAAAATATAAACAAATGGGACTACATCAAACTAAAAAGTTCCTGCACAGCAAAATAAACCACCAACAAAATTAAAAGTAAACCCATTGTATGGGAAAACATATTCGCCAATGATACACTTGATAGGGGGTTAATTTCCAAAATATATAAAGAACTTAGAGAACTCAACACCATAAAAACAAATAATCCAAATACAAAATTGGGCAAAGGACCTGAAAAGACATTTCTCCAAAGAGGACACATAGATAGCCAAGAGACATATGAAAAAATGCTCAACATCACTAATCATCAGAGAGATACAAATTTAAAATACAATGGGGTGTCACCTCATACCTGTTAGAATGGCTACCATCAATAAATCAACAAACAACAAGTGATGGAGAGGATGTGCAGAAAAAGGAACCCTAGTATATTGCTAGTGGGAAGGCAGACTGGTACAGCCACTATAGAAAACAGTGTGGAGTTGCTTCAAAAAAAATTAAAAATGGAATTTTGACCCAGAGATCCTATTTCTGGGAGTATATCCTAAAAATCCCAAAACACCAATCAGAAAGAATATATGCACCCCTATGTTCATAGTAGCATTATTTACAATAGCTAAGATCTGGAAACAGCCCAAGTGCCCATCAGTAGATGGGTGGATAAAACAGCTGTGGTACATTTACATAATGGAATACTATGAAGCTGTGAAAAAGAAGGATCTCTTACCCTTTGGGACAGTATTGATAGGCCTGAAGATTATTATGCTAAGGAAAATAAGCCAGTCAGAGAAATACAATGTCACATGATCCCACTTATATGTGGAATCTAATGAACAAAATAGAGTAACAATCCAAATAGGTCCAGAGACATGGATACATGGAACAGACTGACAGATCTCAGGGTGGAGGTGTGTGTAGGGAGGAACGAGAAGAGATCCAAAGAACATCCTTTATAATGAAAGCATAATATGCTAATTAGACCAAACGTCCTTCTGGACGTCCTTCCAGACAAAAGCCATGACGGGTGGGGGCCGAGGCAGAGGCCGCCGCGATGGTTGCGGGGGCCAAAGCCCTTGCACAAATTTTGTGTATTGGGCCTCTAGTATATACGTATATGCATAGCCCATGGACAAAGACTATAGTGTGATGAAGGCCAAGGGTGGGGCAGGGGTTAGGTGGAGGGAGACAAAGGGTGGGGAAATGGAGGACATCTGTAATACTGTCAACAATTTTAAAAAAATTGGTTACATGGGTGTCTTTGAATGCATTTCTGTTCTCTTTTCTTCATGTCAATATTGTCTGTGATGTTATACTACATTCCCCTCTTCTCTCTTCTTCTAGAAATCTGTTAAATGTACCCTCACCGAAACATCATTAATCTGACAGCTCACCCCACGTGGGTTTCCTAGGTGGCTGTGCACACCACCTGCAGGACCCAAGCACTCAAGCCACAGCCAAGAAGCTGAAATGGAACTGAAAGGAAGGAAGGGCCACACCAGTGCTCTCAGTAGCGTTAATGCTGCGTTGGCTACTTCCCAAAGGGCAGGTGGCAGTTGTCTTTTCCCTTCTTCTTTCCCAGACAGGCCAGTGAATTTATCGTTTCTTTTCTTAAGAGGAGGCAAACAGCAGCATTCCCAGATTCCCTAAGCTTGTTCCTGGAATGCATTCTTTCCCTTCACAGGATTTTCTACGCAAGTGGATTCTCATAGCTGCCAACAGCATCTTTTCAGAAAAACACCTCAGGTGACATTTGTATTCCCCTTACTTTTCCAGGCAAGTATTTCCTGCTCCTAAGTGAAAGTTTCCCGCTGTCCCCAAAGCTTCCTGTTTTCCTCTGTCCCCATGAGTAGCTTATCGAATCTTCCAAATCCTAAAGCCAGTCTGTCCATTTGGTCCTCATTCCATGACCTTCGACCAAAGATAAATTGTTGAAGTGGGATCACAACTCTATCAATCCAGGATGCTCAACTGAATCTTTACTATCTCCAATATACTTGCTTAAAGCCAGTCTGCATGTGGGCTAACTTAGCATATATGTTATTTATATGTGCATGATATATATAACACTTATATAAACGTACTGTATATATTTAAAGGCAAAGTATCCTTTGATTGAATTATTATTATTATGCTCAATGGGAATTTACAAAGAATCAATGATCTGAGGCTCTGAGTCAGGAGCTGGGGTTCAAGCAGGGAAGACCGCTGCCTCTGACCTCCCAGAGCTCATCGTCCAGCATAACAGCGAGAATAAACGTCAAGAATCCCGCTGAGTGGAAACTATCCACCCAGCAAATAACTGATACTTGATGTTAAAAGTACTTCATTGGTCAAAAGGTCAACTCCTGAATTCAATGGAAGCTACTAAAAGGTGGACTTTCCTGAAGTGTGTTTATTCCCGTGAAAATAAGAACAGTAGACTTAGCACGCAATTCCTCTTGCTGCTTTGTGTTGTGTTCAAAGACTGCTTATCAGTGAAATTTAAATTATGAGGTAAAAACTGTAAATCAACGAAGAGAAAAAGGTGTATTCAAAACATGTAGGAAAACAAATATAAACCTAGCATTTATTTGGAATGAATTATTAGAAGATCCTAAGGTTAATTAGACCTAACTACAAATATCACTGCGCATATTTTAACCTTGGAGCTCAGCACTTAAGTCTTGCTGAGCACCCCTTTAGCATGGCCCTGAACACGCGGACAGCTTGCACAGCCAATGTGTTCCTGCAGGGGATTTGCAATACATTTGTAATAAATGGCATGACATCACCTGTGTAAGAGATCCTGCGTGACTCCTCTTGCAAAGTAAAGATTCCTTTCTGAAGGCAAAGCCCCAGCCCTATATCAGTTAGGGGAGGCTCCCTGCTATGTTGCAGGGTGGTTGGTGCACAGCCTCTCCAGTAGGCACCTGCCTCGGCCCGCAAACCAGCCCTGAGCAAAGAGGAAGGAAGTCTTGTTCCTGTTGAAGGCTGTCCTCTGGGAAAGTTCTTCCAAATCCTCAGAGCTGGAGCTTCAAACACAAACCAAAGTAGCAAAATAAAGCAACAACTTCTATGCCCACTACCCTCTGCTCCCCACAGCTGGCTAAGAAATACCTTAAATGATTAGCGCCCCATTTTAAAGAGACTGTCTTCCTAAACACCTATCTTTATGTTCAATTATGTTTTTAGTATCTATTTTTTCAAATTTTTAAGTCCTTATTGTATAGAGTATTCAATCCAGCAAGGCTGCACCTAGGAACCATGTGTCTTGGTGACCACTTCGATACTTTATTCCGTTTTCATTGGCCTCACAGTGATTATGCCAATGGCATGGTGAACAAGAACACTGTTATCTAGAAGATTGCCACACTTCAGCGTCTTTCTGTGGCTCAAAAAGAGCCTGAGGCGAGTGTGTGGTTTTCTTACCTTGTAAATCCAATCACATGCAAGAAACAGGATTTTTAATTACTCTACACTCGAACACCTGCGGACCTTTTTGATTCAGTAAATTGGCATCTGATAGGAGAACTCCAATGTTACCACCTTTCAGAGATGCTTTTAAGGATGGGTGGCACATATCTGAGGATACTTAGTCAAGCAGCACACGTGAGTCTCTGTTGGTCTCCATCAAAGATTATGAGAGACGGGATCCAACAAGCAGAAATCCATGTCTTTGTTTGCTTTTCTCCCTGGCACTGATGTGAGTGGGAGACAATAATTGGCAGTGAATTAAGGAAACATTTGGAGAGCAGTGAAGGGAGTCAATAAAGGGGCGATAACAAAGTAGGTTCCTGCGGTCCGGTCCGTGAACAATGGGGCTCCAACCCTCTGGGAGCCCCAGGAGCAGCGTAGAGCATGCACAGAGCCCTGTGCACCGGGGGCAAGGGATCTGGTATCCCTTCACCCACACCTCTCCACCATTATTTGAAGGCTGCTCCCATGAGAGGGGAACTTAGCTTCCTAGGACTTCTGGCCTGCCCCCCAACTCCAGTGTGCCAGAAATTCCCCAGCAAAGGAGAACAGGTGCTCACTGATGGAATCCATGGGGTGGGCGAGTGAGTAGCAGGGAGTGCTGAAGGGATATGGGTGGATCAGCAGCAGCATGTGCTGCACCTGTGCCTGGGAATGAAACCCAAAATTTCTTCCCCATGGCAGTAATTCAACCGCATGCTTTTTGTTTGTTTACTTTTACATTAATAGACTTTATTTTTATAATTTTTATTGAATTTATTGGGGTAACATCTATATATAAAAAAGCCTAAGTGATTGTCAGACCATCTGACTGTCTGACCAATAGCTATAATGCACACTGACCACCAGGGGGCAGACGCTCAACACAGGAGCTGCAGAGCTGCCGTGACTTGGCAGTTGCAGTTCTTGGGTGACACACTCAGAACCAGAGACCCCTCGGGGGATGTCAGAGAGCCACTTTCGGCCAGCTCCCTGCAGGCCAGGCCGAGGGACCCCACCTGCCAGAGGGACCCTGCTCACTCCGCAGATGCCCTTTGAGCCCCGCACTGCCCCACGTGCGGTTGGCCAGGGAGGGACCACGAGAGGTTGGCTCCAGGGCATGTCAGCTCATCTCACCCAGTCCTGCCCCACTGGCCACCTTCTAATTAATTTCCTTTCAATGTGCACGAATCCATGCACCGGGCCTCTAGTTGGATAATAGAATGATATAGGTCTCAAGTGTACAATTCTATAATACAGCATTTGTATGTTATTGTGTGTTCACCAGCCAAAGTCAAGTCTCCGTTTGTCACCATTTATGCCCCATTTACCCTCTCCTACCTCTCCCAGCCCCCTTTCTCTCTGGTAATCACCATACTGTTGTCTGTGTCTATGTTTTGTTTGTTATTTTATTTTGTTTAATCCTTTGACCTTTTTTTACCCAGGCCCCCAGCTCCCCTCCCCTCTGACAGCTGTCTGTACTCTATGAGTCTGCTTCTATTTTGTTTCTTAGTTTATTTTGTTCATTAGATTCCACATGTAAGTGAAATCATTTGGTATTTGTCTTTCTCTGACTGGCTTATTTCACTTAGCATAATACTCTCCAGGTCCATCTATGCTGTCACAAAAGGTAAGCTTTCCTTCTTTTTTATGGCTGAGTAGTATTTCATTGTGTAAATGTACCACAGCTTTTTTATTTTATCCACTCATCCACTGATGAACACTAAGGATGCTTCCAAATATTGGCTATTGTAAATAATGCTGCTTTGAATATAGGAGTGCATATATTCTTTTGAATTACTGTTTCGGGTTTCTTTGGATATATTTCCAGAAGTGGAATTGCTATATCATAAGGCAGTTCTGTTTTATATTTTTTTGGAAGAAACTCTATACTGTTTTCCACAGTGGCTGCACCAATCTGCATTCCCATCAACACTGCAAGAGGTGCCTTTTTCTTCACATCTTCATCATTACTTTTGTTTGCTGACTTATTGATGATAGCTATTCTGACAGGTGTGAGGTGATATCTCATTGTAGATTTAATTGGCACTTCTCTGATGATTAGTAATGCTGAGCATCTTTCATATGTCTATTGTCCACCTGTATGTTCTCTTTGGAGAAGTGTCTATTCAGGTCCTTTGCCCATTTTTTAAATTGGATTGTTTGTTTTTTGGTGTTACGTTTTATAAATTCTTTATAAATTTTAGATATTAACCCCTTATCAGATGTATCATTGGTGAATATGTTCTCTCATTCAGTGGACTGACTTTTCATTTTGTTGATGGTTTCATTTGCTGTGCAAAGGCTTCTTTTTTTAAAAAAATAATCTCACACCTGTCAGAATGGCTATCATCAACAAATTAACAAATGACAGGTGCTGGCGAGAATGTGGAGAAAAAGGAACCCTCATGCACTGCTGGAGGGAATGCAGACTGGTGCAGCCACTGTGGAAAACAGTATGGAGTTTCCTCAAAAAATTAAAAATGGAACTTCCACTTGACCCAGTAATCCCACTTCTAGGACTATATCCCACGAAACCAGAAACACCAATCAGAAAGGATATATGCACCCCTATGTTCATAGTGACACAATTTACAATAGCTAAGATTTGGAAACAGCCTAAGTGCCCATCAGCAGATGAGTGGATTAGAAAACTGTGGTACCTCTACACCAAGCATGTCAAACTCAAAGGCTAACACGGGCCAAATAAACAAGGTTTAAGTTTATGTGGGCCTCAAAAAAACAAAAGCTTCAATTTTCATAGAAACATAGGTTTATTTCGATAGAGACATGCTGAATACAAAGGGCTGAAATAAATGAGTAATTGTTAACATAAAATAATAGAACATTTTAATAAAAATTAATATTTGTCTTGAACATTAACTTACCAGACACTGAATAACTGCACAAATTAATAAGAGTAACACAAATAAACCTATTTTTCTAAAAGCAAAATATTTCCTGTTGTGCACACCAAACAAGTCAGTAGAAGACAATTGACATGGTAATCAGCTGCTAAAATATTCATTGCTAATATCAGTGGAGAGAAATGGTGCACCTGCGCATAAGGCGCCTAAGGGAAATGAATGTAACAGGATTATAGTAATGTCATTAGCGAACGTTGTAGTTCGTTATTAATAATTATGTATAACAGGATATTGTAAAAATTAAGTTATGAAATTTTTATTAAAACGTTTCTTACATGCCGTTATATTGGCTGGGCCGCAAAAATATTCGTTGTGGGCCACATGCAGCCTGTGGGCCGCAAGTTTGATATGCTTGATCTACACAATGGAATACTATGCTGCTGTAAAAAAGAAGGAATTCTTACCATTTGCAACAGCATGGATGGACCTGGAGAGCATTATGCTAAGTGAAATAAGCCAGTCAGAGAAAGATAAACATCACATGATCTCACTCATTTGTGGAATATAATGAACAACATAAACTGATGAACAAAAACAGAACCAGAGACATAGAAGCATCAAACAGACTGTCTGACCTATGGAGGAAAGTGGGGTGTGAGGGGGTAAGAGATCAACCAAAGGACTTTATGCATGCATGTGAACACAAACAATGGACACAGACAGTAGGGGGGTGAGGGCATGTGCTGGGAGGTGGGAGTGGCCAGGGAGAGGTCAATGGGGGAAAAAGGAGACTCACGTAATGCTTTACACAATAAAGAATTTAAATTAAAAAAATTAATAGACTTTATTTTTATAACTTTAATTGAATTTATTGGGGAATCAGTAGTCCCATTTGCTCATTTTTTTCTTTTGTTTCCCTTGCCTGAAGAGATATATCAGAAAAAATGTTCTATGAGAAATGTCTAAAATTTTACTGTCTTCTAGGATTTTTCTGGTTTCAAGTCTAACATTTAAGTATTTAATCCATTTTAGAGTTTATTCTTGTGCATGGTATATATAAGAAGGTGATCTAATTTCATTTTTTGCAAGTAACTGTCCAATATTCTCAGCACCATTTATTAAAGAGATTGTCTTTACCCCCTTATATGTCCTTGCCTCCTTTGTCAAATATTAATTGACCATATATGTGGGTTATTTTTGAGTTCTATATTATATTCCATTGATTTATATGCCAGTTATTATGCCAGCACCATGCTGTCTTGATTATGTTGGCCTTGTAGTATAGTTTGATATCAGATAGCATGATTCCTCCAACTTTGTTCTTTCTCAAGATTGCTGTTGCAATCAAGACCCAAATATAACAAGAGGGCCACTCGTGTGTGCAATGATAGTAGCTTTCATTCTGAAAGGTAGTAGCTAGCTGTTCATTAGAAGTTTGTTGAAGCTTATTTCAACATAATTATTTATTAAATACCAATGCTCCTAAACATTCTCTAGCATAAAAGAGAATTTTCTTTTTGATAGAAAAATTATTTTAATGAGTGAGTACTTAACTCCGCTGTGTTCCAAAATGTTGAACGTCAGATAACTCTAGTCAGAATTTCAATGGCCTTCACATCATGAATATAACTATAATAGAAAATAAACTCATCACTAGATCTCCAATTGCTTGCAAAAGATCCCAGCTGTCACCCAGTGCCAAAATGGGGAGAGACGTTCTGGTTCACAGGAGTGGCTCTCTGGCTGTTGAAAAAGCATTTAGAGGCATTATTAGCAGGAAGAATACGCCTAGCGAGTAATACAGAGTAATACAATTATGAGCTGTGGTTTAGATAGTCAAGTGCAAGTGTCCAGAAGGTGATGTAGCAGCTAATCTGTAAGGGTAGTTTTGAAAATAATGACATTTAACCTCTCATAGCAATTGTTCTCATAAAAATGAACCACCGTTATGAATAATAACATACAGCATAAAAATTATATCCTGGTGCTAGAAATCTTGAAACTGAACACAGTTGGTCTTAGCATATTAAGTAGCCTACATGGGGGGAAATCAATGCATTTAAAAGTATTTAAGAAACTTATTTATAGAGGAAAAATCGTAGTGAACCACTATTTCATCTGTGCATGTCTAGACAATGTACTTGCCACAAAGAATAATGTTAATGATTGTTCAAAGCACAACATGAAGGATAGCAGTTAATCTGATTAGAGTAGAGTAATGACATTTCTAATGTATTTATTTGGAGTAGTAATTGCTGAATTGCATTGTTATTATCAAGCTCACCCTGTTTACTAGAATGCTGATACATATTTAAAAATCTGTCTTTGAATAATGCAAGCGGAGCATGTGAACAATAGCAGGGGTCTTTCGCTTTCCTCTCCTCCTTTCTGTATTATCTGATCTGCCTGCCTTGGTTTAGAATGGGTCCCTGGGCTGGGTCATTGCTGATGCCTCCGCTCTCTCTCCCACCTCCCGGTTTGGCCTCCTTGGGTCCTAATGTCTGATACACTTGTGACACCTCAGAGGAATGCCGCTGAGAATTCATTGTCCCTGAGCTTTTGAAACATTCCTATAAACTCTCCTTTTTTTTGCCTGGTTAGGAAATATTTCTCATGCATGATTAGTTGATTCACCAACCTTATAATTATTGCATCTGTAATTTGTGAATGGGATCAACAGTCCAAGACATCTAGCTCACAGCACTATTGGATGCATGCAAGACAGCCAGAACTGAGACTTTCTAATTAAGGATTTTTTCCCAAAATTGTTCTCTCTGATGAAGAGGGAGACGTAGTTGTATCAAATCTCTCTCTATCTTAGCTCATTTCTTTCTGAACTTGTAAACTCAACTGTATTAACTCCTTTCATTCTGCTTCTCTAGCGCAATAGCTTCGAAATAGCTTGGAAGTTGAAAGTATTAATTCATTAAATGTAAAAATGGGATCATTGTGTATTTTTATTATTTATTTATTTTTGTTAATCCTTACCTGAGGATATTTTTCCATTGATTTTTAGAGAGAGTGACAGAGAGGGAGGGAGGGAGGGAGGAAGAGAAACATCAATGTGAGAGAGACATAATCAATTGCCTCCCTCATGCACCCTAAATTGGGACAGGAATCAAACCTGCAACCCAGGTACATGCCTTGACTGGGAATTGAACCCAAGACCCTTTGGTGTGTGGGCCAATTCTCCAACCATTAAGCCACATCTGCCAGGTCTCAGTGTGTATTTTTAAAAGAGAAGGGTGGAGGTCCAGATGGAAAAAGAAGTTTAATCCAGATCATTGGGTATTGGCAACATCGCCTGTCTGAAAGCTTTTTGTTCATATCCCCAGCACTGGGGTGGACTTGAGTCCTGGAGCTAAACCATCCTTTTGATACACTGAATTGATGGGGTCATAGTTGTATTAATCATTCAACATCTATTGAGCACCAGCTACATGTCAGGCTATGGATACCAAGGCAACTAGAACAGATGAGGTCTACCCCATGCTTCCATGTACCTCTAATATGTCAATGACTCTTTCTTACTAGGGTTTTTACCCTGGGGAGTCAGCAGTCAGTACCCATCTCGAATTGCATAAAGTTTGCATGTGAGTGCAGGAAGGTGTTGTTCATTAAGCACTCCACTGTTTGTACTGATGGTTACTGAAATACTTCCAGTCTGGTTGGTATAAAAGTAACAGAAATAGGTAATAGAACCTGGGAACAGAGCTGGTGTGGAAATGGATGGCCGTTGGCAACTCTGTGTATACCAAGTTGGGCCGGCAACAGGGCAGCAGGGCCTGGGCAGTGCCTACACATTTCCCTGGGGCAGAACAAGGGGGCGGTGGCCTTGTTGTCAGGAGCTGAGGCTCTGGGTCCTGGCCATGAGAGATATGCAGGCTAAGGTGCAATGCTCCTTCTAGCTGCAAAAGTAATCCAAGAACTGAGGACCAAATGACCACCAATTTAATGAGAGTTTGGTGAGCTTTCCTGTGTTAAATCATAAAGACAAAGGTGTCATTTAGCTGGTGACTGCTGAGTTAAGCAAATTGCTCATACTAATAATTTCTAAAATCAAAAAAAGTGTATTAGAATGACTTAACTATGATTGTATTACTTGATAAGAAATTTTATTATAAGAAATAGTATGTTACATAATTTAGTATATAGAATATAATGTATATTATACTACATATATCATGAGACTTATAACATATATCCTCTTTAGAAATTTTAAAAGATTTATATGTTGACTTATATATTAATATTAATTTGTTACTTAGCAGTTCTTAAAATTCTTCAATCTTTTGAATGTTATCTTCTGTCTATATATGGATTTTCCAGGAAAGTATAGCTATGGTTCTAATATTTTTTTAAAATATATATTATTGATTTTTTACAGAGAGGAAGGGAGAGAGATAGATAGTTAGAAACATCGATGGGAGAGAGACATCGATCAGCTGCCTCCTGCACATCTCCCACTGGGGATGTGCCCGCAACCCAGGCACATGCCCTTGACCGGAATCGAGCCCGGGACCCTTCAGTCCGCAGGCCGACGCTCCATCCACTGAGCCAAACCGGTTTCGGCTATGGTTCTAATATTGGCAGGGCCTAGCACAAGGTATGGATGGAGGCTCCCATGACATATGTCTATATATTTAAAACATCCATCAACCTTTTGAGAATACATGTTTATTCTCCTACCTTAAAAAAATATTCCTTTGTAAAATGACCTGGAATGCCAGGTTTGCAATTATGATTCTTGAACCCCTGTGAGTTCCCACCCCTAGATGGTGACGCAGGGAAAACTGGTCCCTGGTCCCAGCACATTGTGACATCTCATTCTCTTTCTGGCCCCAGCAACTCCTTCGCTGTGAAATGCCTGGACATGAAGACCCACTCATACCCACCTGCAGTCTCAGGGCTGTATGGACAGAGAATTCTGGTTATCCTGAGCATGTTTCAGGGGAGAAGGCTCTAAATCAGTGGTTCTCAACCTTCCTAATGCCGCAACCCTTTAATACAGTTCCTCATGTTGTGGTGACCCCCAACCATAAAATTATTTTCGTTGCTACTTCATAACTGTAATTTTGCCACTGTTATGAATCCTAATGTAAATATCTGATATGCAGGATGTATTTTCAGGGGTCGTGACCCACAAGTTGAGAAACGCTGCTCTAAATGGTCACTTCCCCAATCAAGCCCTGGGAGGTAAAAATTCTGGCTCATTCCTCTGAGATGTGGAACTCCTTTCCGGGGTAACTTTGGCTCAAGGATTCCCCTGGTCCTGGTTGCAATTTCCTGACAGTTGGGCTGCAGTCTGAGGCTTTCCCAGCCAACCCATCCTTCCCCTACCCTTCACAGATGAGGTCTGTATCATCATCTGAGTTCTTTGCACCTCCTGGGCTGCCTCCCCTTTGTCCTTCACAGGGGTTCTCCCCAAGTCTCCTCCGCATCTAATCTCATCCTGGCATCTACTTCTTGATGGACCTGAACCATAGTTACTGTGAAGCTACATTTCTGGATTGCCCAGGATGGTTTAGATTTAAGTGTTTAGTCACGTCATCACTTTTTAAAATTAATCCCTAAGGAATCTTACACAGACCCATATGTTTTTTAAAAACTTTTTATTTTGAAATAATACAGAGTCACCAGCAGTTACTAAGATAGTAGCAAATCCCATGTCTCCATCACCCTGCTTCCTCCAATGGTGACACTTTATATAGCTTTAGTTCAATATCATCCCATGAGTCCTAAAACCAACTACATGCTGATGATTCCCCATTTTATGTCTCACTCAAACAGACCTTTCTCCCTTGAGCTCTGCTTACTCATCTACTCAGTACTTCTGCCAAAACCAGATTTGGAATCCTGCACTTGAAAGCTTCTAGACTAGAGTGTTTTTCTAATGCCCATGAGAGTGTGTGCCTGTGTCTCTCTGTCTGTGTACAAGAAGAGAGGGACAGAGAGGAACATGGGGAGAAGCTCAAGTAAGTGGGTTTTATATTCTTTAATAGTCACAAACATGTTTTCTTTTTTAACAAAGCCAGGCTGATTTATCCAACACTTGTTATGCACACAATAGGTCAGTGGTTCTCAACTTGTAGGTCACGACCCCTTTGGGGGTCAAATGACCCTTTCACAGGGATGGCCTAAGACCATCAGAAAACACAAAGATAGTTACATATTATTTTGAGATTAACCACTATGCTTTAATTATGTTCAATTTGTAACAATGAAAATACATCCTGCATATCAGATGTATTACATTACGATTCATAACAGTAGCAAAATTGCAGTTATGAAGTAGCAACGAAAATAATTTTATGGTTGGGGGTCACCACAACATGAGGAACTGTATTAAAGGGTCGCGGCAGTAGGAAGGTTGAGAACCACTGCAGTAGGTCAATAAATTATGAGCCAAGCAGCTGCTCCAACTGCAAGGTCAAAAAAGCCTGAACCCACAAGAGACTATGTCAACAAGAGGAAGATACCATCAGAGACGGGGGCAGGGAGGAATGTGTTAACTCTGTTGCACAACTACAATTAACACATATTTTTAAATATCATTTAAAAATAAATATGAAGTGGTTTTAATCAAATCATTATTAATCTGAAAAGATTAATGTTGGAGGCATGTGACTCAATACTCTTTCCTAAGCCCTTCTGAAGTTGTAAACAAGCTGTACAGGGTGGTTGCTAATTTTCGTGGGGAGCTATGAACTCCTTAGAAATCCAATGGGAGCTACAAACCGAAACCTCTCTTCACGAAAACATAGAATCACATCCACAGTTAGCACATCATATCCACGAGTTCACTGACCATCTGAAAGCCGTAAGTGGGGAAATAGAACATGTAATCATGATTTAAAGGAAACCACAGTGTTTTAACTCTTTAAAGATCCTACAAATAACTTAGTGCATACTCTTATTCTTCTAGGTGTGGACAGAGGCCCGGAGGGAGTATGATTTGCTGAAAGTCACACCAGTTTGTGAGTTAGGAATTTGTATGCTATTTTAAGTCTATTTTCTTACAAGCAGACCCTGAAACAATGATTGGTGGGAAAGCGATTTATTAAGGAAGTGTGCCCTGGGGGAGACCAGTAAGGGAGTGGAGGGGTCAGGACAGAGAAAAGGAGGTCAAGCCAGGGTGCCCCCTCAGGCAAACACTTGCAGAGGGGGTCCCACAGGAAACTGCAGTGTACCTCACACCCCAGGAACGGGCGGGCTTTCATACCTGCACACCTTTCATCACTGGTTAAGAGGGAGGTGGAATGAACTCCCAGGAACCAGTAGCTCACGGTCAGTCCCCCCTGTCCCCCCCCGCCACCACCAAAAAAATAGAAAAAAACCTACAGATGTCAGTTGGGGCCAGAGCTCAGAAATGGTGAAAAGGACTCCAGGAGGCAGCTATGACAGACCCAAGCTTTGTTGACCCAATGCTGCTGCCCCCAAGAGAGATGTATGTTGATTGTTTGGTGAGTGACTCAATACTTATGCTCACAGGATTAAAAATTAATAGATGTGCCCTGGCCGGATTGCTAAGTGGTTAGAGCTTCAGCCTGTGGACTGAAGGATCTTAGGTTCAATTCCCGGTCAAAGGTATGTACCTCAGTTGCAGGCTCTATCCCCAGCCCCAGGGTTGGGTGCGTGCAGGGGCAACCAATAAATGTGCCTCTCTTACATCAATGTATCTCTCTCTCCCCCTCCTCCTTCCCCTCCACTCTCTTTAAAAATCAGTGGAAAAAATATCCTCAGGTGAAGATTAACAACAAGAAAAAATTAAAGATGTGTAAAATTTATTATAAATTCTTCTTTTAAACCATGTTAAGGATTCCAAGAACTTTAAATGTAAGCCTTGTGCAGAGTAACACCAGCGACAGGAAATGCTCTGTAGCATCATCTTCCTGAAGGCTCCATGTTGTGTCCTGGGGAGTCCACGCCCCATTCTGTAAAGCTGCCATAAGCTCTGCTCCAAATATCACTCTCACCCCAACCGTACATATGCCTCAAACAAGGGCCAGACAGGTTTGCTTTGCTTCTGCAAAGCATTTTCATCTGTGAGGGTGAAACCCCCCTTTTTCTTCTGAGCAATATAACGTGTACACATGTGCTTCTTAGTCTTGAAAAGTCTCCTCCAAACCAACAGCAATACGTTTTGCTTTAATTATATAACAACTCCTAAAGACTGAAGCCATGACTTTGATGATCCTGCTCCAAGTTTACAGACTGAGGGGGGGAATAGAGAAGATGAACAGCCCAATAAAAATAAAGGGGTGGGCAAAAGTAGGTTTACATATGGGAAAAGACATTACCTAAAAAAGATAAATCACAAGTAAGGATACAAAATAAAAACAATAATAATAAGACAAATGATACAAATTAATGATATAATAATCTTATATAATAAAAACCTAATATGCAAATTGTCCCCTCGACCAGGAGTTCGACTGAGAATTCGACCAGGGGACAGGCCTGCCCACCAACCGCCCATGGCCCAGCCCCCTGATCAGGGGTGGGGCTGGCTGGCCAACCCCCTGAGTCCCCTCCCTGCCCTGCCAGCCTGATCGCCCCAATTGGGGCAGGCTGGCCGGACCTCACCCATGCATGAATTTGTGCACTGGGCCTTTAGTTAATAAATAATAATCCTATCTAATAATAGACAAACATGGTAATTAACTATACCTCCAACACACTTCCCATTGGCTAATCAGGGTGATATGCAAATTAACTGCCAACCAAGATGGCAGCCGGCAGTCAGGCAGCTGAAGCAAACAGGCGGCTTGCTTGCTCCAGTGATGGAGGAAGCCAAGGTTCCCCGCCTGCCGCTGCCAGCCTCTGAGCTGCACTCTAAGAAACAATGTTGCAATTATAGAAGCCAAACAAACCCAGATACCTGCTTTCAGCAGCCAAGGTCTCAGAGCTGGAGCCGAGCCTCAGAGCTAAAGCCGGCTCTCAGCTCCAGTGACAGCCATAGAAGGTAAATAAATCCCAGAATAAAAAAAGAAAAGTAAAAAAGGAGAGGTTGGGAGCTTCAGTCACCCGCCAGCCTGAAAACGGCCCTCAGCCCCTCACCCAGACTGGCCAGGAACCCCAGTGGGGACCCCCACCCTGAAGGGGGTGTGGCCAGCTGCAAACAACCATCATCCCCTCATCCAGGCTGGCCAGGCACCCAAGCGGGACCCCCACCCTGATCCGGGACACCCTTCAGGGCAAACAAGCCAGCCCCCACCCGTGCACCAGGCCTCTATCCTATATAGTAAAAGGGTAATATGCAAACTGACCCTAACAGCAGAAGGACTGGGAATGACTGGTCACTATGACACACACTGACCACCAGGGGGCAGACGCTCAATGCAGGAGCTTCCCTCTGGTGGTCAGTGCACTCTCACATGGGAGGAGCTCTGCTCAGCCACAAGCCAGGCTGATGGCTCCCAGTACAGTGGTGGTGGTGGGATCCTCTCCTGCCTCCTCAGCAGCACTAAGGATGTCCGACTGCAGTTTAGGCCTGCTCCCTGCTGGCAAGTGGACATCCCCCGAGCGCTGCCGGGCTGCCAGAGGGATGTCTGATTGCCATCTTAGGCCCAATTCCCCGGGGAGCAGGCCTAAGCCAGCAGATGGTCATCCCCTGAGGGGTCCCAGACTTCGAGAGGGCACAGGCCGGGCTGAGGGACCCCCCTTCCCCCCGAGTGCACAAATTTTTGTGCACCGGGCCTCTAGTATAAGAATAAACTCCCATACTCATAACTGTAAACCTATTTTTGTCCACTCCTGTAAAGGCAACAGAAATGAAAAAGTGCCTGGCTGGTGTGACTCAGTGGTTGAACTTCAACCTATGAACCAGGTCACTGTTTGATTCCCAGTCAGGGCACATACCTGGATTGTGGACTTGGTTCCTAGTAGGGGGAATGCAGGAGGCAGCCAATTAATGATTATCTCTTATCATTGACCTTTCTATATCTCTCTCCCTCTCCCTTCTTTTCTAAAATCAATAATATATAATATATATATATATATATATATATATATATATATATATATATATAAAATGAAGAAGCTGTTGAGAGACTGACTATACTAATGGACAATGGCTAGACCAGACATAAAAATGGAACTCTGATCTGAAGTCTGCAACAAACAGTCCAGGAACTGAAACCACAACCTCTGTAGCTATTGGTGTAAAACAGCTAGGACTTAATCACTAATGACAGAATCCTTAATTTATCCCCTGACATCCAACTTGGGACCAACCAGAGAAAGCCAAAAATGATCCACTATAACAGCGGTTCTCAACCTGTGGGTCGCAACCCCTTTGGGGGTCTAACAACCCTTTCACAGGGGTCGCCTAAGACCATTGGAAAACACAGATATAATTACATATTGTTTTTGTGATTAATCACTATGCTTTAATTATGTTCAATTTGTAACAATGAAATTGGGGGTCACCACAACATGAGGAAACGTATTAAAGGGTCGCGGCATTAGGAAGGTTGAGAACCACTGCGCTATTGGATGCTGGCTGCTAGTTAGCCTGCCTCCAGCTTCCCCAAGCCAACAGCCTCCAATCAGGGCACAAAGAACTAAAGCCTCCCTGTCTCCGCTATAAAGCATTCCCACTCCTCTGCCTGCCTTTGAGCCTCTGCCAAATGCAAGTGATGGTGGCTGACTCCCTTGTTCTAGCAAGCTCTGAATGAATAGTCTTTAATAGTTGTCATTTGGCTAGTCGTTGTTTATTTCCACACAGTTTATAGAGAAAATACAAGCAGCCAATAAACACGGGAGGGGGGGTGGAGCTTAATTGTAACTAATTTTCAAAAAAATGTAAATTAAAACAATGAAACATTTTTTTTGCCTGATTTGGAGGGCAGTTTGAAAGTATTAAGCAAAAGTATTATGCACAAAGTTATGTACAAAGATGTTCACTCTTTAAATATTTGTATGGAATAAACATCCAAAGGGGGGATGGATAAAATCTGAGAAATCATGGAATTCTGTGAGAGCATCCAAAGAATAAAATGTTGGTGATACAGAGATGGCAGGGATA
Organism: Myotis yumanensis; assembly: GCF_028538775.1. Lineage (NCBI taxonomy): Eukaryota > Metazoa > Chordata > Mammalia > Chiroptera > Vespertilionidae > Myotis > Myotis yumanensis. The sequence goes on along the minus strand of NW_027223758.1, from coordinate 16,046,236 downwards.
GAAGGTAGAGTCAAAAAGGCAAAATGACAAGTTTGATTACCATTTTGTGAGCATGTTGGGGGGGCGGGGGGGGGGGGGGGGGGAGTGGTGCACACATCTCTGGCTTTTTTCTCCAGAAGTGGGGTTGGAGAATGGGAGAGGACCTTTCACTTTATACATTTCTCATTGTTCGCGGTTTTATGAAGATCATGTATTACCTTGGTAATGGAAAAATTAAAATAAAAAGAATCAGCTGGGAAATGCGGTGGTTTGCATGAAATGTTGTTCTGAGCACATGTTATTCACTCTATCACCTATTTTCTCACTTCCCCAGGTATTGTGGCGGAGTGATGCAGAATAAGGCATGAGCATTGATAATAGCTTTGATTCCTGGAACAATAGCCGAGAGAATGAGGAGCCCACTTCAGAGACAATGCCCGGCCACACCTTATCGGAGACAAGACAAACATCCGTGCAGGTGCAGGAACAATCACCTCTCATTTATCTGCCATTGTCCAGGAATAAGCCGATCTGCACTGGTAAAGTTTCCAAATAATAGAAGCTTACCATCTGTTTAAAGTGCCAACTGTTAACAAAATTTAACCATTTCAGAGGGAAATCTTTTCTAAATGGATGTTGTAACTCCTGCTTTTGCAGAGAACTATAAAATGATCACAATGATAGCAATTCCTGATCATTTGGGGGCATAGTTCTGACACTGAGCCATGAAATGCGACAGTTCAGTGCCCTCTCTGGAAAAGCCTGAAGAGGATGGGGAAGCTGGCCTCTATTTTCAATCTTTACCAATCCATTTGTTTTTCAATTTCTTCCTCGTTTAAAAATTTATGCCACTTCTCTCATTTTCAGGCATCCTTTTAAGATAATATAACGATTGGATTTTGTCCTGTGTGGGGGAGCTCCCATCTACTGTTTGGACCTCATTTCATTTGACACTCCACCCCGAAGTGGAGCCAGAGTACAGATGTGGGTGAACATAGCTCCCTGATAGGTGATACCAAGAAGCAGAGTGAGGCTGTGTGGGAGGAGAGAAGAAAGGAATGACAGTCAGCAAAGGAGGTGTTAATGAATAGGTTTTGTGGCAACCAGAACTAAAATCTCACTGGGGACCTTTGGAGACACAGTGGGGACATACTTTATTATTGTCCAACTGAGAAATACTGGAGTATCATACTAATCCGATAGAATATATGCACCCCTATGTTCATTACAACATTATTTACAATAGCTAAGATTTGGAAGCAGTCCAAATGCTCATCAATCAGTGGATTAAAAAGCTGTGGTATATTTACACAATTGAGTACTACGGGCCATAAAAAAGAAGGAAATCTTACCTTTTGTGACAGTATGGATAAACCTGGAGAGTATTATGCTAAGTGAAATAAGCCAGAGGAAAAAAAGTACCCTATGGTTTCACTTATCTGTGGAATCTAATGAACAAAATAAACTAAGCAACAAAATAAAAACAGACTCATAGATACAGAAAACAAACTGATAGCTGTCAAAAGGGAGAGGAGCTGAGGGGCTGGGTAAAAAAGTCAAAGGATTAAACAAAAAACACTTAACAAACTCATAGACACAGACAACAGTATGGTGGTTACCAGAGAGAAAGGGGAGTGGGAGACATTGAAGAGGGTAAAGGGAGGATTAATGGTGATAAAAGGAGACTTGACTTTGGGTGGTGAACACAATACAATATACAGATGATGTGTTATAGAATTGTACACTTGAAACCTACATAATTTTACTAACCAATGTTACCCCAACAAATGCAATAAAAAATTTAAATGTAAAAAAAAAAAGAAAATTAGGGGCCAATGTTCCCTACCATAGATGCAAACATCCTCAACAAAATATTAGCAAACTGAATTCAGCAATACATCATACACCAAGACCAAGTGGGATTTATTCCAGGGATGCAAGCTTGGTACAATACCTGCAAATCAATTAATGTGATACACTACATAAACAAAATGAAGATTAAAAATCCTATGATCCTATCAACAGATACAAAAAAGGCATTTGATAAAATCTAGCATTCATTTATGATAACTCTCAGCAAAATACAAATAGAATAGAGGCCATATGTGAAAAATTCACAGCTAATATCATATCCAAAGGGGGAAAAGGCTAAAAGTGTTTTGCTTAAGATCAGGAATAAGAGAAGTATGTCCACTTTCACCATTTTTATTTAACATACTGGAGGCCCAGTGCATGAATTTGTGCATGGGTGGGGTCCAGCTGGCCCACCCCAATCAGGGCCAATCTGGCCAGGCCGGCCAGGGGAGGGTCTGCGGGTGGTTGGCTGGCCAGCCCCGCCCCCTGGTTGAACTTCCGGTCAGTCAAACTCCCACCTGAGGGAACAATTTGCATATTAGCCTTTTATTATTTAGGATTATTGAAAGTTCTAGCCATAGCAGTCAGATAAGAAAAAGAAATAAAAAACATCCAAATTGGAAATGAAGAAGTAAAACTGTCATAATTTATAGATGATATCATACTGTCCATACAGAACCATAAAGATTCCACCAAAAAACTACTAGAACTGATAAATTCAGTAAAAGAGTAGGGTACAAAATCAATATTCAGAAATTGGTTGCATGTTTATACACCAACTAGAGGCCCAGTGCACGAAAGTCGTGCACAGGTAGGGTCCCTAGTGGCTGCCGGCTGCCGCCTGAGGCCTCCCTTCCCCAGCTGTGGGCTGCCAGCTGGGCCTTCCTATGTTCTGCACCACCCCCTGGTGGTCAGTGCATGTCATAGCAAGCGATTGAACTGGTCAGTTGAACTTCTGAGGGGACACTTTGCATATTAGGCTTTTATGTATAAACTACAGGCCCGTTGCAGGAAGATTCCTGCAAGAATAGGGCTTCCTGCAGCTGGAGCGAAGCAGAGAAGGGAGCGAAACCCGCAGAGGCGGGCTTCACTCCCGCTCTGTGGCCCGGCTGGTTTCCCTCCCACCTCCCGCCTCTGCCGCCTTGGCTCTGTTCCTGTCTCCACCACCTCTACTTTGCTCCCTTCTGCAGCGCTTTGCTTCCACGTTGTCTTCAGTCTTCGCTCCCAGCTGGTATATGCAAATTAACCGCCATCTTGGTTGGGTTAATTTGCATATAGTCGCTCTAATTGGCTCGTGGGCATAGCGAAGGTATGGTCAATTAGCATCTTTGTCTTTTATTAGTGTAGATAACAAACTATAAGAAAAGAGTTATAAAGAAAAGCATCTCATTCACAATTATATAAAAAAATACCAAGAAATAAATTTGACCAAGGAGGTAAAAGACCTGTAGTCAGAAAATTATAAGACATTGAAGAAAGAAGTTGAGGAAGATACAAATAAATGGAAGCATATATACTGCTCACGAATAGCAAGAATTAACCTCATTAAAATATCCATACTACCTAAAACAATCTATATATTTAATGCAATTCCTATCAAGATACCAATGGCATTTTTCACAGAACTAGAACAAATAATTCTAAAACATATTATGGAACAACAAAAGATCCCAAATAGACACAGCAATCTTGAGACAGAAGAACAAAGTTTTAGGTATCATGCTACCTGTTAGCAAACTGTATTACAAGGCAATGGTAATTAAAACAGCATGGTGTTGGCATAGAAACAGACACATAGATCTATGGAACAGAATAGAGAGCTCAGAAGTAAACCCACACCTATATGGTCAATAAATATATGACAAAGGAGGCAAGAACATGCAATGGGGAAAAGATAGTCTATTTAATAAATGGTGTTGGGATAACTGGAGAGATACGTGTAAAAAAATGAAACTAGACCACCTTCTTACACCATATATAAGAAAAAAATCAAAGTAGATTAAAGGCTTAAATGTAAGACTCAAAACTTTTAGAAGAATACATTGGCATTAAACTCTCTGACATTGCTCTTAGAAATATTTTTTTCTAATATATCTCCTTCATCAAGGGAAACAAAAGGAAAAAAAGTAAACAACTGGGACATCAAACTAAAAAAGTTTTTGCACAGTAAAGGAAACCATCAATAAAATGCAAAGACAACCTACTGATTGAAAGATATTTGCCATGGTACATTAATAAGGGTTAACATCCAAAATTTATAAGATATTGATACAACTTAACACCAAAAATACAAAATTCATTTAAAATATAGGCAGAAGACTTGAATAGACATTTCTCCAAAGAGGACATACAGTTGGCCAATAGACATAGAACAATGCTCAACATCACTAATCATTAGAAAAATGCAATTAAAACCACAATGAAGTACCATCTCATACCTGTCAGAATGGCTATCATCAATAAATCAACAAACGGCAAGTGTTGGTGAGGATGTAGAGAAAATAAAGTGAAACCCTTATGCCTCATTGGTGGGAATGCAGGTTGATACAGCCACCGTGGAAAAGAGTATGGAGTTTCTTCAAAAAATTAAAAATGGAACTACCAGGAAGATGGCGGCATAGGTAAAACACCGGAGACTGCCGCCGTGGACAACCACTTCAAAAATACAACTAAAAGTCGGAGCGGACATCAACCAGAACCACGGGAAGGCTGGCTGAGGAGAGTCTCTTCAACTAGAAGCAAAAACAACAGCATTCCGACGCTCAGTGGAGGCGCAGTGTGGAAAATTTAAAGGTACGGCGGTGCGGTGGTGAGGGTGCGCGCGCAAAGCGGGCTGGCGGCTGAGGGCGCGATTGTCGTTTTCAATCAGGAGCGAATCTCAGACTCTGGGCTACAGATCCGGGCGAGTCTCTAGGGACCCAGACTCAAACGGGAGAAGCGGGACTGTCTGGCTACGGCCCCTCCGAGGTTTGCAGCGATTGCTGGGACAGAGAGGCAGAGCCCCTGGGGACGGACTGAGAGCGGCCATAGCTGCTCCCTCCCCCCCCCCCCCCCCCGCCCTGTTGAGCCCGCCCCGCCCAAACCCTGCGCACAACCATTTGCCGACCGCCTCAGGCAAGGGCTGGACTAGCACCTCCCCTGAGGACTGAAGTTTTCCCACAGCTGATTTCCACAGCCAGTCGGCCTGATGGTCAAATCCCTCTAGTGTTAACTACAACAATTAAGGCTTCGCTAGAACAAGACTGCGCACAGAGACCACAAGGGGGTGCACCAAGAAAGCATAAAAGATGCGGAGACAAAAAAACATGACAGAAATGGAGGATATGGAGCTAAGAATCGCAATTTTGAGGGCTTGCCATAAATTTGTGCAGAGCCTCACGAAAACTAATGAGACCCTCGATGCTACGATAAAGAAATTAGAAAGTAAGCATACACGGACTGAAATAAAGAATATTATACCCAATAGCAGACCAGAGGAGTGCAAGAATCAAACCAAAGATTCGACAAAAAACACCCAATTGGAAAAGCATAATGAAAAAAGAATCCGAAAGTGTGAAGATAGTGTAAGGAGCCTCTGGGACAGCTTTAAGCGGACTAATATCAGAGTCATTGGAGTCCCAGAAGATGAGAGACAGCAAGATATTGAAAACCTATTTCAAGAAATAATGGCAGAAAACTTCCCCCACCTAGTGAAAGAAATGGACTTACAGGTCCAAGAAGCGAAGAGAACCCCAAACAAAAGGAATCCAAAGAGGACCACACCAAGACACATCATCATTAAAATGCCAAGAGCAAAAGACAAAGAGAAAATCTTAAAAGCAGCAAGAGAAAGAGGCTCAATTACCTACAAGGGAATACCCATACGACTGTCAGCTGATTTCTCAACAGAAACTTTGCAGGCCAGAAGGGAATGGCAAGAAATTTTCAAAGTGCTGAATACCAAGAACCTACAACCAAGATTACTTTATCCAGCAAAGCTATCATTCAGAATTGAAGGTCAAATAAAGAGCTTCACAGATAAGGAAAAACTAAAGGAGTTCATCACCGCCAAACCAGTATTATATGAAATGCTGAAAGGTATCCTTTAAGAAGAGGAAGAAGAAAAAGGTAAAGATACAAATTATGAACAACAAATATGCATCTATCAACAAATGAATCTAAGAATCAAGTGAATAAATAACCTGATGTACAGAATGAACTGGTGACTATAATGAATCAGGGACATAGAAAGGGAATGGACTGACTATTCTTGGGGGGGAAAGGGGAATGGGAGATTCGGGAAGAGACTGGACAAAAATCATGCACCTATGGATGAACTCAGTGGGTGGGGAGTGAGGATGGAGGGTGGGGTGGGAGCTGGAAGGAGGGGAGTTATGGGGGGAAAAAAGAGGAACAAATGTAATAATCTGAACAATAAAGATTTAAAAAAAAAAATGGAACTACCTTATGACCTGGCAATTCCACTTCTGCATATTTATCTGAAAGAATCCAAAACACTAATTCAAAAGGATGTATGAACCCCTATATTCATGGCAGAATTATTTACCATAGCCAAGATATAACCCAGGTGTCCACCAATAGACAATTGGATAAAGAAGAGGTGTTACATATACAATGGACTATTACTTGGCCATAAAAAGAATGAAATCTTAACATTTGTGACAACATGGATGGACCAAGGGTATTATGCTAAGTGAAATAAGTCAGACAGAGAAAGACAAATAAAATACTATATTATTTTACTAATATATGGAATCTAAAGAACAAAATAAATAACAAACAAAACAGAAACAGATTCTTATATATAGAGAACAAACTGATGGTTGCCAGATAGGAAGGGGCTGGGAAGTTGGGTGAAAATGGTGAAGGGATTAAGAAGTACAAATTGGTAGTTACAATATGGTCACAGGAATGTAATGCACAGCATAGAAAATATAGTCAATAATATTATAATAACTATATATGGTGCCAGGTGGATACTAAACTTATTAGGGATATCACTTCATAATTTATATAAATGTGTAAGTACTATGATGTGCACCTGAAATTAATATAAAATAATATTGAACACCAATTGTAATTGAAAAATAAAAATAATTTTAAAATGTTTAACATGGTAAGAATATTAAAAAACATAAAATGTTAAAATTAAAAAGAAAATTAACTTTAAAATTTTTAAAAAACAAAATACTTAGATTGGAAGATTTAATAGTTTTAAGATTAACAATTGTTAAGCTGGCAATTGAACTACTGGTTCAACACAATCCCTATCAAAATTCCACATGCCTCTTTTATAGCTGATTCTGAAATTCATATGAAATGGCAAGGGTCCCAGAATAGCCAAACAATCATGAAAAAGAATCAAGTTGTAGAATTCACACTTCCTGATTACAAAACCTACTACAAAACTATAGTGGGGCCTTGACTTAAGAGTTTAATTTGTTCCAAGACCGAGCTCGTTAAGGAGCTCATTAACTCAAATTACTCTATCAACTCAATGCAAAAAATCGGTTGAGAGACAGCTGGTATCTCAAAAAACTCGTTAGTTGGGACACTCGTAAGTCAAGGCCCCATTGTATAGAAATCAAGAGACTGTGGTACTGGAACCAACATAAGAACAGACATATAAGTTAATGAAATAAAACTGAGAGCCTAGAAACAAGGCCACACATTTATGACCCATTGTTTTCCAACAAGAGGCCAAGAAAAAGTCAACAGGGGAAGGAATAGTCTTTTTCATATATAGTCCTGGAAGAACTGAGTATCCAGGAGTAAAACAATGAAGTTGGCCCCATACCTCTACCCACCTACAGAAATGTATCAAAGACCTAAATGTAAGAACAAAACTATAAAATTGTTTGAAGAAGTCATAAGTATAAATTTTGTAATCTGGCCTTAGGTAATGGTTTCTTATATATGACACCAAAAGCACAAATCACAAAAGAGAAAAAAAATTTGCCTTTTTCAAAAGTAAAACACTTTTTGTGTCAAAAGACTATCAAGAAAGTAAAGGGACAAACACACAGAATGAGAAAAAAGTTACTAATAATGTATCTGATAAGGATCTAGTATCCAAAATACATAAAGAACCAATTAATGGCTACCAATTAACCTCACTCATCCTTTAAGTCTATGTTCAATAGCAAATATGTCTCCTCTACACCCCATTATGGATTAGGTTCTTCCCTTCTACTGTTTCCTGAAATTTTTTTCTTTTCTTCATAGGACTTCTAATTGAATATTATATATATTTATTTAATCTTTGTCTAATATCTAAGTAGAGTTAGATTGATGTAGAAAAATTATTAACATTTATTTGTTTATGCACAAACATATGAATAATTTTATGTAAGATTATACTTTTATGGCATTTGGGTCATATTATATGTACTGTTTTGTGACCTTCTTTTTTCAAGCATTTAAAATTTTTACACCAATAATATTTTTGAGTGATTTTTATTTTTGTTCTTAGGTAAAAGAGTTGCTTCCTGATACTTGCCATTTTCTTTGTGGCCTGACTACACAATTTTTTTTTTTCAATTTTCCACCCCTATTTTTTGACCAAGCTAGTTTATGTTAGATACTTTTCTTCCAGCCAGTCATCTATGATTTCCAATTCCTTTGGATCAGGAAGCAAGGAAGAAATGTAAGAAATGTAAGAAATGAAAAAAGATGGGGCCCTTGGACCTTGGCCCTGACTTTCTTCATCAAGGAGTGGTTGTTGACAAGGAAGGTAGTCAAGAGCAGCACAAGTCAGCTCTAGGCAGAGATGAGGCCACAACAGGTCAAGGTTATTGTGAACCTGAGAGGGCAGCACAGAACCCTCCAAGACCTGGAGCTCAGGCTGGGGCACAAACCACACAGACTGGCTGGTAATCATACTGAGCCAAACTATTTAATTAACTTGATTAATTAAAATAGAATTAAGTAAGTCCATGTGGAAAAAAAACCCTGAAAATACAGGTGCTATACAAATTAAAGATGGCACTGTTGTTTCTGGTAAAGTCAACAGGTCTTATGGGTTAGCTGTGATCTAGATGACACTGTCCCATTCTGCAAGCAGGACAAGGAAACCTCCTCAGGAGCCCTCTAGCTCTGAGCCTATAGAACTACGTGTGGGTAAAATCATGTCACAGAAAACTGCTTTGGGAGACCAAAATCACACTTGGTGGCATTTGAGATAAACTGAGATATATCAAACTTTCAGGAGGCAGCTAAGCCTTTAGTTCATCCTTACTAATAAAAGCCTAAGTGGTCATCATGCCCTGATGCCCTCACGTCATCACAAGATAGCTGCATGCACAGCGGCCCACGCAGGTGGGCGGGGCTGGGCTTGACTTTGTGTGCACCGCACGGAGCCTGCCCAGGAGTCCCACCTCCGCCCAGCTCCATGCAGCGAGGCCTGCCTTGGGGTCCCCCGGCTATGCATGGCGAGGCCTGCCTGGGGATCCTGGGGATCCCGGCTCAGTGCAGCCTGGAGGCGGGATCTCTGGCTCCAGCCTACCTCTTTGGGGCAATCCATCGAGGAACCCTGGGTGGGTGGGCAGGGCCTACCTCTTTGGGGTGATAGATCGCGGGGCTCCTGAGCTGTGACAAGGCACAGGCCAGGCTGGGGGACCTCGCCCCCTGCCCACCCAGTGCATGAATTTCGTGCACCAGGGCTCTAGTATATTAGAGAAGAAGAAGGGCTGACACTCCATGACTGTGAAGCTACCATCTCCAGAATACAGAAGAAGAACCACAAGTAGAGGGGGCAAAATAAAAGACTAGAGTGGAAATCAATGAAACAGGAAATAAATTTATATTAGGGGAAATCCATAAAGTCAGAGCTTGCTATTTGAAGACTTATGGCATTAATTAACCTCTAGCAAGACTGATTGGAGAAGAGAGGAGGTCCCACCATCAGGAAGTTAGCCTCACTCTGTGTTAAGTGCCCAGGGGAGGGGCAGAGGCTTCAGAGGAGCCGCCTTAGAGATATATTCCAGGTAGGTCAGTGGTAGGAGCCCAGGTCACTGGACTCTGTTCATGGCAAACTCTTCACCTTAAAGCTTGCATAGCATGCTAGAATCACTTTTAAAATAAAAAACATGTGCCTTCCAAAGTTGGGATTAAACACTAGCAAAATAAAGATTAAGTGTAAAAACAAGATTGGGCTCCCTGAGGGTGGGGTCCCCAGAAGCAGAGCCTGAGACAAAGCTTTCAGTGTATTTGAGAGGAAGCCCCAGGAAGTGCCAACGGGGGAGTCAGGCCTTTGTATCATCCTCAAAGACAGCCACCACACCCGTCTCCTCCCTAGCCAGCGCGCCACTCCTGGTGGGGTCTAGTTTCTGCCCAGCCCTGCCCCCACCTGGGCCTGGGCAGGCTCTGCAGCTGCTCCAACCGCCAGCTGTGGCAGAAGTGCCCTTCTGGGACTCTGCTTCCTCTCTGCTGGGGAATCTTGCCACCCAGCTGTAAGACAGCTGGGGCTGGACCACAGGCAATGAAACACCACGGGACAGGGAGGCCATGTGAGCAGTGCTGAAGGGCCAGGCATGAGAGAACCCGGGCTAGACCTTTCTGTTCAGCGCTGTGGCCAGCTGAACACAGCCGAGTCCTGCTAAGACTCTTGACCCACAGAATCAAGAGAAATAATACATGATTGTTATAAACCCTTGTGTCTGGGGGAGGGAGGGAGGGTCATTGCACAGCAATGGATGACTAAAGGAAATCAATGACAGGTGCACTAATAGGCAGATTCCTGCGTGGAGGGGTGAGGTGGGGGGGGCGCCTCCGGGAGATGGTGCCAACAGCCTCAGAGCCCTCTCACAGCCCCTCCTTCCGCCAGAGAGAGGTAGGTACTTGTGAGGAATTTGTCACAGGAACAGGAACTACGAGGGCTCTGAGCAGGGTTCGGGTAGTGTGTGCCACAAGCAACATGATCCAGCCCCTGTGAGCAATTCCTAACTCATTTCCCAACTCAAACCCAAACTGTATCAGATTTCTTGGGTTCTTTGCCTGTGCCTGTTGGTGCCAGCCTCCCGCCTTCTGGCCTTCTTTTCATCACTTTAACTCCTACTTGAATGCCAAAGTTCAGTTTGAAAGGTCTGATTAGAAACTTTTGGTATCTCTTAAATCCCTTTCAGTTACACTTTAAAAAAAATTTCCATTCAAATGAGCTTGAACAGAATAGAAATTATTGACTGATTTAACTGCAAAGTCCTGTGGTAAATCGGGCTTCAGGCTCAGCTTGACAAAGCAAGGCTCAATTGATGTCACCAGGCATAATTATTCTTGGCCTCTGGATTCAGCCTTGTTTGCCTTCAGGTAGTGACTATATTTTCAGTCTCCAAATAATGACAGGATGGTTGCCACTGCTCAAACCCACCAGCTTCTCAGTTTCAAGAAAGAGAAAAGGGTTTTTTCCAGCAGCCCTTAAACAATCCTGCAATTTGCTAGCATTAGACCAGCTGATGTCACATGTTTATCTCTGAACCAATCTATGTAGCTGGAGGGAAAAATATGCTGTTGCCTTTGTCCTGGGTCACATGCTCTAGCCCTGGGCTCAGGGGCTTGGGCCTCACTGAACCAATTGGCAATGGATTGGTCCACAAATAAAACTCAGGGCTGCTGTCTGAATAGGATGAGGAGATGCTGAGGAGCCTAAGGCAGCAAATGCCCTCTACTTCTTCCCTAGCATCTCACCAACACCCACCCCAGCCAGAACTAAATGCCCTTTCTCTGTGACCTTAGCATTCACTACACTGTACTGTTATGGTTGCTTTTCATGATTCTCTCCACCAGTGCTGTGTGAAAGCCTTGGGGACAGAGACCATGATTGATGTGTTTTTACTCTTCACAGATTCTCACCACCACCACCAGCATCACAAATTAATTCGATACTTCATAAGTGCTTATGGAATGAATGAATGAGTGATCAGACTTAAGTGAGCACAAACACACAAAACAAAGATAAGTCTCTAGATAATGGATCAAGATTTTATTTGTTTTGCAAATTTTATGAAAATATAACAGGCATAAAAAGTGCATCAAACATAATTAATAATTTTTTACAAACTGAACATATTTATATAACCAGCACCACATCAAGAGACAACATTACCAGAACCTCAGAAGCTTCCACTTACTACCCACCTCCAAAGATAGCTACTATCCTGACTTCTAACATCATAAATTAGTTTTGCTTGTATTTGAACTTTGTAGATTGTTCATGCTCATTGCTGTATGGTAGTCCATGATGTGAATATCCCATAATTTACATATTCTACTGATGATGAGTATCCAGGTAGTTTCTAGTTTGGGGCTATTACAAATAGTGCAGCAATGAACATTCTAATATCTTTCTTGTTAGTGAACATGTGGAGATACCAGTATTTCTGTTGTGTCTATACCTAGCAGTTGAATTGCTGTCAAAAGTTAGGGGATGTATTCAGCTTTAGAAAATGTTTTCAGTCTTCCAAAATGGGCATACCAATTTATACTCTAGCTAGAAGTGGAAGAGTTCAACTGATTACATTTTGCAGTTTTCATCAGCATACCCCATGCACACACTTTGGGTATCTTCACAGAGCTACATACACAACAGATGCTTGATAAATACTTACTAAGTAGATGAATGAAGGAATAAGTGAAGTGCCACATTGAAGAACCCTAAAGAGCCACAGAATTTTCTGAAAGCAAACTTTTCCTTTCCTTGACTACAATGTGAACTAAACAGAAGACTTTGTGGAGGATTTAATTCATAATCCCTTCAAAATTAGTTAGTCCCGCTATGTACTAAATGGATTATGCATGAATCCCAAAACAAATCCAACTGCAATTAATGTTTTAATAAACTGGTTGCTAGTGTATGCAATACCCACAACTCGTCAGGAGGGATTTTATTGTATTTATAAACATTAATTAGGTGTTTGTTATTGTCAAACTAATTTTAAAATAAATCCATAGCATCACCGGCCACTTGGATAAAAAAGTCTCAGTGGTGGCTGTAATTAGAAAATAGATGTAAGGGAACAGGATTAATTAGTTAGCTAATGGTGAGCTTTCCACTAATTGAAATGAGGAGCTACTGTCTCCCAGGATGATAAATATCTTAGGTGTGAGAGTAAGAAGTGCATTCCTTTGGGTATTAATAATAAGCCAAATAGTCATTTAACTCTTTCCTTATGGCATTTTGGTACAAACCCACAATGCTCATTGCCAATTAAAATATAACGTTATAAAAGTTTTTTTAAAAAAATAAAGATAGTAACAGGATGTGTTTGACAGAATAAAACAGAATTTGCTGTTGCCAAAATAGGAAATGGGCTCCTCATGTCAGATTTAATTCTGGTCCTTGTCTTTCTAAAACTCCCCTGAGACCGGTGACCCCTTATTTTCCCGGTCACTCATTCTCAATTTCCTTCATTGTCTTTTCTTTCTCTCAACACTTAAGCATTGGTACTTCCCAAAGTTCTAGTCCTTTCACCTTTTTATCTCGCACACTCTAGCTCATGGCAGTCTCATCTGCTGTGATTTTAGCCTCCACCTGTGTGCCATCTTGGGTCTGCATCCCATTCCTGAACAATCAGACTCCGGACTCAAATATCCCATCCGCTGCTCACACTTCCTATTGGCTTGTCCCACAGGGACTTTGTAGCAGACACTATTTGAGGCTCTGCCTAAATACTCTCAGGTCTCTTTCATTATCTTTGTGTGCTCCTACCACAGCTTCTGTGTGGTTCTGCTTCTACCTGCCTGCACCAGGCTGCTGGAAATTTGCCTCCATACACAGATAGCTGGAGTGCCGGAGTTCCCTTGTAGGACCAGGTTGAGGCTGGAATCTGAAGCTGGAACCTTATCCTTGTTCAGCTGATTCCTTTGGCTGTTCTGCTTCCTCATTCCTTACTTGTCTCCCTTGGGAGCACATTCTTAAATAAGTCACGTGCACATGAATCCTCACCTCAAGGTCTGTTTCCAACAAACCTGGCCTAATATATACAACCAGCAAAATGCATCCTTCCCTCCCGCCCCGCCCCCCCACCTCTGCACAGAAAACACAGTTCCTTCTTTCATATGTCAGCTCTCAATTGGCATTACCACTAAGTCAGAAAAGAAGATGTTATACTCTCCCCCACTTACCTACTATTGTACTTTCATCCAAACAGAAGTGCTTCCCTAATCGCAATGGTGCAACTCCTCCATGTTTCTCACCACCACTCCTTCCTCTCATCTGCTACAGGGACATGTAACTATCCTCCAAAACTTCCTACGTTCCCATCCTGCTAGGAAGCAGCTGCCCAGTCAGGGCTACATGGTCAAGCCATCCTTGCATCTGAGTGGGCCACATGACCAGTCCTCACCTATGGAAATGCTGGAGATGTGTGTCTCTTCCAGGCCAAGGGCTCCAAGAAATGGGTGGCCTCTTCCATCCACTCTTGCTCCCTTCGGCCTGTACAGAGGAATCTGAGGTCTCGGGACAGTGGAGCTAAGAATTAGAGAATCTGGGCTGCTGCACTGCCACATGAAGGAAAGCCCTCCAGCTCACAAGAACACACTCCATTGGACTGTGATGTGAATAAGAAATAATGTTTTATAATACTAAGCCCACTGAAATTTGGGGCTTTGTTATGGCTGCCATGTGGTGTTGATTATTACACAAATCCTGCTATCATTACTCAAATTCAAATGTGGGGTCATCCCTGCATTATTGCAGTAGTTCCTGACCTGCTCTTCCTCCTCCCCAACCCTCACAAATCTGCCCTTTACTCATTCAACAGAGCAGAGAAATATAATGGGAATGCGAATCTGACCCTGCACCCCTTTGCTCTGTCAAGTAGAGAATAAAAATCAAGTCTCCCAGCCTCTTAAAAGACACCTCTGATTACTAGTTGCTCTGTAATGTATACCCCAGACATGCCTACTATTGACAGCTTTCTGGAAGGCTTCACTCTTACTCAAGTCTGGCCAGAGCTTCCTCACATTTGGCACATTTGCGACCAGGTTAGTTCCTACTGGTCTTGTAAGACTTAGCTTGGCCCAGAAACCACCTCTGGATTCCCCCAGGCTGCATTACAAACCCTCCTGGGGGCTTCCGTCAGAGCACTCTGTAAGGCATGGGACCACCCCCCGCCCCAGCCCTCTCCCTGACCAGCCTGCACACTTCCTGAAAGTAGAGATCTCGGCTTTACATCCCGGCATCTACTCTGTCCCTACCACCAACCCAAAGGTTGTTGAACCAACTTTTCAAAATTGTTTCCAAATTCTGAGATAATTTCCAAGCTCCACAAATATGCAAGCTAAATATAGCAGGAAAAAATACCCACATTTTGTCATTTACTTGACATTACTGGGGTGGATAGGTGGAGAAAAAAAATTGGCAGTAATGGGTTGGAGATAATACCAGAGTGGTGATAGAGTGACTGCTTTCTCTGAAGGAAGCAAGAAGAGAGGGTGTGACAGCTACATGAAGACAAGAAATAGAACATAAGGGTGGGACTGTGGGCCTCAGGTTCAAAATCCTATTTAGACCCATCAAGAAATGTTTCGGCTCAGTTGGTTCATGTGTGAATTGCATGTCAAAAACATGGAACCCTGGACTAATTAGCTCAGTGATGGCGAACCTGACACGCGTGTCAGAGATGACATGCGAACTCATTTTTTTGGTTGATTTTTCTTTGTTAAATGGCATTTAAGAATATATCCCAAGAAACCAGAAACACCTATCAGAAAGGATATATGCACCCAGATGTTCATAGCAGCACAATTCACCATAGCTAAGATCTGGAAACAGCCTAAGTGCCCATCAGTAGATGAATGGATTAGAAAACTGTGGTACATCTACACGATGGAATACTATGCTGCTGTTAAAAAGAAGGAACTCCTACCATTTGCAACATCATGGATGGAACTGGAGAGCATTATGCTAAGTGAAACAAGCCAGTCAATGAAGGAAAAATACCACATGATCTCACTCATTCATGGATAATAAAGACCATTACAAACTTTTGAACAATAATAGATACAGAGGCAGAGCTGCCTCAAACTGATTGTCAAACTGCAGTGGGAAGGCCAGAGAGAGTTGGGGGGCAGGAGGGAGGGGAGTAAGAGATCAACCGAAGGACTTGTATGCATGCATATAAGCATAACTAATGGACATAAGACACTGGGGGGTAAGGGAGGGTAGTGGTTTGTCAAGGGCGGGGGGGGGGGGGGGGGAAAGGATACTTATGTAATACCCTTTGTAATACTTTAAGAGGAAAATAAAAAAAAAAAAAAAAAAAAAAAAAAAAAAAAGATTAAAAAAGAAAGAAAGAAAAAGAAACTGTGAGAACATTAAAGGTTGAAGTTATTATGAAAAAAAAAAAATGGCATTTAAATATATAAAATAAATATCAAAACTATAAGTCTTTGTTTTACTATGGTTGCAAATATAAAAAAAAATTCTATATGTGACACGGCACCAGAGTTAAGTTAGGGTTTTTCAAAATGCTGACACGCCGAGCTCAAAAGGTTCGCCATCACTGAATTAGCTCCTTGTCCAAGTCCATTGAGCCTGTGGGTGGCCTGTCCAGACTCGAGCACTGATCACCAACCCACAAAGTCTCTTTCAGCCTCGCTTTCTGCTGCTTTCAAGAGCCAAGCTTAGTCCAGATGAAGCCAGAAACTTCCATCCATTAGTAAGACCTGCTTTTCTGGTGCAACCCTAGGGATTATGCTGGAAGCCTGACCTGGGGAAAAGAGTTAAGTCTGAAAGACAACAATTTTTTAATTTTTTTTTAGCCCTGTACTGAAATTTTAAAATTGTGTTCATCTCTCTCATTCTGGCTTTGGCAAATTTCATGAGAAATCCCTCTATTTCTGGGTCTTATTTCTTACAGAAATAAGCTTTTAAAGAAAAATATGTGCATTGCCAAGAGTAAATAATGAGTGCTGCTGTCTTTGCATGGTTTGCTATTGCGGGAGGCGGGGTGTGTTGCTTTGTGAAATGTAGCCGACAAGGAAATTTCTGTAGGGACCTCTAAATCACTTAATGGCAAAAGGGATTCCCAAATGGCCTTATCAGCATCTATGTAAAATTGTTAGATATCAGCACCAACTAATAAATTTGTCTTGGGGCTTGGTTTTCTGACATTTGCTCAAATCCTCAGAGAACCATAGTTACTGTATATCCTTGTACAGTATTTGAATCCTGAATTGTTATGCATGGTTGGCCGCCCGCCAGGACAGGAAATAAAACGCCATAATAGAATGTCATTTTTTTAAAGTATGAGCATTATGAATTGCAGTGATATTGTATGACAAACTCATGTGGTGGTTTTTTGTTTTTTTTTTCTCAAATGTTTTTATTCTCCAGTAAAACTCATTTGCATTATTGTCCCAAATGGGGATTTGTGCATCCCAGTACATGATAAAGATGCAGAAGGGAGTTAGGTCACTAGGAATGCTCTTTTTTCTTTTAATAACCCCATCTAACCTCCTCCTTCTTAATCCCATGCAGACAAAAGCGGTAGAAGCTAAACCTTCCAGAGCTGCAATAGGAAAGGCGGATGAGCAAATCCACCAACATGCACCCTTTCACTCACCATGGATGTATTTAATTAATCCCATGTGGACCGATCTTATTCAAATAAAACTATATTTTATAAGACTGCCGCCTTTTTGCCTGGCCTGTGCGGTGGCCCCTTATTCAGGCCGCTGGGCTGTTTTAAGCTGTCGGCTATTATAGGTTTGTTTCTGCTAATGGCGTCATGCAGGAGAGAATCTGTATTCTACGCAGGGTATAAACATCCCCAGTGGGTAAGGAATTAGGAGAACATTAAAAGGGTACGAAGCAGCAGCAGCAGGCAGAGGGGGGGTGGATGAGCAGGCGGGGGAAGCAGCCAGTCCCAGATGTGATGCCAGGCGGTGAGATTGGAGCTTGGATGTCTTCCACAGGCTGGTGCCCACGTGGGCAAGTCCTCACAGTGCCAGGCAGAGTTCTGAGAGGCAGGATGCTACTGTGGGCCTTTCCAATCCTCTTACTTTACACCACGACAAGGCCACACAGAAGAATTAGAGTTCAAGTTGGCAGCATCACGACAACGTTAGAGAATTCTCAACTAGTGCTTGTATGTGTCAAGCCTTCTCTGGCACTGACTCATCCAACCCCTCCTACAAGTCTACGAGCCAGCTCTTATTGTCACCCCCTCTTACAGATATAGAAACTGAGGCAGGGGGTGGTTCGGTAAAGTGCCCAGCAGATGGCACAACCAAGACTCAAACCAAACCAGCTGGGCTCAGAAATTACAATTTTGACCTCTACACACCCAGACTCCCAGGGGTCTTTATTTCACTCCAGTCAAGACTTAAACATTTAGGATGTTCCTTTCAGAAGTGTGTCGTATGTTCACCAACAGACATGCCTAGCCTGGTCATAATAGCAGCACTACTTCATAATAGCCCCAAAGTGGGAATCACCCGCTCTCACATCAACAGGAGGACAGATGGAGGCATATTCACACACCGGAGACTCCAGAGCAGTGAGAACAAAGGGCTACTATTCATGGCCACATGGCTGAGCCTCACGAATGCGATGCGGACAGAAAGGTGGCTGACACAAAAGAACACATACTGTCTGTTTCCACTTAGGGTTCAAAATAGGCAAAACTCACTGTGGGCTTAGGAGTCAGGATAGTAGTTGCCCTTGGTCAGGGTTAACGACTATGGGTGCAAGGGGGCATTTTGGGGGTGTTCACGTTTTTTTTTCTTGACTGGATGTTAGTCACATGAAGTGCTCATTTTGTACAAATTCATCCAGTCAATACAAAGCTGTTTGTCCTTTTTCTTATGTACATTTTACTCAATAAAGAGAAAAAAGTATTTTTCTAAAAACATGACCAGAGAAATGTCTTATAAAAGCCTCAAAATTGATTTTCAAAGCACCATTTGTAAAACAAATGCAGGTCCTCACCAGGAACCTACTTAGGGCCATGCATTAAAAAAGCCTGGAGTGGCCCTAACCAGTTTGGCTCAGTGGATAGAGCATTGCCCTGTGGACTCAGGGGTCCCAGGTTCGATTCTAGTCAAGGGCATGTACCTTGGTTGTGGGCATATACCCAGTGGGGAGTGTGCAAGAGGCAGCTGATCGATGTTTCTAACTCTCTATCCCTCTCCCATCCTCTCTGTAAAGAATTAATAAAATATATTAAAAAAAAAAAAAAAAGCCTGGAGTGGCTCTTGCCAGTTTGGCAGTTTGGCTCAGTGGGTAGAGCTTCGGCCTGCAGACTGAAAGGTCCAGGGTTCGATTCCAGTCAAGGACACATGCCTGGGTTGTGGGTTCGACTCCCACTGGGAGGCATGCAGGAGGCAGCTGATCAATGAGTCTCTCTCATCATTGATGTTTCTATCTCTCTCTCCCTCTCCCTTCCTCTCTGAAATCAATAAAAGTCTATCTACACTAATAAAAGAGAAACATGCAAATTGGTGACACTCCGCTATGCCCACCAGCCAATCAGGTTGAGTATGCAAATTAATCCAACAAAGATGGTGGTTAATTTGCATATGCAGGTGCGGAGCGAAGACTGAAGACGACTGAAGACTGAAGACAACTGAAGACTGAAGAGGCTTGCCTTCTCTGCTGCTGTCAGAGCTGAGAGGCCTCCAGCTTGGCTTCTCCACTGTGGCTGGAGTGAAGGCCTGGGTCCCGGGTGCCGGAGGAAACCGGTGCCGGCAGCCAGGGGAAGGAAGGCCTATTGCAGGAATCTCTTCATGCAATGGGCCTCTAGTTTAAAAAATAAGAAGCCTGTAGTGTTTAGGGTAGTAGAAGGCATGTGGAAGGCAAGTCCCTTTGATTGTAACCCACAAGCTTCACTCCACGCTCTGCTGAGCACTAACTAGCTGTGGGGCCTTCATCAGGTAAAGTCGCCTGGATTAACATAAGCTGTGCATTTTTTCATCTGTCAGGAGTAAGAAGACTGAACCACACAGGTGGCTTAGAGACTCTGATAAGGTCAGCCCCAGGGGTAAGAGCTTTGACAGTTACAACACCGAGGAACACCAAGGAGAAACACTCTTTGGACCAAACATTTCAGCTCCCTTACAAAGATTTGCCATAATCAGCTTGTGATGAGACACTCCTCACTATACCCCAGCTAGTTCCCTTTTGTTTTACTGTATTTATATTTTTTACATTTTCATTCTGGGGATTCATCTAATTTTTCCTAGCAGGTTTTAGAACATTGTCTCTCCAGCCTCCCTAAATTTTCATATTTACAAACCGAAGACATTTCATTTTTGTGGGATGCATACTGGTTTTTCTCGTTGCAAAGAATCATAGTTTGGATATTTTATTCATTTAACAGAGCTTTCTGCCTTCTGAGCGTCAGATATTCACAGCTCGTGCAAAGAAAACGTTTCAGAAGCAAACATTATTAGCCAGTGGTTCCCTCTCAAACCTCTATGTGGCTCATATGTTTTGGCAAATCTTACCTAGATACTCAGTGTGGTCTAAAGCAGGTAATTGTTGAGATGTGGTGAGGCAAGAAAAGGCAGGCCTGTTGGTCTTGAGAAATGGAAAATTTGTTTGATTTGAGTCTTCAGAAATTGTCTATTTTACCATCAAAATCCTTGTTAGAGGAGTGAATATAAAAACTCCTTTTTATTTTGATGGTAGATGACATTGCTTTGCAAACCTCCTGGATAATGTCAGTGAAGCTCTTAGCAAAGCCAATCTGAGATTCCTCTCTGGTTCAGCTTCTAAATATCCTTATATTATAAAGTTGGTTCTTTTTAAGAGGAAACAAAAGTTTATAACATATACTGGGGTAAAAAATTCTGCTGGATTATCCAGAGACTTGGTAGTAAATCAGAGTGTAATGTAACAGTTGAATTTTGAAGATAGGCGTATTTCTTAACTTGCATTTGTCATTCTTTTGTGAAAGATTTGAAGTTAGAAGACATTAACATGTATGCTTTATTTTATCATTTCCAGCATGTTTTTCAGTCATACAAAAGATGCTTTATGAGGATCGTATGTGTATGTATTTAAAACTAGGATAAAGAAATTCCACTAGCTTTTTTGATAAACATTTCATTGGTTTAACAGATGGAGAAAAGTGCACAGAATGAACATACCATGTACTCAACACTTAGCCCCTACAAACCTCCTTCCCCACACCCAAACTGTACCATCTCCTCACCAAATAAATTATTACCCTGACCTTTCACACAGCAGAGCATTAGTTTCATCTGTGTTGAAACTTCCTTTATAAATGCAATCGTAGATCATCTACTCTTCTATACCCAGTTATTTTTGCTCATCATTATGCTTATGAGGTTCATCTATATTGCTGTGTGCTGCAATAGTTTACTTATTCTCATTGCTGTGTTGTATTCCATTGTTTGGATATGCCCTAATTTGTTTATACACTCTCCTGTTGGTGGACAAGTTGAATTGGGTTATTATGAATAAAGCTGCTCTGAACCTTTTTGTACATGTCTTTTGGTGAAAAATGAATAACTTTTCTTGAGTATATGCCAAGGAGTGGAGTTTTTGTTGTAGGGTATGTGTACGTTCATTTTTAGTAGATATTGCCAAACAGTTTTCAAAGGGTTGTATCAAATTTTCCTACCAGAATCCACTTGCCATTTTATTGCATTTCACAAACACCACATATTCTTTTACGTTTTATACGGAGTATTGCTTTCTCATTCTGCCTACATTTTTACAATCTTCTACTATTTATTTACTAGACCTATTCATTAAAAATTTAAAATTATAGTAATACATATGTGAAATTGAACTTTTCATACATATTTAACTTTAATTACACAAACATGTCTACATAAGTAAAAACCAAGTAAACTAATTTGTCAATTTTTTTTAACATACCCATTATTATATAATGAACTTTTGACTTTAACAGATACCTCCTGACCCAAATTAGTCCATTATATCGAGGTTTTACTATAGATGTGTTTTCTTTCTTCTTCCTCCCCCACCCCTTGCTTCCTCACTGTCCACTATTGAGTTTATGCATTGAATGACTGAATGCTACCTATGGATGAACTAGATTCTTGCTTACTTACCATCTAATAAATAACAGAACAATAAGTATTTTGTTATATATCCATGTTAAGATTATATTGTCATAGAGGCCATAACAGGAAACTGATCCTAATGTACAATTAGTTCTGAAAGCAAGAGCTGCAGATCAATGATTCTAAAATCAGCATTGTCATCTGGGCTTAGCAAAGGCTCCAAATTCACCTGCTAGCTCGTTGCAGCAAATAAAGCAATGCAGTGACTGGGCAGACACTTTTAGTGGCCGGCATTGCAGCCCCCAGCCCACCTCCATGCCCACTACTGCGGAGGGGAACCATCCCATGCTGAGCTCAGAGTCACAAAGACAGCATTTCACCTTCAAGAGCACGGCCCATGGCTCTCTGGTTTTCTGCCTTGGATCCTTCTCTAAATGGTAGGAAAGCTCAGCTCAAATTCAGAAGGCCCCAACCAATGCAGACAGGAGTTGGTTGCAGAGCCCCAGCCCCTCTTCTTTTCTGGACAATTCTGGGAGGAACTGCATGTCCTGCTCACAGCTCCCTATAAAATTGAGGCCTACCTGCCTCCAGCATGGGCTCCCCGGGCTGACCTTCCCTCTTTCCCCAGCTCACTCTTCCTGCTTCCTCATTCCTACTTCCTGGGCTCACCTCCCAGGTAAACCATCTGCATTCAAGTCCTTGTCTCAGGCTCAGCGTTCCCAGAATCCCACGGTAAGACAGCTGCCTGAGGGGCATTTTCTAGCAGTTTTCTTAGAAGAGTATAATGTACTCAAGATAGACCAACCATTGTTTGTGAGGAGTTTGTGGCTGACATTGACACTGGGTTAGCCAGGCTTGATGACTTTAAAAATGTGGCTTGGTAGCCCAATCTTCGGGATGTGCCAGACAGAGCCCCAAATGCCAGGTTTTTCTTTTTAAGTGAGGTAAATTCACATACAATGAAATATATAATTTTAAGTGAATAATTCAGTGAGTATTGACATATGTATACACCCACACAACCAGCATCCCAGTCATGATATAGAACATTTTCCATATCCCAAAGAGTTCCCTCATTCCCTTTCTAGTTAAAGGCAACCATAGATACAATTTCTGTTACTTTGAATTAGTTTGGTCTGTTCTTGAACTGGATGTACACATAGTCATAAAATATGTATTCCTTAGTGTCTAGTTCCTTTTGTTCAACATGATGTTTTTGAGAATTATCCATTTTGTTGCATGTATCAAGAGTTTGTTCCATTTACTACTGAGTAGTATTTCATTGTTTGACTATCCCACAATTTGATTACCCATTTGCCTGCTGATGGATATTTGGGTTGCTTCTATTTGGGCTCTATTATGAATAAAGCTGCTATGAACATTCATGTATAAGTCTTTGTAGCAATCAATCATTTCCACAGTAATGTTGCATAATAATTATGCAATGTTGAAAATATATATATATATACACATATATATTTCTCTTGGGTTAATCTCTAGGAGTGAATGACTGGTAGTTTAATTTTTATAAACTGTTTCCAAAATGTTTGTACCATTTTATATTCCCACAAATAGGTATAGAAGAGTTCAAATGATTCCACTTTCTTACCAACATTTAGTTTTATCAATATTTTTAATTTTAGCTGTTCTCATCAATGTGGCCAAATTGCTTTTTAAGGAGAACATAATGGTTTGCATTATTGTTTAGTGTGAATATTATTGACCGCCCCACCCCTCATGGTGAACAGTGCACACTTCCCCACCTGATTAATATTGGGCTTGGCTACATGATTTGGTTTGGCTAATGGAAGATTAATGGACATGATGGAAGCAAAAGTGAGCTTGGCCTCCTAACACTTCTGTCAATATTATGACAAGATGTCCTGCTAATCCACTGATACAATAAGGAGGAGAGATGTGGAGAATAGCTAAACCCTAACTGCTACTCAGAGCTAAACACAGTTGAGAACTGCTACCTTGTATATTTTAAGAATAAATCATTATTTTAGGCCAAAAGGTTGTGGGATGATTTGTTATGCAACATTACTGTGGAAATGATTAATTGCTACAATAGAGACAGGTGTCCTTGTCAAGCTTATCAAACTACCTAGAAGCTTAACTATGCCACTCTCAGTTAAACTGACTGCTAGAGTCTGCATTTAGCCAACATAATGAATAGCTACATTCCAACCTCTCCAGGCAACCTTGAACTCCCTGCCTCTCAATATTTATGAAAGACTTAATTAATACAAACAATATTTACAGAGGAATGACTGAAAGTTGTGACCCCCTTCCAATGCCAGAGTTCTCTGAAATGTCTCTCTGCATTAATCCCAGGTGACAGAGAGCTGTGCCCTAAAACTGAATTGTTTTCATTCTCCCAGAGCAGCTTCTGTTAGGTTGTGTTTTTTCATTACTCTATCAATGTATCTCGAAGGAAATCACATGGAAAACTTTCATAACAGTTGTGCTTGTATCTGCTATAAGGACATTGTTGGGATATTTTCTAAAATGCCATGGATAGGGAATTGTTTCTAGTTTCAGTACCAGATGTTCAGTTCTTTTGGAATCTCCTAAAGAACTCTGAGGTTCCATTGTTGCTGTTTAAATATATTTTTACTAGAGGTGCAGTGCATGAAAATTTGTGAACTCGGGGAGGGGGGGTCCCTCAGCCTGGCCTGCACCCTCTTGCAGTCCGGGACCCCTTGGGGGTTGTCCACCTGCCAGCTTAGGCCCTCTCCCCGAGGAATATGGCCTAAGCTGGCAGTCAGACATCCCTCTGGCAGCCCGGGAGCCCTGCAGGGAGCGGGCTTGAGCCATTAGTAGGACATTCTTAGTGCTGCCACGGAGGCGGGAGAGGCTCCCGCCACTGCCACTGTCCTGGCCAGCCATGAGCTGGCTTCTGGCTGAGCGGCACTCACCCTGTGGAAGTGCACTGACCACCAGGGGCAGCTCCTGTGTTGAGGCGCATCATGGCTACTGGTACTTCCTCCATTAGGGTCAATTTGTATATTATCCTTTTATTACATAGGATTTATTTCAGAGAGGAAGGGAGATGGGGAGAGAGAAAGAAACATCAATGATGAGAAAGAATCATTGATCGACTGCTTCTTGCACGCCTCCTACTGGGAATTAAGCCCGCAACAGGGGCATGTGCCCTTGACCGGAATCAAATCTGGGACCCTTCAGTCAGCAGGTCAATGATCTATCCACTGAGCCAAGCCAGCTAGGGCCTGAGTTTTTATTAGATTATGAATCGTGACTGGTTCAGTTTTTTTCTTTACATTGACCAGCAATAATGATTACAGATATTCCACTCCACAAAATTCAGATCAAATTTGTGGCCTACTATTTAACCTTAGATCATGCATTTTTCAAAACTATCTTTTCCCCTATTTACTAATATTCTCACTCAAGTAATTTACAATTTTATTTAGTCTTCTTTTGTGTGTATGAGGTGTGGTGGGATTTGGATGTTGAATGTGGTAGTAGCCATCTCTGGTTCTAGCATACACCCAACTGCCTGGTTTCATCATAGGGTCCTCCCACATAGTTACTGTCATCAATTTCACCCCTAATTTTTAATCACTTTGTCTTCTTTAGTTCAGCAAACATGCACTGAGCAAGGTGCCAACTCTGTTCTGGGCACTGAGAGAAAAATATGAACGAGATTGGTTCTTGCTCTCAAGGCATTTGAATCTATTGAGAGGATCAGACAGGGCCTGGTTAATTTCTGTCCTCATCTACAAATTGAGAATAATAGGAGAACCTGTGTCATGTACTATTGAGGGGCTCAAGTTAGGATGACATAAATAGAGTGGCCCTCAGCAAGTGTTCAGTGAGTTTTATTATAACTGATATTATTATACTCTTATTTCTTGACTATTTTGATATCATTTTATTTACTATTATAGTTTCTAACTTCTTTTTTTTCTGTTTATTTTTATTTTTTTAATTAAATCTTTATTGTTCAGATTACATTTGTTCCTCTTTTTTTCCCCCCCATAACTCCCCTCCTCCCAGTTCCCGCCCCACCCTCAACCCTCACTCCCCACCCACTGTCCTCATCCATAGGTGCACGATTTTTGTCCAGTCTCTTCCCGCATCTCCCATTCCCCTTTCCCCCCCAAGAATAGTCAGTCCATTCTCTTTCTATGTCCCTGATTCATTATAATCACCAGTTCATTCTGTACATCAGATTATTTATTCACTTGATTCTTAGATTCACTTGTTGATAGATGCATGTTTGTTGTTCACAATTTGTATCTTTACCTTTTTCTTCTTCCTCTTCTTAAAGGATACCTTTCAGCATTTCATATAATACTGGTTTAGTGGTGATGAACTCCTTTAGCTTTTCCTTATCTGTGAAGCTCTTTATCTGACCTTCAATTCTGAATGATAGCTTTGCTGGATAAAGTACTCTTGGTTGTAGGTTCTTGGTATTCAGCACTTTGAATATTTCTTGCCATTCCCTTCTGGCCTGCAAAGTTTCTGTTGAGAAATCAGCTGACAGTCGTATGGGTATTCCCTTGTAGGTAATTGAGTCTCTTTCTCTTGCTGCTTTTAAGATTCTCTCTTTGTCTTTTGCTCTTGGCATTTTAATTATGATGTGTCTTGGTGTGGTCCTTTTGTTTGGTGTTCTCTGTGCTTCTTGGACCTGTAAGTCCATTTCTTTCACCAGGTGGGGGAAGTTTTCTGCCATTATTTCTTCAAATAGGTTTTCAGTATCTTGCTGTCTCTCATCTTCTGGCACCCCAATAATTCTGATATTAGTGCGCTTGAAGCTGTCCCAGAGGCTCCTTACACTATCTTCGTATTTTTGGATTTTTTTTTTCATTTTGCTTTTCCGGTTGGGTGTTTTTTGCTTTTTCGCATTTCAAATCTTTGACTTGATTCTTGCGCTCCTCTGGTCTGCTATTGGGTGTCTGTATAATATTCTTTATTTCAGTCTGTGTATGCTTAATTTCTAGTTGGTTCTTTATCATAGCATCGAGGGTCTCATTAGTTTTCGTGAGGCTCTCATCAAGTTTATTGGCTGCTTCTAGCACATTATTGCAAGCCCTCAAAATTGCGTTTTTTAGCTCTATATCCTCCATTTCTGTCATGTTTTTTTGTCTCCGCATTTTTTATGCTTTCTTGGTGCACCCCCTTGTGGTCTTTGTGCACAGTCTTGTTCTAGTTGAGCCTTGATTGTTGTAGTTAATACTAGAGGGATTTGACCACCAGGCCGACTGGCTGTGAGAATCAGCTGTGGGAGAACTTCTGTCCTCTGGAGAGGTGCTAATCTAGTCTTTGCCTGAGGCGATCCGGCAAATGGCTCTGCGCAGGGCTTGGACAGGGAGGGGTCAACAGGGCGGGCAGAGGGAGCAGTTATGGCTGCTCTCAGTCCCATTCCCAGAGGCTCTGCTTCTCAGAACCCCGGCAGCTGCTGCAAACCTTTAAATTTTCCACACTGCGCCTCCTCTGAGCCTCAGCATGCTGCTATCTTTCCTTCTAGTTGAAGAGTCTCTCCTCAGCCAACCTTCCTGTGGTTCTGGGTGATGTCCGTTCCGTCTTTTAGTTGTATTTTTGAAGTGGTTGTTTGCGGCAGCAGTCTCCGGTGTTTACCTATGCCGCCATCTTCAGTTTCTAACTTCTTATCACATCAACTATCCCTGAATGCTTTTGCTAGAGTAATCTTTAAAACATAAGTTTTCTTATTTTTAAATATATATATAGTTAGGAAAATGTGTAATGCAGAGACAAATATATAGAAGTAAATAAAAATCACTCCCTTTGCTCTTTAACATCTTGGTGAATTTATTCTCAGATTTGTCTTTTTCCTTTTATGATTCATTTCCTAAAGAGAATTTAGAGTCTGGAATGTGAAGCCACGTTGTCCAGGTTGGAATTCCACATCCACCACTTACCTTCAACAAAGTATTTCATCCTTCTCTGACCATGGATTCTCAAATTTAAAACAAGATATTAAAATGGCGCTCAGCCCAAGACAGTTGATGCTCATTCCAAATGAACTGCAAGACCAGGATGCAGGTTTGGCAAAGGAGGCAAATGACGCTGGTTATGTGACTTAATTGTTCACCTGTGGAAGTGAAATAAAAGACTTAGAGGCTATTAGAGAAGGAAGGAGAGAAGTTTTGGAAAAGTAGTTGCTGCTCTGGGTCCTGCAAGCTCACAGTGGAAAAAGAATTAGCTGTTCCCCCGTTCACCTCAAATCAAGGCAGCAGCCTTTATGGAGAAGTCAGAGGGCATAATGAGTCTCCTGTAGTCATGGAGACATGGTGGGCTAATCTGACCTGAGCCTGGGAGACCCTAAAATAGCAAGGGACAAGTTAGCTGTTCTGGTGGCAGGGGCAAACTGAGGTGGCTACATTGAGGACCTTCACTCCCTGAGTCTGGAAGGACAAAGTATTCATAAGTACTTCTCATGGGTCATCCATGAAACAGAGTCCTCATGGGATCATACTAGAAGCTACCTGGGAGTCATCTAGAGAGGCAAGAAGATCACAGCTAAAAAAGGTAGAAATACAATCAGATGCCTTTGGCTAAGGAAGGAGTCATAAGTGACTGAAGAGAGATGCTTTCATCAGCAATAAGGGAACCAAGGATGACAGACCTGTAGGAAGTGGGAGAACCCACCAACATTGCCATTGAGGACAAGGGTCAGCTTTAAACACCCGTTGACCCAGAGAGTGTCAAATCAGCTCTCCACTTTATCCAGTGCCCAAATAGCAACTTCCCTGCCTCTTTCACCCCTTCCTCCCCAATCAACTCTTCCCACCTACTCCCAGAGCTCACTCATCCAGGCTGGAAGGGAAATACCTAACCATAAATCATGTGTAAAGCATTGATTATGTACTGGACTAGACGTATTAAGTATTGACTATATAGCATTCTATTGAATGACAGTGGCCAAAAAATGCAGAAGTCATTCTAATTTTCATCTATGGAAATGAGTCCAAAGGAATAAATGTCAAAGGGCATTGGTACAAATGAAGCTACTTTAAGATTACATGCCACAAATCATGTTTTATTCATCCTGGTGGCTACATTTCCCTCGTGGGTTGTCATGTTGAATAAATGACACAATGCATGCAAAACACTTAGAAGCGTGGCTGACAAAATTATACTACCAGCAAACCATTACCATTTTGATTAGTGGCTTAATTATATCTATGAAAGTTTAAAATCTAAAGTTCATAAATAGTTATATTTATATAGTATAATTTTAACAAAGCTAGAATATAGATTTTTATATTTTTTGTCATTTAAACACAACCTGTGTCATTAAACATTTTTCAAAAACAATTTTTTAATGATTATAAATATTCCACTCCACAGTAACATAATATATCAATCAAATCACTTGGTTGCTCCTGGATCATTCAAGAATTGTTTTAAAATACAGCTCAGCCCTGCCCCGCTGGCATGGTTCAGTGGTTGAGCGTTGACCTATGAACCGGGAGGTCATGGTTCAATTTCTGGTCAGGGCATATGCCTGGGTTGCAGGCTCAATCCCCAATGTGGGGCATGCAGGAGGTAGCCAATCAATGATGCTCTCTCATCATTGATGTTTCTGTCTCTCTCTCCTTTTTCCTTCCTTTCTGAAATCAATAAAAATATATTTAAAAAAAAACACAGCTCAGCCCTGGCCAGTTTGGTTCCATTGGTTGAGTGTCATCCCATGCATCAAGGGGTCACTGGTTTGATTCCTGGTCAGGGCACATGCCCAGGTTTTGGGTTCGATTCCCAGTTGGGGCACGTGCAGGAAGCAGCTGATCAATGTTTCTTTCTTGCATTAATCTTTCTCTCTCTCTCTCTCTCCCTCTCCTTACCCCTCTCCCTAAAAAAAAAATCAATAGAAACATATTTTTAAAATAAAGGTCAGTCTAGCAACACTCTTCCTTTCTGGTCTTAAAACCCTTTATATCATGCTTCAATTAAGTCGGGATTTCTGCCAGATCCTGAACAGGAGCAGTAACTTTAGCATCTTAATTTGTTTCTCACACAATTCACCAGCTCTTTTTAAAATTCTACTGATCCTTCAAGACAAGTTTAAATTCTATAACTTGCAAGAAGCCTCCCTGGATTTCCTTTCTCTCCTTTCCCTACTTCCAAATGGAAATATTTGCTTTGCTATCTGCCATGGTAGAACTTGGTAATTTCCGTGGCACCATTTATTCTCAGCTTTCTGAGATTGTTATTTGGATGTATATCTATTTTCCTTGTGACATACATTTATTCACTAATATTTGAACACACATAATAATGCCAGATATTATGCAGGGTGAGAGACTTAAATACATGAAATACAAGCTCTATCACCAAGGATGACCTTATCTGGTATGGAATATACACTCAGTGGTAAGTTGTATTATTTTTTCCCCAAATATGTGCTTCCCTTCCCTTTAAAAGGATTATATCCACTGACATTAGACTTGACTTATTGATTTGCTTGGTGTATCAGTTTGCTATTGCAACATAACAAATAGCTCCAAATCTTATTGGCTTAAAATAACAGTCATAAATTAGCTCATGATTCTGTGGGTTGGTGATCTGCACTAAGCTCAACTGTGTGGTTCTTTAGCTGCTTTTGCCTGGGTTCACTTGTGTGACTGCAGTCAGCTGGGGCCTCAACTATGCTGGGTGGTCTAGGACCATGGTCAGAAAACTGCGGCTCGCGAGCCACATGCGACCCTTTGGCCCCTTGAGTGTGGCTCTTCCTAAGCCTTAGGAGTACCCTAATTAAGTTAATAACAATGTACCTACCTATATAGTTTAAGTTTAAAAAATTTGGCTCTCAAAAGAAATTTCAATCGTTTCACTGTTGATATTTGGCTCTGTTGACTAATGAGTTTGCCGACCACTGGCTAGGCTGGCATCACTCACAGGGTGGGAGGTTAGTAGGCCATTGGCAAAGATGCTTTGATTATCCCTTATGTGCCCCTCCAGAAGGTTAACTCAGGGTTATTTACAGGGTGGGCAACGAGTTCCAGGAGCAACGAAAGAAGACAAGCCTTAACATGTAAGCACTTTTCAAATCTCTGCTCGCATCACTAAAAGAATGGAAAGAGTTTGCCTAATACCAGTGGAAACAGGAAATTGATGGTCATGATTTGCCAATTTTAGCTGAACTTATAAGAAAGCAGAAACTATGAATAGGCAGAAACTAATGAAATCAAGGAAAACATAGAGAAAATAAACAAGTAGAAGCAACCAACAGGAGAAAAACAGAGAAGAGAGAAAGATCAGAGGTGGATTTTAAGAGAGTTCAAGAACTCCTAGCAGTTTGGGGTACCATTTGAAGTTCAACTTTACATTATAATAAATTACAATAAAGTCCCTTGTTCCTAACGGACTCAAGTGAACCTCTGTTCCTTGTAACCAAATCGATTTGCTACAACAGGAAATAGTGGCAAGAGCGAGGTTGCATGGAACCAGACACTCATAAGAAATGCAGGGTATTTGGAATAAGCAGTCAAGGAAGTGAGAAAGTCTGCAAAACCTAGGATAGAAGGCTAAGATTCTATTTTAAATGGCGATGCATTGGTACATTAAGCTATTTGTGGTTTCTTAGGATTCAGACCAGCTCTATAGGCGAGGCTTTGGGGGTTTGGGTAGCCACAGAGCAGTGAAAGGGAATAGGATACTCAGGGCTGCAGGTATCAGATGAGTGCTCACAAACAGCAGTGAGTGGTTTCCAATGGCTGAAGAATGAGCTTTGTCTCTGGGTTGTGCAGCTATAAGCAGATCTTTGGGAACACAGTGCAACCCTACTGAACGGGTGCGCTTCCTGCTTAGAGCTGACACAATGAGTCCATTGAAAAGCAAGTTTGAAAATGACCATCTGCATTGCTGAATTTCAGCATGGGCCAAATTCCCAATATTAACATTTTCTTTGACCCAGGTTAAGTATCTGATAGATAACAACTGAGACTTTGCCATCAAATATGGGGATATCTGAAAGATTTAGAGAGCTCTGCACACCTTACACTGAACACTCCCCACTTTAGCCCCTCCACTCCATCCCCATCCCCTCATACAAGCTTCTCTCTCCTCGTTAAGAATGGAGAGGGACAACATTGGTCCACTAGATAACTTTTTACTGTTTTTGTGGGTCCCTGCTTTTCTTTACAAGAGACGTCACCCTCACCTCTTTCTCAGAGAACTGCCCTCAGGCTACTGGAGCCCACTTTAGTGAGTGCCTACAAGTGTATCTAAGCTTGTGCGCCCAATTCCAATTTGTGGGGTGTTTTTCCCCCAACACCAAGCAAATCTCTGACACCAGCTGGGGGTCCTACATTCAAACTCAATTTTGACACTGATACTGTTGTAATAATCTGGTTATTATTTAACAGAAAATCAATAAAGGGAAGAGTAGATAATACAGGCATGCCATTTATATAGTTTTGCTTATTTAACACTCTTCAAGTCTGCTCTCTGCTGATGGATGGGGGAATGAACTGGACAAAGGCAGTTTAGATGCATGTCCAATAAAGTCTGAGTGAGGTGGGGATGTGCTTGTTTACCTATCAATCACACCTCGGAGTAAGTCAGTAGCCAGAATGGGCATGACCACTGCAAGAATATTCATAGTTGTGGGTCATTGGTCTGACTTACAAAAGCAGAGCTTATGTTTGGTATCACAAAGCATTTGCCAGGTTCCCAAAAAATTTAAGAAGGAAAAGGAAAAATGGATGGGTGAGATTATGTATATCCTTAAATTCCTTAAACTGTTTTAAAGCTTTCTTCCTAATAAATTAAAAAGGTGTTGAAAAAGCATTATCATCTGTCTTTGCTGAAAAGACTACTGTTTGGAATATCAGAAAATCACTCAGAATTATCTTCACACCAATGCAAATGAGGGCCTCGTCTCAGGATTTCCCACATCTGGTCCTTCTGTAACAAGAACCAGCAAGTAAACGTACTGTGTTAAGGATGCCACCAGCACACAGAGATGAGATTATCATTTTTTAAACGAAATTTTCTTTCATTTGGATTGCGACAAATTCTTGAATCCCATTGTGATGCAGCTGAATGAGCACAGGTTTAAAACAGCAATTTCTCCTGGAAGAATCCTTCTTGGTAAAATTGCTTTATAGGATGAGGGGGTGAGACACCCCATATCACAATATGACTTTCCCAACATCTTGTCTTTTTGTTATCAACGACAAACATGCGTCAAGCACTTGTTATATGTTTCACTGAATTGCATGCTGGACGTATTTTTAATGTCTATTTAAGGAGGATTTTACCTGTAAGTGCTTTTCAAGGCCATTGAAAGAAAGACAGTTTAGTTGCATAGGAGGTTCATATACAGAGGACAAAGGGACGCAGGCAAAGCAATATGCGTGGAGACCTCCTCGACGTGGAGTGTGAGGGAGTTTGCTCAGAGCAGGGGCCTCTAGTCCAGCTGTGTACAGGAGTCAGGTTGGGTGGGTGATCCAGGCAGCCATGGGCACCAATCCACCAACAGCTCTCATGCCTGTGGCCATGAGGTGAGCAGCATTCCCTTTTTACTTTATTTTACAAAATCTATGGCAAATAAACACACATTTTGGGTAGGTCATATCCTAGCTCTGCAATTAGTTGGATTGAGTTTAATGGTTACTCACCTCTCTGAGGACTCAGACCTTGTCCCGCAATCTCCCCTTCTTTGCTGGCTATTAGGGTCTATGGCAGGGGTGGGCAAACTTTTTGACTCGAGGGCCACAATGAGTTCTTAAACTGGACCGGAGGGCCGGAACAAAAGCATGGATGGAGTGTTTGTGTGAACTAATATAAATTCAAAGTAAACATCATTACATAAAAGGGTAAGGTCTTTTTTTTTTTTTTTTTTAGTTTTATTCATTTCAAACGGGCCGTAGTTTGCCCACGGCTGGTCTACGGTGACACTTTCCTGGCTCAGCACCCATTCTTCTTTCTGAAGTAAGTAGCCTGTTGATTTACGTGCGGGAACTATGGCTCTGAGCATCAGCATTACAGTTACAAGGCCTATGAGAACCTGTGATGTAAGAATTCAGAGCCCAACATATGAAACTGTTATTTCTGAGCCCTTACCAGATGAACGGTCTTGGGCAAGTAACTTACCCTCTCTGGGCTTTAGTTTTCTCATCTATAAAATAATAATAATAATAATAATAATAATAATAATAATAAATAGCAGCACCTGCCTCCTGCTGAGTGTTAAATGACTGAATCTATATGCCTGGCACACACTAACTGCTGAATCCACGTTAACAATGATCATTCTCACCCTTGTCATCAAGTGTGTTCTTGGTAGGAATGTCAGTCAGTATGTCCTGACCATTGCAGGGGTTGGGCACATGACACACATTAGGCCAACTGACTATTTTTCTTGGGAACTGGATTCTTGAACCAAGTGAAAGAACAAAGACATTCATGGAACCAGTTTATCCCGGGATGGTGCTGTGAGGACGCTGCCCACACATGTTTAACTCCTAGGTCCCCGGGAGCTTGAGTCCCTGTCCTTCCTACTCAGCCCCGTTTTGCTAAGTTATTTAGAATCTGTACCTGTTGTTTGTAATCAAAGCACCCTAACCAACATAGGAACCCTTGGTAACATTGGGGGCAGTGCCGTATTTGTGTCTTTGATTCAAGTCCCCTGATTTATGTGCTTGGACACATTCTCTGAAATGAGTGAAGGTCAGAGGGCTATGATCCCTAATGTAACTTTAAAGCCTTTGGCCAATAGCGGTGTGGTAGGCAGCAGAGATACCCACATCCCCTTTGAGCAAAAGCTTACTGCCCAGCTGCATAAAAATTGACCCCAGCCCTAACCGGTTTGGCTCAGTGGATAGAGCGTCGGCCTGCAGACTCAAGGGTCCCAGGTTCAATTCCGGTCAAGGGCATGTACCTTGGTTTTGGGCACATACCCAGTAGGGAGTGTACAGGAGGCAGCTGAATCGATGTTTCTAACTCTCTATCCCTCTCCCTTCCTCTCTGTAAAAAATCAATAAAATATATTTTTAAAAAATTGACCCCAATACTTAGTGGCATGAAACAATCCTTTAATTTGTTCATGGATTCTGTGGGTGAGAAATTCAGAGAGGTCACAACAGGGTTGCTTCTACTCCAAAAGATCTGTGTCTGGAAGACTCCAGGGCTGGGGGCTAGAATCGTCTAACAGCTCATTTACTCGCACAATCACATTTGTTGCTATCGACTGAGACTCCGGCTGGGGATGTGGCCAGAACACTTACCTGTAGCCTCTTCCTGGGGCCTGGGCTTCCTCACAACATGGTGGTTGGGTTTCCAAAGGCCAGCGTGGGGAATCAGACAGAGCGAGGTGGAAGCTGTGTGGCCTTTTATCACCTGGCCTCAGAAGTCACACAGGGTTGCTTTTCCAGCAGTCCATTTGTGCTCAGTTTCCAGGGGAAGGGAAATGGATGCCAGCTTTTAGTAGGGGCGTGGCAAAGTTCAGAAAGAGGGTGTGAGGCCAAAAATATTGCTTTGGACATTTTTGGAAAACACAAGTTGAGGGAATGGCATGAGCCAGGTAGGGTGGACTGGCCAGGGCCTAAGATACCCGAAGAGGTGGAAGATGATGCAAAAGGCATGAAGCACCATGAAGGTTATTGCAGGAAGGAATTGGAGATTTTATTCTGAAATAAAGTTAGAGACCCTCTGCTGTTTGATGAGACAGGTGGGATCCAAAATTCAAATTTGTGATCATCATGGTCATTTTTCCATGAAGATCAGATTCAGAGACACTGTGACACCCCATGATCACGGGACAGTTTAAACAGGTGTAGAGAAGCTATGCCTGCCTCCCTGTCTGCAAGGGGACACCACTGTTGTCCCTGTTGTGCAGCAGCTCAGGGAACAGAGGGGTTAACACTATGTGCCTTGCTGGACTCTGGAGTCAAATGCCTCATTTGCATATCGCCCTGGTCCCCTGGGAGGAAACTGCCCACATCACCCCAGACTCTGTTCAGGTGAAATTGGGACTGGAGGTATTCACAGGCCCCAGTTCATCTGGGAGATGTGTAGCCACGCAGTTCTCCCTGGGCTGCTATTAGTGCTTTATCTGAAAAGGCCAAGCAGCTCCTGTCCTGTAAATTATATCTCATTTCTTTAAAAAATGTGTATGGATGGAGAAAGGGCAGAGGGATGCAAGAGAGGAGACCAGGAAAGGGGGCCAGCAAGGAAGGGTAAATAGAGAAAATAAATGGACTTGGTGCATGCCTTTTGACCATTTTGCTTTAGTTTATTGATTTGGATTTCTCCCCCTACTCTGGGAGTAATCAATTTTTCGGTGGATGGGCAGAATACAATAATTTCAAGCAAACTCTTCAAATGGGTTGTCATTAATTTGCCTTTTGCCAGTCCTTGTTCCTTCAGAGTAAGATGTGTTTAGCTTTCTCCAAGCACTGTTGGAGGTATACTCTGGGGATTTTCTGGGGCTGATTGGCACAGGGCAGGGAATGCAGGCTTGGGAGGGGGTGAGCAGAGCTGGTGCAGACTAATGAAGGCACTGTGTTTGCTCATCTTTACAGAGTCACTTATTACCACTAATTGGGAGGGACAGTTCAAATAAGCACAGAGGAGCGGTTATCACACAAGCGTGACATGGTTTTAAAGAGGCCTTCGAGACTCCCTAAACTCCTGCCACAGGCTGGCTGGGCGCCTGGGCCTCCAGGCCTCCAAGAGTGGGGGCTTTGTCGGGCACCCCATAGAAGTGAGCAGTCTTAAGAAAGCTCAGTTTGGCAAGTCATCTCAGGGAGCCACAGACAGACACGCAGCTGCCTGGGACACTTAGAAAGTCAACAGCTGACGGAAGGGGAGGACTTTCAGCTTGGCTATAAATGGACTTGAAGATGTGATCAGAATTAATTTGCAGAACATAGAGGTTGTTTTCTTTAAAGAGCCCAATTGGTTTTAAAGAACATTCATTTGTATGAGCGTTCAAATATTAATAACCCGACATACATCTGCTAGGGTTCCGCCACCTTATCTTTCGATTATTTCCTTTGTAAGAAGACATTAATTTCCTCTCCAGTCCATTAAATAGATATGAGTGAATGCGTCACTCCTATCCAATATGGCCAATATTTCCAAATTATTTAGTTGCATTTGTGCCAACCAATGAGTCATTAGTGTTATCAAAAGACAATTGGATTTTCCAGATAGATGTCCATAAGGAAGGAGTCGCAACTGCCCTAATCCATTCATTCTAGAAGGGGATAAAATGCCTGTGATGGCACAGAAACCACTTAGGCACTAGGGACACAGCTGTGAAGAAAGTGAAGTCCCACAGGCCCTGAGTTTCCATTCCCATGGAAGGTGGGGACATGAGGAGTAAGCAAGTAATGAACAGATCATGTCAGATGAAATACCGGTCATAAGTGAAATACTGAAAAGTGAGTATTTCACTTGACTTTTCAGCTGCCTCTGCTTACTAGTAATCTTGTGGAAAACAAGATCAAGCAACACTGACAATGTAGCACGCGGTGGATCCCTGTTGAGGGGCTCCTAATTAGGCTTAAATTCAGTTGCCTGGATTAGATACAGGAAATACAAAACCTTCAAATTCCAATGATAACCCCACCCTGAGGAAGTGTATGTGAGAGATCCCAGTGCTGTGCCATTGTCAATTGAGAAAATGTATCATAAGCCAAGGTTTTGGTGAAAACCATGGTACCTTATATTGGGGCTGGCTTTGTCTCATTCTGCCCTTTGTTCATGGGTATTCTCGTGATTTATGCTTTCAAAATACACATACATTATCATCATCATCTCACATATTCAAATGAAAACTTGTAGATCGTAGCTCCTCACGAGGAAAAGAAGTCATTTCTTTTTCTCCTGAACACTGAAAATCACATTATCTATTTATGACATGTGCAAATGGTACTTCCTCTTTGAAAGTATTTTCAAGAAGGTTACAGACCTTCTCCAATGAAGAAAGCCGACCTAAAAAATGAATAGGGGTTTATAAAATTCATATAAAGCCATTCCTGCAAACCTTTGCATTTGTTTTAAAATTTAAATTGGAATAATGAGCTATTAAATCAGACTAGTGGGTAAGCAGTCAAATGCTTTCCTGGAGAATGTAAGCCTTGGTACTTAGCAAGAAATTAGGCTTGGGTTTCTCAGCATGAAAAATAGGAAATTATTTGCTGGGTAATATATTTCATTTTAGAGTTCCTGTGATATATTAAGAATGAATTTGTTGTTCATTGATACCTTTCAAGAGACCCCAACATAGGGAAAACAATGCCCCCTTCACTTCTGCATGAATGTGTTCAGTTCTTTTCTTCACATCTGGAAGTCATTTATTTTGCCCTGAGACATCTGCAGGGGCTATTGCCATATGATGGAGGCAGGGGAGCTGGCAAGCATGGCAAGACCTTGGACTGTCACCATTCTTGGTGAGGCCTGGCTTTGTTGGAGGCAAGAGGAGAACCCGCTTCCCCACTGGGTGATGAGTACAGGTTGACCAATTAAGAAGCCCAGTTGAATAGGCTTAAAACGCCTTTGCAGGGGAAAAAAGGAATTTATGTTGCTAAAATGAATCCTGCGTTTTGAGA
The DNA here is from genome assembly GCF_028538775.1 of Myotis yumanensis. Taxonomy (NCBI): domain Eukaryota; kingdom Metazoa; phylum Chordata; class Mammalia; order Chiroptera; family Vespertilionidae; genus Myotis; species Myotis yumanensis. The sequence continues at coordinate 16,007,855 of NW_027223758.1, read as the reverse complement.
CCTAAAAGGAAAATATCTGGCTCAGCTCTCTGTGGGATTTCTTTTTTAATGGGTCTGAGCACACACTGTCTTTTTGTAGACAGGGATGTATATGTGTGTTTGAATAGATGTGAAACATTGAAATTGGTTTTTTTAAAATAACTCCATGTGATGGCTGCTTTAGCCACTTTGAATTCTCATTGGTCAGAAGAGGTCTTTGGGAATCCACCACCAACAAACATTTGGGAGCACATATCGGGAGCACCCAGCTGGGTGCTTTGGGGCAGCAAAGAACACCTGTTGATAAAGCCAGCTGGCCATTCTTCCTCTGCTTTCCCTAAGAACAGAGCATATGAAATTAGCCCATGCCTCCTAGGTCACAGGCTAAACTGTAGGGTGGTGCCATGTTGAACGTGAGCACTAGTGGTCCAACTAGGGAATGAAGGATGTAAGAAAGCCCTACTTACCAAACACCAGTGCCTCACTGAAATGTCTAAAATGCCATCCTTAGAACTTTATGTGGGTGGTAAGTAATGCCTTTTCCTAGCAACCTTATTGTATGCAAATACCCCATGTGAGGGGCAATTCTTGAGGTTGCTAAGAGTTCAGTGGTCATCTCTAGTAATGACAGCAGCTTGATAGGAAGGAAGGGAGAGCATGAGAATGCTACTTAGGGCCGAAGATTGGCTTAGCCTACTATACAAGAGCCTGCCCTGCTGAGGACCAAAGGAAGGAGTGTAAATGGCTGAGGAAAAGGAACAAGATTTTGACATGGAATAGTTCCCAATAAAGCCAAATCGTTTCAGGCTTTTACGGAGCACACTCAAGGGAGGAGGGCAAGGGGAAACCGCCTGTTGAAATATTCAGTGGGAACACAATAATGATCATGGGGCAAAGGATGATTATGATGAGGACCAAAGTAAGCCACAGAGAAGGTAGCACCTAGTGGAGCCAAAGAAGGACAGATTGAGATTGGGTCACACCAATGAGCATGCCCCGGACTAACGCTAATGTGATGAGTCTATGGTATTAATTACTGAAATCTTTTACTTGAAACCCAGGAGCCCCTGGGGAGAAATCATGTCTTTCAAAATCAGAAACCAGACCTACAAATATTGCCTACTGAATAACAGGAAGGGAGGGAAAGAAGGAAGCTGATGGGAGTGGCCGGTGACAGAGAGATTCAGAGGCATAACTTTGCAGCGTTTTCTTGTTTTGAGATAAAAGGAAAAGACACAGGGATAAGAGAGAGTGAGGCTGAGAGACCAAGAGTGAACTTGCAATGAGTCAGAAACACGTGACATATTTGCTTACTGAGGTGGCAGTCAAACCCTCAACCAAAATTAGATTCTTTCTACTTCAGAATATCACCCAACACAATCCAAAATGAGCTTTTAGATACTTGGTTGGGGTTTTTTTTGTTTGTTTGCTTGTTTTATTTTCCTAATTGAGTTTTTATTTTACAACCGTCTCTAGGACTGAGCCTGCTCTTGTGATACCTTTTTAATTTAATTTTTATTTTTTAGGTTTATTTCATTTTAACCATTTCGTCAGTATACTTTATATTAATTATACTTATTACTTATTTATATTTTCTCTTGGCAAAAGTTTTGTCAATTGCTCTATTTATGAAGTCACAAGTTTACTTGAAATAAGCAAGGTATAAATAAACCCAAAAATGGATAGGTCCTACAAAACCTTTATATCCCCAATTTCCTGAGATTGTATTGATTTTAAAATTTTGTTCCCAACATTAACACAACCTAGAAATTCAAATGTTATCTTCCAGCCTGTAATTCACACTCAAGCAGCCTGGAAATTGGTTGCTGACCAAGTATGACAGACCAGCTATCCTAATTTTTGGCTTAAAATATGTGGCCATAGGAGAGTTAGTGTGTGTGTGTGTGTGTGTGTGTGTGTGTGTGCACGCGCACATGTGCATGTGGACACATTCACTTGTCCATGTACTTTGTACTTGGTCCTCCTTTGAGTCCTCAAACATATCTCAGGCTTCCTACTTCCCTTATTTGGAAACAACCCTGAAGGCTAATATCTCCAGAAGCTGAGATTTGGTCCCCAGAATCATGAATCCCTAACTCCCACAAGCCTTTGTTTTTGCTGCTAGAATCTTTCCTTTATTCGACTATAAGTAGAAAATTTCTTTCCGTCTCTGTATCATTTTCAGTCCATATCTATCCAAAATGCTACGTAAGTGATCAAGTGTGTGGGTTGTGATACTCAAGACTTCAGGGTATTATATCTAAATGGGTTCCCACCCGATTTTTGCCCTTCTCTATGTTTGTAATCATTGCTCTTATGGGGTAGTGAAGGTAAGGCAGAGAAAACAGATTAATTAAATCTAATGGTGCTATAATGCCTTCTAGCATGAGGGAATATGGGCAATTTGAGCCTAGTTCAGAGGGAACACATTTTGTCAAGAGTTCTATAAATTGAAAGCTTTCTTCCCATTGCAAGTGCCACTGTCCCCACTCAGGTTTGCCCATCATCATGACAACCTACCTCCATGACAAGCAGTGGGGGCACAGTTGGAAGAACTGGAAGATGCCAGTATTAGTAGGTCTGATTGTACCATAGAATTCACTTGTCTATGAAAGGAAAGGCAGACGAAACGACCTAAAATAAAGGAAGTGAAAAATATTAACTGCAGTAAATTTGGCTGCAAACCCTCACCATTTATTCAGGAAGGGCTAAGAGTTCCCCCAATTCTGGTCAAAGCCCCTCGGTGCAGTTCTTCTAGGTCGGGGTTGGGGGTGGGAGAAGGCAGTGCTTCCTTGCATGTTCCTCCTCCCTCCTCACAGTCCTCATTTCCTCCAGTGAAAATTTCAGGAAGTGTTATCTATTGTCGAGTTAAATGAGAGAGTATGTGTAAAATCCTCACACATTGCCCACCACAAAATTAAATTTAATAAATGACGGTGGTGAGGGTGATAATAATTCATGAGAAAAGCCAGTTGTGATTATTTTTAACATTATTGCTTGCTCCAATTCAATGATGCATTTATTAAGTACCTCCCTAAAACATCTGTGGGTGCACATGACAAAGGTTGCACCAATCAGGAAAACTCTGGACTGAGCAAGAAGGTGTGATCCCACGACAGTCATCTTCAAAATTTTCTCTGACCCATTTGGTAAGGCCTTAATCCCCTGAAGCCCTCCTTCCCCATCTAAAAATGGGACTGGTGGCGATATCTCCCCGAACCTGCCTCATATATCCTTTATGAAGAGGTGAGAAAGTGAATTGAATAATCTTTTTACTCAAAACAAAACAAAACCACAAAATACATATCTACCTTCACTGATCTATCATCTATCTATCTATCTATCTATCTATCTATCTATCTATCTATCTATTTATATAAAAGCCTAAGGGACCGAATGACCAAACAAGTGAACGACCGAACAACCAGTTGCTAAGACGTGCACTGACCACAGGGGGCAGACACTCAACGCAGAAGCTGCCCCCTGGTGGTCAGTGTGCCCCCACAGTGGGAGTGCTGCTAATCGAGCTTATGAGAGGCAGCAGGCACAGCAGGGCCGGGATGAGCTGAGCGGAGCAGCGCAGGCTCCTCCCCGGCTGCCTGCCGCTTTGTGCACTACTACATCCCTTGGGGGATGTTGGGCTGCCAGTTTTGGCCAGATCCCCAGGCAGCCTGCAAGGATTGGGCCGAAACCAGCAGTCCCACATCCCTTGTGGGGGTCCCGGATTGCAAGAGGGCGTAGGCCAGGCTGAGGGACCCCACCGGTGCACAAATCCATGCACCAGGCCTCTAGTGGAATATATAAAATAATATATGACAACAAGCTGAGAGCTCTGTGGTAAACCATGTTTTCCCTGCTCAATCTAAGCATTTGACTCTGGGGACAATGTATCAGATGTCTCATCCCTGGAAATAGCCTTTTCCAGGTCTTTAAATTTAATTTCAACAAATATTTACTAAATGCCTACTATGTGCCAGGCACTATTACAGCAGCACAATCAAACAGAATTGTTGGGACCAAGGGAATATTCTGTCTGCGCAGTCCAATATGAGGGCCACGAGCCCGTGTGATTATTGAACACTTAAAATGTGGCTAGTGTGACTGAGGAACTGAATTTTAAATTTTGTTTAATATTAGTGAATTTTAAATTACAATTAAATGGCCACATGTTATAGTCACTACCTTACTGGACAGCACAGGACTAGACACACTGGGGATTTGGCAATGAACAGAGCAGTGAAAAATTCTCATCCTCTTGAAGCTTATGTTCTAGTGAGAGGGAGTGGGAACAGACAGAAAGTAAAATACATCAGAGAGTAAAAAGTGCCATAGGAAAAAAAAATAAAGCCAAATGAAGTTAGAAGAGATAAGAATTCTAAAAGGACTAATGTATTTAACTTTTTTTCATGACCAATGCATGCAAACTTCTCAGATTTTACCTTAGGTGCCTCCTAAAGCAAACTGTAGAGTCCAGAGCACATAGTGTTTGAATACATCCACGAATCAGGTGTCTGATTTGGAGGGTTGCTTTTATCCTGCTCAACTCTGTACTCAAAATACACCACTTCTCACTTGGTACAATAATCAGAAATAATGTGTAGCTTAATGAAACTTCTCCATTAAAAGGTTTTGGAAATAATATATAAAATTAATGGTTTACAAGAATAGTTTTAGACACTTGAAAACATAGCTAACCTAAAGACCTCCAATACACCATGAATACATTCATTCCCAGACTAAAAATGAATCCCAAAATTGGTTTTGATTTTTATTTAAAATTCAAATGTCTGATGTCCTTAAATTGAACACATGATATTTTAAAATATCTATATCAGCCTCCAACATCTGCAGATAGCAATTTGCATTTTGAAATTGGCTGCTTGAAATGAACTAGTATGAGCCCTGCCACTCTTCCTTCCCTCCCTCCAGTTCATTAATGAAATGCGAGAGGTCAGCCCTTTGTCCTTAAATTAGTTCCCATAAAAATCTTTTTGTACTTTGCAGCTTGTTGTGATGTCTTGAGGCTGAAGGAAATGTTGCCATTAATTATGTCTTTGTTGAATATGGATATCTATTCATAGTTAGTTGAACAGTTTCAAACAAAATTAGCATCCAGCCACACACGGGCCAGCATTGGGTTGGTTATCAAGAATATTTTTCTTTTCTTTTCTTTTCTTTTGTCCTTTAAATTTTTTTTTAAATAGCTAAGAGAATGCTCTTGGGCAAGTGTGTATTATCTAATATATTCAGCTTTCAGCTGCTACTTTTTTCAAGATGAAGATGAGCTTAATTGAGGTTGTCCTTTTAAGTTTGTAGAGCCCTTCAACATCTCACACAAAAGCATCTAGAGGCTTTTCATTTGTCTTGAGTATGTTTCAGATGTACAAATATTATTTACTTTAAACTTCAAATCAAAAAGTGCACCATAACTGTTTTAAATAAAACATTAGTCAAGACTGAAATATATATAAATTCAAAGCAAGGCTTTCTGCCACCACCACCCCCCCGCCACCCTCTTATCAAATCATTTCTTGGAAGGGAGTTCAGTTAACAAATTTTAAGATACATATTGAATGAATTGTTTAGCAACACTTAATAAAGGAATTTATTTTCAGTTCTCCAAAGATAAATATTACAAACCCATCTACAGCTATGAAGTCAGCTTCCTGTTTCAGATGCTTCTGAATGTTGGTTTGAATAAGATGGGGTAAAGCCTGATTTTGAATAAGTGAAGTTCATCAGTGAAAGGTACCCATGTGCTCATCTATGGGGGCATTTTGAAGAAATGAAGAAAAAAAATCAGCTACGGGCTCAGCTGTAAAAAGCGGTTTGTAGTATGAGAGCCATGAAGGATAATGAACAGGACTCCAGTCCTGGGAGGGAAGCCCTATTTTGTGAATATTTAAATCACACATTGGAAATTGTAATACATCCTAGGGAACATGGAAGAAATTGTGGAAAATAGACTAGGACCTCTTTTTGTTTTTAGTAAAAGAAAAAAAATAAAGCCCAAGTGCTACACAAAGTAGAGTAACAAGGTTAGGAATAAAATTCTCAAACAACCCAGTGAAAGGGAATTATTTCCTATTGTAGGAACGACAAAGGATATGACTCCTTTTTCCCTCTAAATGAGGGGCTTGTTTCATATATTTAAAATATTTTGTGGTGGTTTTATTTTCTTTCATTTTCCTCCAGCTCCTTTCCCGAATATGGAACCAGAGTGTTCCTTGTTGTGAAGCATCCCGGGGGAAGAGGCGCCAACCTTGTATCGCTTTTAAGTGTAATATACATTTTTCTTTTTAAATGGGAACTGATAATGACATTGTGTAGAAGGGGATTCCAGGCCCCCTGATTATCACCATGTCTCCTTGAGCTGCGTCTCTGGAAAAAAAATGTGAAGGAGATAGCTCTCTGGAATGAATAAATTCTGTAGCTGCCTGTAATTATTTATCAAAATAGATGAATGAAATAGGCTGAAAAGGGATCCACTACCCATGTTAGAGATAACATAATAAGAGCACCCAGAAAGGGAAAATTAACACTAGGGAGGAAGGAATGTTAGATATGTGTGTGTTAAAAAATACAGCCATCTCTACATTGTGGGCTTGCACGCAGACTCACTCCTGGGTTTTTTATTTAGCAGGGTAGGCTGTGCTAATGAAAACGTGGGTTTCTAACACGGATGTGTATGTCTCTAATTAACATTAGAATTGAGTGGTAAACATAACCAGGAGAGAATTCAAGAGAGAGATGGGCTAAAGAGGAGCCAGCGGGGGAGGGCAAGGAGGCGGGTTCCAGAGAAGAAATCGGTCAGTCCTTGTTCACATGGGCTTAATTTTATCACTTGAGTCAAAATTGGAAACCCGTTTGCTAGGACAATCGCTTCTGTGTTTAGCGGGCACTGTACTTCCAGGCTCCTTTTATTGTGGGAGAATTTTATAAACTTAGCACGCCATCATCAAACCATCTTGGGGGTCAACTTTCCACTTGTGCTTCTAGCTCTTACGCAAGTACGTTTATAGTGTCTTCTAATATATAGGATTTATCTTCGTTTCTGAGAAGAGCTTTTCAATGTAATCCCTCGCTGGAGTACTAATTTGTTCCTTCATCTTTAAAACAGTACTTGCGATGAACTTTCATCAGATGCAGTAGATTTCTTTAGTAAAGCCCCTCAAGAAATGTAGGTTTGTGTTAATTTTTTGTTTTGTTTTCTTGCTATTGTTATTGTGATGGCTGGGAGGAGAAATTTTTATTATAGATGCTGGTGTTATTAATGTGTTTCTTCTTTTTTAATTCTAAAAATATAAGTGAAGATGATATTTCTGGACAGTTGCCTTAAATAGTTCAAATTATATTTGACTAAAGGAAACAAAAACTACCACCTTTTTTTAAAAAAAAAGACTTAAAAAAATGCTTATTTTTTGCTTTTTTAATTCTGCCTTTTCCCATGATATTTGAGTGTATGAAAAACAGTTGCTTATGTGATAGGGAAATACACTTGTTTATGTTGGGGGGAAAAGCTTTTTCTAGGAAAATAAACATTTTTCTTTTTGTTATGTTTTTGGAAATGATTTATCAAAGTAACAAAATGACTCATTGGGAAAGCTGTGTTTTCTGTAAAAATAATCAGTGTTTTGCTTCCTTTCATACTTATAAGGCTGAATGTAACAAAGATATTGTGGAGACCAAAACATGTATTAGAATCCTTTTACCATAAGAATACTTCTGAATGTTTATAAAGCTAAGATGTAACCACTTTGTTCCACAAATTTCATAAAGCATGTGTGCTTTTTCTGAATATTTCATGCTCAACCCCCAAAATTGTCCTAAGAAAACGTACAATTCCTGCACAATATCTGTCTTTGTTCGTTTGTTAGAAAACAAATGTATGAATATGTCCAGGGAAATTATTTGGATTTATTCTTCTAAAAGAATACATGTTACATATAGAGAGCGGTGGAACTCCATTTGCACGTGGACAGAAAGCAGACCTCCGGTGTCTCTGTTCAGAAAATGAAGAGAACTTGTAAAAATGTGCAGCTGGAAATGTCATTCTAGTGGATCTCCTCATGGCAAAGTTATTACTGTGTGAATAGCGTTCATTAGCTCTACCAATATTGTGCTTCTGTTTATCTGCCCATTACCATCTTAACAAAGTAAATCATTCCTGTCCTCCCCAGATCGCACCCCTTCCCCCGCCCTCTGAAAACCAACATTTGTTACTCATAAACAGGGATGCTCGCTCAGTGATAAGTATAATAGCTTAAATTGAATTTTCCTCAGCATGATTTAGTGAATACCAGAACACATTTTTACTTTGTTGTTTAGATTCAAGAAGGCATAAAATCTCCGCCATCTATTTATCATGTAGTTATTTTAATGTAAACATGTGTCCATTTAGATGAAGTGTTTTCATTAGTAAGCTAATTCCGACGTGTCTTAGATAGACCATGAGAAGGGTAGCACACTCTTGCTGATGGGGGACCGAAACTCTGCCTCCGCTCAGCTCAGCCTGCTGTCAGATATGTCTTCATTAGTTTTTTGTCATTCACCGGTGGCAAATGCTGTATAAATGGAATGATGATCAGGCCCGCCTTGATAACTTGTCTTATCTCATTAGTTTTTACATCAAAGTTAATCAGCAATGTGAATTGTAATTGCTAGAGGAGACAATGTGTAGATCACTGGTCTTTTTTTTCTTCTTTTTTTCCCCCCACCCTGTATGGCATCTTGAAACATCAGCAGGCTGGTTGGAGCAGATAGGCTTGGAAGGAAAATGATGTGGAAGGCATAATAAGCAAGCTGCTCAGAATTAATGAGCTAACCCAATAAGAAAAGAATGGCCAATCAATGTGAGTTGGGCAAATATAATTTAGAAATAATTGCTTGATTGGTTGCCTATAGTACACTGATTTGACCATACACAAGGATTAAGAATTAAGATGTCAAAGCAAAAAATAATGTGGCAACTGAGGGAATGTAATTTTTTTGTTTCTTTCCCTTTATGATTAAAAGAGATGGGTATTTGATATGCTATTCGCCAGAATGAAAACATTAGACACCCTCTCGTTCTCTTTCTGTTCCCCTCACAATTCGGGCCCATTCAGAACACAATTGTGATACTCCTGGTCCGGATGTGAAGAAGGTGGGGAGGTGGGGCGGGGGTAGTTCCCATCTATGACAGTTATGCCCTAAGAATGAATGGGCAGGTACCAGGCATTTGCATCTGCGCCACGCTGCACCATCATTTGGAGGGATGGCAGAGTGATAGATGTGAATGTTTGCAAAATACATCAATTGTCTGTCGTAGGCCCGAAGAGTTTTGCTCACATCCTATGTGATCCTAATGCAGTTTCTCCTACAGCTATTCACCAATTAAAGGGCCCTTGCTATATTCTTCTGTCTAAATTATTGGGAAGGTTCAGCCAGAAGGTAAATTTGCTTTGATCTATATTACACCTAATTGAGTCACCAGCAATGTCTCTATCCCAACATCAAGAAATGTGAAAATGTTAGATTATTTCACTGGGGATTAAACCTAATTTTCGCGTGTTCTGCATTAACCTATTAGGCTGGCTAATCTGCATTGCTAATGTGGCTGAGGCAGCTGTCACAGCTAAAGAAAAACATGATCATGCAATCCTTGAATGAATGATTCCCAGCCTGATTAGTCTTAGTGAAGTTAGCTGAGCCCTGGTGATAAGGAAGGAAAATTCCCAGGTTGCCAATAGCTTTGAAAATTATCAGACTGTAGGCAAAAATATACCTCATGATTCACAGGCTTCGGTCCAAATGCCGAGTTGAGTGACATTATTTAAGACTGACTAAGGCTAACTCAAATTGTCACTCGCATAAATGTTTGTATTTATTTTAAGGGACTAATGTAATGGATGCAGATTTAAATGCTAATAGAAGCCAGCCAGACACATAAAACCCCAGGCGTTACTCTGTTGGTCTTTTATTAACACAGATTAAATTGTAATATTTTCTAGCTAAATTGGCAAAATCAGAAAGATGCATTGCCCCCCAGGACGCTGGATAAGAACGACTTTCGCAAGACTTCTAGATTTCTCAGAGATGCACAAAGCATGTTTACACTTCCTCCACTCTCCTTCATTGTCAGTTTTTTAAAAAAGAAAATTAGGAAAATATATGTTTATAAGAATGAAAATTGCTTTCCGCCCGTTGGCCACAACCAATCTCTGTCTGTTCACTTAATTGCAAGGGCTGGGCATGTATCTTTTCTCATCCCTGCACTTTGTTTGCTTGGAAACAGGCTTTGGTGCAATTGAAAGTCTTTGCTTGCTTGCCTCCATTTGATTCAAAGGCAAGAAAACTACCATGATGCATCCCCTTCAGATGTGGAAAATGTTTAACGGCGTTTGGTGGCTGTATATAGAGCTAGGAGTCCATTTAATCCGATTAGCAGTTCTGCACAATGGGTCTGCCCAACCCATTGTGGACAGAGTCTTTATTTGTTTCCATTAGCCTAGAATCCGTTATCAGAAAAGTCGAATTTTGCCCCATCAGATTGCCCGGACAATCATGAGAAAATAGATGAGGAAATAGTCTAATGTGTCAATATTTATCTTTTGGCCCTAATTGTCCGCAGAGAGGACTTGTTGAGTGCACAGAGTTGGCAGCCCGGTTAGTCTGTGTTCTCTTGATTGCTTCTCCCATTGTGTAGGCACCTCAGCCACTACCCACAGGGTAATGACATCTCAAAGGCCAAGAGCACTGACCAGAGAATAAAGGCATTTTAAAGGTCTAAGAACACTGGATTGGAAAGCCAAGGAGGAGCCTTGATGGCCAGGAAAGCAGAGCCCAGAAAATTACAAGTCATTTGCGTTTTGAATGCTGGGAAATGTAGAACGAAAGATGCCAGTACCAAGATAGGCACTACTTTTCCCACCTGGGTTCTGGCACATCTTCCTCCTCTGGTTTTTCAGGAAGCTCAGCTGACTCCAAGCTTGTGGTGGTGGGGTCGGCGGGGGGCGGGGGGGGGTGTGCAGCCTTGCTCTTGCCTTTGTTGCCTCTTGTTGGTTACAAAGCTTTAATGTCTAAAATACTCTCAAGTCGCCTTTACTGATCATGATAACGTCATTGGAGCTAACACTGTTTGAGCACTCAGTACAGACCAGATGTTATTCTAAGCAGCTGACATTCCAGGAGGTGGAAGAAGATAGGGCGAGCTTTTCCTGCGCTTGGCAGCAAAGGAGGCAGGAAGTTCACTCAGTCTTCCACTTCTTGAGCCCCCACAGCCCTTGTCTGAGGAGAGGTGACCTCTTGCTCTGTTTATTCCACTCATCTGCAGGGTTAAAGTTGGTGCAGAATCTATTGGCCCTGCTTCCTAGAAGGACCAGGTGTAGAAGAGTTTGTGACAGACTAGCTTCCCTCTCTTCTAATTGGACTCAGAGGTCACATATCTTCCAAGACCAAAATGGCCTAGACAATAGTTTGCCCCTATCCATAGGGAATATTTCCCAACACCCCCAGAGTTTGCCGGAAACTGCAGATAGTACCAAATCTTATATATGTTGTTTTTTTCCTATATGTACATACCTACAATAAAGTTTAATTTATAAATTAGGCACTGTAAGAAATTAACAATTCTATGTAATAAAAGGCTAATATGCAAATTGTCCCCTCGACTGGGAGTTCAACCAGAGGGCAGGGCCGGCTGGCCAACTGCCTGAGGCCCCTCCCCCCGGCAGACCCGGCCTGATCAGCACTGATTGATCGGCCCAGATCAGGGCAGGCTGGCCCAACCTCACCCTTGCACCAATTTGTGCACCGGGCCTCTAGTAACTAATAACAAAGTAGAACAATTATAACAATATTCTGTAACAAAAGTTAAGTTTATGTGTCCTCTCTCTCAAAATATTTTACTGTACTCTATAAGCATAGATCCCCTGAACAAAAGAATGATTCCCATCTGTGTGGGACGGAGAAGGACAGCATGAGATTTTAAACTTATGAATTGTTTATTTCTGTAATTTTGCATTTAATATTTTCAGACCATAGTTGATGATGGGTAACTGAAACCACAGAGAGCTAAACCGTGGATAAGAAGCTACTGCACTAACGTTATTTAAACAACCTCAGAATAGCTCTCCGCAAGATACTTACTCATTACAAGAGGAAAATAGTAAATTTACAGTGAAGAAGACTGCTAGGCAACTTCTTAACCAAGTGAGAAGAAAACACAGCCAGTAATGGGACAACTTGACATCATGCACCTGTTAATAGGATGCACTGAAAAGGATACAACAGCCCTTCTGGGGTCTTCCTAGCCAAAATGTATCCTCTCAGTATAATCATTAGGAAACATCACACACATTCCAACTGAGGAACTTTTTATAAAATAGCCGATTTATACTCTTCAAAACTCAGTATCACAAAAGACACATTTACTCTTTGTCTCTATAGACTTGCCTATTCTGGATATTTGACACAAATGGAATTATACAATATGTAGTCCTTGGTGACTGCCTCCTTTCACTTAGCATGATGTTGTAGTGTGTGCACTTTACTTTTTTTATTGCCAAAAATATTCTGATGTATGGATATATCACATTTTGTTTAGCCATTCATCAGTTAATGGGCATTAGGATTATTTTCAGTTTTGGGCTATTATGAGTAATGCTGTTTTGAACATTCATACATAGCTTTTGGTGTGAACAAAGTTTTTGTTTCTCCTGGGTGTTCACTAGGAGTTGACCTGCTGGGCCATATGCTAGCTCTATGCTTAACCTGTTGTGATACTATCAGACTATTTTCCAAAGTGGCTGCCCCATTTCACAGTCCCACCAACAGTGTATGAGGGTTCCAATTTCTCCACATTTTCATCAACACATCATTTTCCTTTATTTTCTAGCATTCCTAGTAGGATTGAAGTGATATCTCATTGTGGCTTAGATTCTTAATATCATTCTTAAAACTTTTCTCTAAGTCTGAAATTATGTCAAAATAGAAAATGAAAAGAAAAATGTCCTGTACCATAAATACTCCATAAGGAAAGAACTTTGGAGAGAAATCCTACCTTTTTCTTAAGCTAAGCTGATAAATTGACAAGTAGATCTTGAGAACAAGAGCAGAGCTAGTGATGAATTCTAGAAATGTGGCTACTTTGTGGGTTCATTGTTTCCATTCATTCACTCAAAAAAAATTTATCAAGTTCCAGTTAAAGTAAATTAATAATAAGATGAATATTATGTGGAAGTGTGTACTGCTGTCCTTCCCATGTACAAGTGAACTGCTTTAGAAGCTCCTTTCTGATGGTGATTGAAAATGTATTCACAAGTGCAATAGACACATGCCGAGGACCACAGGCTACAGTTATGTCTTCTAGAAAGACACCACATTCAGTATCGCACCTATGCTTAGAGCTATCATTTGGTTAAGTTAATGGTAGTTCATTGTCTTCTACCATAATCCACCTGATTTTTGCTAAACCTCAGACAGATGAATTAGATAAGGATATAATGGGGACCACCACCTTTACATTTTTAAAGTCTTTGAAAGTGATGCAATTCCTCCTGGGATGTTTTATGATTCTTTCTTGACCTGGATAGGGAAGGAACGATTTCAAGGGCTTCCACTTGATTCTCCCTTCCATGATACCTCTTAAACTACATAACATGGAATTAGTGTAAGAATTTTCCAGCTGCTAAGGCTCTCCATCCTGATTATGTATATGAGTACTGGGAAACTCACTGAAAACACTGTGAGGTAGACTTGGAACAGAATTCAATTTGTCACCTTCTCTGCATAAATCCCATGCCAATAAGGGGCCACAATGCTGTTAAACGTATCTCCTTGTATCCTGTCAGCTCAGATCTACTAGTGTATCAGATTGCTCTCTAAAAGTCTGAGTATTTTCTTTTCTCTAGTGTGCGGTTACTACAGCAAATGACCAATGCTGATCTAATTGATTGGAAACCAAATAGGACATAGAGAAAGTTTGTAGAAAACTGTGGAGTAAACTAAAAAATTTTAGACCCATAGAAAGAACATGGACTTCGGATCTATATATATATGGATTGAATGCCTTTTTTACCACTCATTCACTGGACAAGACTCAACATCATCTATAATGAGGGATTGTTAATGCCTACATTGCAAGAAAATATTCTAAGCAAATATGTAAAGTAGAAGAGCATGACACAGATCAGGACCTCATTAAATAAGTGCCTATTCCTATTAATAGTACCAATCAGTGTCTTATTGGTCATGGTTCATGTGACACGTGAATGTTCATGGAATACAGTCTTAGCCAGTTTAATGTTGAGAGCTTTATAAGTATGCGATAGTTTTACCTGGAACACTGAGGTAAAAGAATAATGAGTACCTGCATATAATAAAGAAAGTATGTCGTTTGGATTCTACCAAGTAGCAGGAATTTAGTCTGAGATGATATGATAATAAAAACAAGAAGACAGATTTATATACTGCCTAATTTGGATTCTGCAAAAGCATAGCCTGAGTTAGGGACTTGGGTGCTGGTAGTTTATTTGGGAGGTGATTCCAAGGAGGAAATGGGTAGAGTCTTATAGAAAAATCTAGTAAAATGTGTGTTAAGATTGTCACTACTGTGGGAACTGAGGTTCAGTTCTGCTGGGAAATCATGTAACACGCACTTCTGTATTGTTCCTTCAAAAGTCTAGAAGTTGAGAATTTTATCTTTTAACGCCTATCAGTTATTGTTTGAGGTTTACCCCTGGGAGCATTGGTTGCAGCCTACTTGGGAGCATCTGTGTCTGAACATGGCTCCAAGAACCCTCACAAGGAAGGAGGAACTTTGGAATGGGTCCTTTAAGTGGGACACTAAAATGGCTTAGGAGATGCCTACCACAACTAAAATCAGAGGCAAGCTTAAGGGATGTTGTGTAGGGCACAAAAAAGGCTACTTCATACATTCTGTGTCTTCAGATCTCATCATTATTTCTTGGCTAAGTCACTGAGATGTTTTGTTTTGTTTGTAATTAACCTCAGTTTACCCATCGGCAGCAGTCTCATGGGAGACCATAATAATTTTGCATTTGTTTTATGGTTTCTTGGCATTTACTTCTGAAGATGCCTACCATATAGCAAGAAATTGCTTGAGAATCTTTTCACCATACCGAGAGCATGGGGTAATAGGTCCAACACTACTATCAGAAGCGAAGCCTACTACTTGGATTTGGAAGAGTGTCTAAAAGATTTGAGTTCTACAAACACTATTTTTGGCAGCTTGGGGCAGCTATAATCCTGTGTCCATAAATCTCATTTCATTTTAAGTAAAGCTGATTCTCACTCAGTTCAAGGAAGCCAATGATTGTGTGTTTCCAGAACAGAGGTGGAAATCTGCTCTGGCCCCGGGCTGAGCCTGACATAATGGAATCAGAGGCATCCCCAGTCACTAAGGCTGCCAAGTCCCTGTCCCAAGGCTTTTCACTCCATGAGCCGTTACACATCTAAGCCTCCAAACAGCTCCCTCGGGCACACTGTCACACCCACCTGAATGTATCCTGTCAGATGGGGGTGCTTTGTTCTGAGTCAGAAATCATTGTCTCCATGATGGGAAGCATGGGGATCCAGACTATTTAAAGTTCCAAGTTGTTACCGCAGAATGATCCTGTTTATTTGCTGTTTAATATAAAGCCAACAAATCTGTAGTAAATATGAGACCCACTCATTCATTCATTCATTCATTCATCTTTCGAAAAAATGAACTCAAAATGGATCACAGACCTAAATGTAAAATAAAAACTATAGAACTGCCCTGAACAGTTTGGCTCAGTGGATAGAGCATCAGCCTGTGGACTGTAAAGTCCCAGGTTCAATTCTGGTCAAGGGCATGTACCTTGGTTGTGGGTACATCCACAGTAGGAGGTGTGCAGGAGGCAGCCGAGCAATGTTTCTCTCTCATCGATGTTTCTAACTATCTCTCTCCCTTCCTCTCTGTAAAAAATCAATAAAATATATATTTTTAAAAACAACTATAGAACTTCTAGATTACATGGGAGAAAACTAGGTGACCTTGGGTTTGGCTATGACATTTTATTTATTATTATTTTTAAAATATATTTTTATTGATTTCAGAGAGGAAGGAAGAGAGAGAGAAAAACATCAATGATGAGAGAGAATCATTGATAGGATGCCTCCTGTACGCCCCCTACTGGGGATCGAGCCCACAACTGGGGCATGTGCCCTGACCAGAATCAAACCCGGGACCTTCAGTCCGCAGGTTGACGCTCTATCCACTGAGCCAAACCAGCTAGGGCTGGCTATGACCTTTTAGATACATACAACAACAAAATTATGATCCATAAAAAAAAATTAATAAGTGGGACTTCATCCCAACCAGGTGTGGCTCAGTGATTGAGTGTCGACCCAAGAACCAAGAGGTCACTGGTTCAATTCCTGGTCAGGGAACATGCCTGGGTTGCGGGCTCAACCCCCAGTAAGGGGGGTGCAGGAGGCAGCCGATGGATGATTCTCTCTCCTCATTAATGTTTCTATCTCTCTCTCCCTCTCTCTTCCTCTCTGTAATCAATAAAAATATATCTTGAAAAATAAGTGGGACTTCATTAAAATTAAGAACTTCTTCTCTGTGAGAGATACTATTAAGAGAATGAAAAGACAAGCCACAGATGGGAAGAAAGTATTTTCAAAACAGTAATCTGATCAAGTACTTGTATCTAAAACATACAAAGAACTCTTAAAACTTAACAACAATAAAAACCCACCAAATAACCCAGTTAAAGAGTGGGCAAGAGATCTGAACAAAAAAACCTTATCAAAGAAAATGTACAGATGGCAAATAAGCATTTGAAAAGCTGTTCAGCATCATATGTTATTAGAAAGTTGCAAATTATAACTAGATACCACTACACACCTGTTAGAATGACAAAATCCAAAACACTGAAAGCACCAAATGCTAATGAGGATGTGGAGCAACAGGAATGCTCATTCATTGTTGGTGGGAATACAAAATGATACAGCCACTTTAGAAGGCCGTTGGAAGGTTTCTGACAAAACTAAACATATGACCCAGCAATTATGCTCCTTGGTTTTACCCAAATGAGTTGAAAACTATGTGCACACAAAAACCTGTACATATGTGTTTCTAGCAGGTGTATTTATAATTGCCCAAACTTGGAAGCAATCAAGATGTCCTTCAGGAGTGAATGGATAAGAAAGCTGTGCTACATCCAGACAACAAAATATTATTCAGAAATTTTTTAGTGAGCTAATAATCCACAAAAGACAAGGAGAAAACTAAAATGCACATTGATAAGTAAAAGAAGCCAATCTGAAAGGCCTATATACTGTATGATTGCAACCATATGACATTCTGGAAAAGGCAAAACTATAGAGAAAATTTAAAAATCAGTGGTTCGGGGATGAGGAGAGGGATGAATAGGTGGAGCAGAAGAGATTGTTAGGGCAGCAAAAATGTTCAGTATGGTAGTATAATCATGGGTACAAGGCATTATACGTTTGTCAAAAGCCATAGAACTACACAACACAAAGACTGAACCCTAAAGTAACTATGGAATTTAGTTTATAAACCAATATTGGTTGGTGAACTTGGGAGATTGGATTCCTTAACTCAAAACAGTGGCTCATGTTCCCTTAACTCACATACCTCTCCCTGCAATGAGGATTTTCAAAGTTCGAGCTTCAGCCCGGCTCACTGATACGTGTGGTTTTCTAAACCAACCTCTATATGTTTAATCTTCAGTGCCTGACGAAGGAAGGGGAGTGGGGAGAGATGGGGAGAGATCAGTCCATTGAAGACTTTTTAATAAAGGGGGTAGGGGAGGAAAAGCAGACTTGACAATTTATTAACATCTAATCCCGTTAAGATTTTCTCCACCATATGCCAGCACAACAGCACACTGGAAATGTGTGCTGATTACCTCTGTTGTATCGTGTGTGCACGCTTTCTACACAGCCCCTGACCTTTTTGTTAATAACTTTGCATTATATTCATTGACCTGAAACAAATTGAATTCAGTGGCACTCACTCAAGAATTGAATTACATAGTCTTCTTAATTGGTCTCTTATTTATTCAAATGTGAAAAAAGTAACGGCTTGCCACCTGTAATATTTTCCCAACAAAGTAAGATTAGAATTCTAATATTTTCCCCCAGCTAGATGATTTTTTTCAATCATCGAGTCATGAATATATATTAGCCATGAAACTGTAGTTCTGGTATTATCTTCAAGAAGAATCTCTTAATTTTCTTTTTCGTTGCCGGTGCCCTGAAAAATGCTGATATGGAAACATATTAATTACAGGAGGTTTATGTAAATTAGCTGGGCTAGGAAGGCTTTTCTGGGAAGTGGCCTCAGAATAGGCGGCACTCCATCTCCGTCACCAACAGTTACACTGTCTTACCCTCCCCAGCTCTTTGGAGCCTTCTTATGTGATTTAATATACCTCCGGATGGCAAAATCGAGAGCGCTAAGACGGGAGTATGTTAAGCATGTGAAGATATTTTCCGCTGCATTTGTTGGTTTTAAGTCCTTGAGCTGCACTGTCTGTTGACTGGAGGGGGGCAGAAATCTAATTTCAGGAGTTTAGTGATGTTCTCCTATCGACGGTTTCACAGGCAATAGACACTGCCGGTAACATTGTTCTTAACACCATTCACTCATCTCTCTCCTTGGAGGATTCTTGCAAGCGATCGAAGAGATAGGAGCCGCAGGAAATTTTGGGCTTTGCTTTCTAATTCCAGCATGAAATTAATTGTCCCAACTGCAAAGAACTACTTACTCCTTTACTTACTCTGTTAAACTTAAAAATGCAAATGTTATTAGTGGACTGATGACTGATAAGGGTGCCTTTGTGCCCGGCTTTAACCTCTATTAGTGAGGATTATGAGGACGTCGCCACATTGGCATTTTCTAAGTGTCACCGTGACAGCACTTGCTGCACAAATGCCTAGCTGTCACCGTGAGTTTTATCACTCGGTTTTTCCCTCCGAATGTAGACTAATAAGCCCAGAAATTACAATTGCCTCCCTGCCGAATCTGTGATAGGCGGAAATAATGATATCAGTGCCCTGCTAATCTTCTTGCCTCTGCGCTTGGCACTGTCCTATTGAGTCACCTGTCACACTCCGCTTTGATGAGGCGAATTCAATCTCCCTGCTGTAATGACAATGGGGCCATTTTAATGTTTGGAAATGATTATGTGGAAGCTTTGCCGTGCTCTGTCTTGGCAAGGGAGCCAGGGTGCTGTGCACACCAGGGAAGCAGTCTGTGGCTGTCGGGAGGTAGTGGAGATGCTGAGTTATTGGGAAAGGGGCATCTAAGTCAGCTTCATTGTCAGCCTCTCAGGGGGAAGGATGGGGAGGGGAAGAGGTGGGATCACACTTGCAGAAGCATTGCCATTGGCTGTTCTTACCGTTGTCTGCACAAATTTGCTTCTAGAAAGATTTCCCAGGACCAGCTGTGCCGTTCAAGGAGGCAGGGGTGGCTGGAGCTGACAAATAATTACTGTCACACTATCAACATCTTTTGCTGGGCTAGGGGCAGGGCAGCCGTGTACACATTGCGGAATACTTCTCCAGGACATTAACCAAATCAAATTACTCTTACCCCAGGCCCACTATGTCCTTGTTTTTTGAGAATAATATTACTTCAGAGCCAGAAAAATATAACTCAGAAAATGCCAGGTGTTGAGACCTGGAGCAGCAAGAATCCTGACCCCACTGCTAGTGTCAATTTCTAAAACCACTTTAGAAAACCAGCAGCCTCTACTAAAGCCAACTATATACAGACTCGGCAATTTTACACCTAGTTAGATATCCAACAGAGACGCATCTCGTAGTAACCTCCTTCATGAGAGTGCCAAACTTTAATTCATCAACATGCCCAGCAACAGTACAATGGATAAACCAATGGGGAATAGGTTTGCCGTGGAATACTATAGAGCCATCCAAGTGATTGAACTACAACTACATAGATGAATCTCAGAAACAGGATGCTAAATGAAAAAAGCTAAACTGGAAAGAGTACATGTATAAAGTATTCCATTTATAAACATTGAGAGGCAGGTAAAACTGCTCTATATAGAGACAGATGTTGGAATTGTGGTTACCCTGGCTGGGGGTAATGACAAGAAGACAAATGGGGAGCATCTTGAGGCAGGTAATGTCTGATCCTTAACCTAGGTTCTGGTTACACTGGTGCAGTTGGTCTGCAAAGACTCGCTGATTGTGTACTTTTCTGTATGTACATTATCTATAATAATAAAAGTGTAATATGCTAATTAGACCAGACATCCTTCCAGACAACCTTCCAGATGACCTTCGAGGGAAGCCCAGGTCCTGGGTGCCGGAGGGAAGTCGGTGCTGGCAGCCGGGAGAAGGAAGGCCTGCTCTTGCACAAATTTCGTGCATCAGGCCTCTAGTATTTTAATAAAGGGTTTTATATTACATTTAACAACTTTTTAATGTAATATATGAGGTACCTGTGTTATCTCTCTGCTTTCTAGCATCGATATCATTGTCATTAACCTGTCTATAAATAACAAGAAAGGAGCAAAGGGAAGGCCAAATATAGGCACGCCATTTGTGCAGCTTTGCCAGGAAGCTACAGTTTAAAACTCCCCAGGGATCCGCCTGTCTCTTCTCCACAGATCACTGAGGGGAGGAACTAGACAGGGGGAGGATAGATACATGCCCAGTAAAGTCTGGGTGAAATAGGAAAGGTAATTTTCTGTCAGTCACACTGGGGAACAGGTCATTGGCCAGAGCAGGCATGGCCACTTCAAGCATGGGAAGATCTGAGATATTTTCCAGCGGTTCTCAACCTGTGGGTCGTGACCCCTGAAAATACATCCTGCATATCAGATATTGACATTACGATTCATAACTGTAGCAAAATTACAGTTATGAAGTAGCAACGAAAATAATTTTATGGTTGGGGGTCACCACAACACGAGGAACTGTATTAAAGGGTCGCAGCATTAGGAAGGTTGAGAACTACTGTTTGAGCTCTTGCCTGTTGACGTGTTGCACTTGACTCCTGGCCTGCGGGGTTCTCACACTTCTGCATTCGCCCTCATGGCTCACGGCCATGTGGACTACACACATGATGGACTAATGAACTGCAACTAGCCTGATGCTGTATGGTACCCATTTCCAACGTGGGATGGAAGCTCTGGATACTGGCTTTGCATCTAGTTCTACTGGATTCCCAGCTGCACGTCTTCCATGACTAGATTAAGGGAAATGGGACTTTGAAAACCCAGAGATGGAATTCCACATAAATAAAAATCACTCATCCTCCCATGCAAATCTCAGAAAATCTGTTTTCTCAAGATATTGTAAAAACCCCACCCCAAGCACCCAGTGAGAAAGAGGACACCCACTTCAACTGGTAAGAGCATGAGGGGAATTAAGGATAGAAATGCCACTTTGAAGCTGGACTGATTTCAGGCTCCCTCACCAACTGCCTGCTCTGCTTACACGGGATCTGAGAAGGCAGTTTATGATTGAGAAGCAAGCACTCTCCTCTCTCAAAGGTGGTCACTGAAAACTGGAGAGGGGCTGAATCATCTGAATCTCCTACACTTGCGGCCTCTTGTCAATGTGGATCCCTCGCCTTTGGGCAAGAGAACAGAGAAGGAGCTGAAGCCATAGCAAGTGTGTTTCCTCCATTCCTCAGGAGGCAGAGCCGGTGCTACAGTCCATAGGAGTGAAGAATCGGGAGCCCAGGGCTGCTTCCCAACTAGTCTCCTACAAACGCTTCCTGCCCTGCTTCAAATCATAGCTTTTCTAATGTACTTGCCAAATAGAAGCCGTGTGAATGAAAAGTGCTCCCGTTAGGAACTACTACTTGTGTAGCCTCCCTATTTGAACAATAAAGCTCAAGGCAAGCATGTTTATCTTTGGTAATCATGTCCCAGAGGGATAGCAGCACACAGAACACGTAATAACCCACAGCCTCTGATCCTTCCGGAAGGGCAGCTCCCAAGCTTCCTGTTACCATGAAAAGAAAAAAGGTGTGCAGAAACACACCATAATTCAACAGACAAAATCATGTGCAGTTGGACAGGGCTCTGTAATGTAAATTGCTTGGCCTGTTTCCAAAACAAAATGGAGCTGCCCCTGGCCGATTAAATAGTCTTCAAATTCACTTTCTGTCTTCATTTTATTTCCTCTGACAGTCTGTTTTGTTCTTGTCTGTCCACACATAAGCCTCATTTAAGTTAGCGGTCACTGGTTTGTAGTTACAATAAAAGTCAACTGCACACACATGTTAATCTTATTACACAAGACTTTTAGCAAGATCTTGGATTTCTTAAACATGAAACTATAAAAATGTTAAAATAATACCAATAACCATGATGGCAATAAACCCAACTAATTTTAAATTATTTTTAAGAACATGGAGCTTTCTCTAGCACCTGCTGGCAATGTGATCTTGGAAAGTCTCTCTGAACTCATGAGTTTTGTTTTTGTGGCAGAGCAGTTTATTACTTTACTGTTACCTATGTAATCCCTTTCACTTCCTGGCCTCCCTTGCAAGGTAACTTGTTCTAACCAATAGCATGTGCACAGAAGTGATGCATGACACTTTCAGGATGAGCCCATGCTCAGCTCTGCAGTCTTTCCCTTCCCCCACCACAGCTACCTCCGAAGGCACCTGATCCAAATGAGGCAGCTACAGAACGGCAGCACCTCCAGCAGCGTGGGTCCAAATGGGGAAAGGCACAGCTTTGAGGATCTTTTTTCCTCCACATAAAGGTAAATGATTGTTCTCCCCCATGGGGAATGTCTTCCCTTTCAATAAAAGGACCCACCTAAGATCGCTCCAAGCCACTTAGATATGAAACATCACCCCACTTCCATTGGGTTCCAAGACTCCTTCCTCACTGGTTGAGCCGTAATTAACCAAGAAAAATGACATGTGGCATTTTTATGAATTTGAATAGGCAAACGACAGTGTGTTTCTGAGAAAGCAGCCTTCCCTAAAATAGCTGTGTGTGTGTGTGTGTGTGTGTGTGTGTAAAATTCTTTTCATGAATTAACACATGTGTTGGTTTAAATAGGTACAGATTATAGATTTCTATCAGAAATAGAAAGCCCATAGCATCATGCACCCTGATGCCAGAGTACATGTAGCTCTTTGTTGCAGATTATGGCATAGAAAGGAAAGGAAATTTCTGCAATGTAGGAGACATTTGTCTTTCTTCAGTTTATTTAAATCTTCTTTACTGCTGGCAATGCCTGACCTCTTTACACATAATCACCTGTAATGATAGTGAGTCTTCCATTTAAATTTGAAAAAATCCAGTGAGAATATTTCAGTCTTTTTTTCCTTTTTATTGAATGTATTGGGGTGACACTGGTTAACAAAATTACATAGGTTTCAGGTGCAGGATTCTACAACACATCATCTGTACACTGTATTGTGTGTTCACCAACCCACGTCAAGTCTCTGTCCATCACCATTTATACTCCCTGTACCTTCCTTGTTTCAGAGTCTTCAGACTATTGTAACCCAATCCGATTATTTTGTCAGGCTTGACAGAAAAATGAAAAGTAGGGGGGAAAGGTTGGTTTGACCGCAAACTTTTATTTTGTGGATAAACTGTCAGCATCTTGATCTTGGTCTAAGAGACCCCTGAAGAAAACAAAACACCAATTCAATAAAAATAATAAAATAGAATATAATAAAAAAGGAAAGAAAAGAAAAAAAACAAAGAGATTTGGTTTGAATGAGACACTAAGAAAAGGCATTTATCTTAAGGAAAAGACAGGTGAAACAAACAAACAAAAAGGATGCTCTGCGTGGAAACTTAAATGCCCAGATATCATTGAAACCATCAAAGAGAAGCAACAAGAAGTAAAGACTGAGTGCATTTGGTACTCTCTGTGAACAGTGGTTTCAGAGGATGGGAGAATAGTACAGAGTCAATTCTGAGAGAGGAAAAAGGGGTTCTTCCATAGGCTTCCACACGGGGGTTTCCACAGTAGGTCTAAATAAAAACCCATTGTTTCAATCCTTCAACACCCACAGAGGCCTTTAGCTGTGATGGAAACAATGTCAACAGTGTTTTTGGACACGTCTCATCTGGGAGGCTGCTCCTGCACAGATGTGTATTCCAGGTGAGCAGGTCTCATTCCTTTGAGGTTGTGAGTCCCAAAGGAAGTTCCAGAAAATTCGGCTCCTGGGGCATACCACATTTAAAACACACACCTGCCGTCAACAGTGGTTACTAGAGGAGTGGGATTGGGAGTCTTTGCAGACTGGAGAGTGCCGTAAACCAACAAGCAGGGCCAAGTCAGCAAGTATGGCTGGGCACCTATGAACAGAGTGTCTATGTGCTTTCTACTTCTTAAAAAGTTCACAAAGGTTTCATGAACATTATAGAAACACTAGAAATTGCAAACAAGGAAGACAGCTTACTTCTCTCTTTTCATATTTACAGAGACTTGGGAACAGCCAAGAAGACTCCTAGAGAAAAGAGTCCATTTAGTAAATGCCCTTCAAAAGTTAATGGCCCTACTAAAGCGTTGTTAGCTCAAATATCAGACATGCTCTCTGCCCCTCTGTAGGCTCCCAGGATCCTGGGAGCTCAAGCAGAGCAGACAGTGAAGAGTGATTTAGCAGGAAAATAAATGCACAGCGCATTTTTCTATCATTTGGGCACACTTTTCAGTATTTTATCACTTCAAATGTAGGTAGGTCTATTTTGAATGAGTTTTGTTATTGAATTTAACATCTTGATAAATCTTAAAAGGAAATTCTCTCTTGTTCTTTCTCAGAGTGAGTTTGCAAACACATGCATAAGTTATAAAACAAGGCTAGCTCTCAGGGTGGGTTCCCCGGAAGCAGACCCTGAGATGAGGATTCTTAAGCAAATGTTTTCTCAAGAAAGTTCTCCCAGAGAAAACCTTGAAGGGCTCAGAGAAGCTGGAAAGAGAAAGAAGGGAAGCCAAGAAAAGGTGTGGTTTCAAGCAAAGTCCTGCCCAGGACAGCAGGAGCCTGACCTGCAGGGAACTTGGAAGTATGTTATATCTCAGGGTTATCTCCACCTGGAGAAAGGGTTCAAAGCTCCCCAAAACAAGGGAAGCCCACGACATAAAAGCTTAAAAGGTATTTCAGGGGACACAGGCAAAGTGCCAGCAGCACCTTCTATCGTGAATACCTTTAAGAAGCATGTGACATAGAGGGAGTGAAAGCCAAGTTATCAAAACGTGAGAGTATATAAGGGGGAGAAAAACAATAAAATGCTCTTTTGAAAAAATCAGAACAAAACCTCAAAACAGCACAGAGGACTTCAGAATGTTAGACTTTGATGAAGCCTCCAAAATGGCCCCCAATGGATCCTCCCCTCCTGGTTAGCATGCCCTTGTGTGCTTCCTCCCACACTAAATCATGGTTGGCGTGTGCAACCAATAGAATATGGCAGAAGTGATGGTGTGTCGCCTCCGCTAGGCTAGGTTATAAAAGACATATTGGTTTCTGCTCCTCTCTCTTGAGCCACTTGCTCTGGGGGAAGCCAACTGCCACCTTGAGGAACTGAGGCAGCCCGGTGGGAAGGCAAAGAATTGAGCCCTCCAGCCAACAGCCACGTGAGTAAGCTCTTGGAAGCAGATCCTCTGCCCCGCCCCCTTTTTCCGCCCCTCTGCCCCCCCCCTCCCCGCCCCCAGGGAAACCTTCAGAGGGCTGCAGCCAACATTTCGACTGCAATCTTATAGGGAGACCCTGAGCTAGAACCTCCCAGGCAAGCCTCTCCCAAATTCCTTACCTTTGGAAATAGTGAGGTAATAAATGTTTGCTGTTTTAAAAACACTATGTTTGGGGGTAATTTGTTACACAGCAATAGACAACTAATGCCTGATGCATGTCCTTAAAGCCTGTTTTGTGCCCTTATGGGCGGTACCAAATGTTGGGACCCAAACAGATCAAGACGTGGAACCGAGAAGAGAGTTGAGAACCAGGTCAGGGTGAAAATGCCAGAGTCACTCTGGGTGACATGTCAACAACGCAGCCTGGGGGTGAGGGGGCAACCGGGATATTTCCCTCACTGTGGAATGCACAGCTGCTTCCAATTTGGAAACAGTGCCTCAAATGAGAACAGAGCAGGTTCCAGGTGGTGAAAGGAACCAGAAGGAAATGTAAATCTGGAATGTTTTAGAAAGATGTTCATTACGATTGAAATAAAATAAAGGTTTTCCCCCTGGCAAGGGAACTTCAGTTTATCTAGAAACCCCTTTTTAGAGAACTCTTTTGGTTGTCTAATCAATGACCATCCCCAACCCTCTTTCCATGGAGGCAGAGCCCACCCCCAACTTTAGAGACTAAACTGATGAGATAGTCACTCTCCCATCCTTCCTTGTAACGAGGTCACAGTCAATGGGATCCAAGAGCCGTCCGCAGAAGGGAGTTTGGAAAGGTTTTTCGTAAGAAGAAAGACACAGAGAGCAAAGTGTCCCATCTTTTCCACCGTTAGATCCTGTGTGAGAAAACACTATTTGGATTTGCAGCAGCTGTCTTGCTATCATGAGGAGAAAGCCAAAATGTTCTGATTCAGGTCCCCGACCTCAAAGAGCAGCTGAATTAACAAACGCCAGAACAACCTGCCTCCTGACCTCATGTCACCAAGAACACAAAGCCCCACATTTTAGTTGGATATTCTGCTACCTGCCACCAAATAAACCTATTGCTGTATAGCAGTGATTTTCAACCAGTTTCATTTCATGGCACACATAAACTAATTACCAAAATTCTGCTAATCATCAAAATATATATATATTTTTGCCGATCTGACCAAAAATAGGTATAATTTTGATGCTATTATTGTGTTGGCTGCTGTAATTTTTTTATCTGACAATCTAAGGGAAAAGAGGTCAGTGCCCCTGACTAAATAGTCATCAGGTATTGCATGCTTTGAAAAACTCTGTGGCACACGGTTTAAAAATCACTACTGTATAGCCAACCATCCTAAAATTGTGACTGAAGAGAAAAACGAGCATTGATTTGGCTCACAAATCTGGTAGCTGATATGTATGGCTCAGCTGGGTAGTTCAAGTGGGAGGTGGAGGAGGGCAGAGTCAGATGGTGGCTGGGGCTAGGGTCATTTTGAAAGTGTTTTTACTTCTATGTCTAGTACCTGGGCTAAGAAGACTCAACAGCTGGGATTTGAAGAGCTGGGGCTCCCCAAGTATTCTCTCTCTCTCTCTCTCTCTCTCTCTCTCTCTCTCTCTCTCTCATTGCCTCAGGGTAGTGAGGTCAGACCTCAGACCTTCTTAAGTGATAGCCTAAGGCCCCAGAGAGAATGTTCCAAGACAAACCAAGGAAAAAGGCAAGGCCTCAAAAGTTACAGTCTTACATTCAGCACATTCTATTCATCACGTGCTTAGTCACAAAGGTGAGCCCTTAATTCAAGGGGAGGAAACAGAGATTTCACATCTTGATGGATGGAGTTTCAAATAACTTTGGGATATGTTTTTAACTGCCAAAAATACCCTAACTTGTACATTTGGGTTCCACAGACAACTCTAAGGAAATACAGTATCTGCTTATCACTCTGTGGGATGAACTAGGAGGGACCCTTCTCAAGACTTCTCGAACCATTCTTGAGAAAGCTGGTCTTCTCTCAGGACCCTTCTTAACCCTTCCATCCTTAATAACCCTTATCAAACTGCTCTAGAGCCCACAATGGGCCCTGACCCCAAAGGGGTGGGAGTGGGGGGGGAAGCATTCCAGTTAGAAGACTAGGATTTCCTAGGCTGTGACTTGGAGGAGGAGTGAGCAGTTCCTATAACGCCAAGATGATTAATGGAAAAGGAGGTTATCTTAATAACTAATGGTTCAAACTTGGCTCTGTTGATGAGTATGGTTTGTGTTTTCCTTAGCCTACCTGCTAAGAAGCAAAGAGTCTACTGAATACCAGTTATGGTAACTCTGTTGTATTGGGATTCCCTCCTTCCAAAAGCAGACACTGAAATGAATTATTGGATGCAAGTGGCTTATTTGTGATCGCAGGAAACACTGTTAAGAGACCGGGAAGTGAACAAGGAAGGAAGAACTAACAGGAAGTTTGACAATAAACAGGTGGGTATCACTAAGGGCAACTGAGGTTCTCTAAGTGACTGTGTTGAACCATGTCTAGCTGTCCCACTAAGGATCAAGGAAATTGAGTCTCTGTCCACCATCTCCTGTCCCTCACAGGTTAGAAGTCACTCCTGGGGGCACTTACTCCCTAGCACCTGTAGGCTGCCACCAAGAAAGACACAGAAAGCCATTGGTATGTTCAGACTCTCTCCACAGGATACCTCCATGGTAGGTCATGGGAATATAGTGGGTACTAGAAGCATCTAACCACCAGCTCCTGATACAAACATCCCTTCCTGTCTCTACCATAGTAGACTTTCTACCACATCAAATTCATTTTTAGAAGTAGGCAGAGTACACATTATTTTTCAAAAACAAGATTTATTCTTTAGAGTTTGTCACATATTGCTTTGGAGTATACAGCTAAAGTAAGCATTGAATGTGCATAACTGAGGAGCCACAGCATGTCTTAACTGATTATGATTCAGACTGATCAAAAGACTGCAGGAGAGAAAAGTATTCACCTATGGTAGACCCCTGGTGCTAGTTCACTCATTAACCAGAAACTGATTATCCAGATCTCTTGTTTCTCCCCCTCCCCCACAGCTGCTGCCTTTTTCCTTTCACTGCTCATTAGCACCCATGGCAAAGGAGGAACAATGGGTAAAATCAGACCCACAGAAGTCCTGTATTATTATTATTATTATTATTATTATTATTATTTTACTTGATTCAGGCCAGAATGAAGAATCAAGTTGAAGCTAGTAACAGATAATATAATTGTTTTTGTTTTCTTAATTGTGGTCAAATATATATAACATAAACTTTACCGCTGCAACTATTGTTAAGTGTGCATTTCAGTGGCATTAAGTATATTCTGGTTGTTGTCCCACCATCATCACCACCCATCTCCAAAAGTTTTTCAACAGATTTTAGAATTTGGGATTGTTAGCGCATTTTTATTTTCCATCATGTCCTTATTCTCCATTTATTTAGATATTCAAGCGTTGATTGGATTAGTTAGAAAGAAGTACATTATTTTTATATCAAATATTAAAAAGCAAGGATGTTGTAGCAGATAGATACTGCTACATTATAAACTAGCCCAAAATATAATAGCTCAAACAACCATCTTTTGTTTAGTCACTATCCTAAGAAATGGCAGTTTTTGGTGGGCTCAGCTGGATGATTCTGCCTATTTGGACTAGACGCAGTTGATGTTGGCTGGGCACACTCATGTGTCTGCTTTCAGTTGCCAGGTCTGCTGGGGACTGGCTGATGTAAGATGACTCAGCTGGGATGGCTCATCTCAGTGTGTGTAGTCTCTCAACCTTTACCAGGCTTATTTAACATGGTAGCTCGGCAGGATCTCAAGAGCAATGAGAGGAGGGCCAGTACTGAAATGCTTCTCATGTCTCTGCTTACACGACATTTGCTACTGCCCCATTGCCCAAAGCAAGTTACATGACCAAGCCTACAGTCAGTGTGACAAAACCCCAAAGGCACAATAAGGAGACATACACAAATGAGGGCCATTCCTGTAATTAATCCACCATAGATATT
This sequence comes from Myotis yumanensis, assembly GCF_028538775.1. Lineage (NCBI taxonomy): Eukaryota > Metazoa > Chordata > Mammalia > Chiroptera > Vespertilionidae > Myotis > Myotis yumanensis. Next base: position 15,978,244 of record NW_027223758.1, on the reverse strand, counting down.
ATCCTTTCTAGGGCTAGAATTCTCTATGGAGGTAACTATTCTTCTGAGATCACTTTAGTTTATGTTAAAGTATCACAGCCCCTCTTTGATTCCCAAATATTCTCAAAAGCTGAATTTGTATAACTGACAAATTAAGCCACAGGCATTTTGACCCCAACAGTTGGCCATCTTTATAATCTAACAAAATCACTGAATCTAAACCATATTTTTTCTCTGACCCAACGAGGTGGAGGTCTGTTTGACCATTGTTGTTGGTCTTACTATATCTGCTGTCATCTTGCATCATATCTTCTCTTTTAAAAAAATCAGAGGTTCCTCTCCCTCCTCCCCCCACCTCCCCAGTGCCGCTTGACATAGCGCTTGCTCAAAGTTCTGGGTCCCTGCTACCACCAGTTTTGTCATCTTTTCCAACTGCCATTATGATCACCTACTGTGACCTCATCAGCCATGATGAGATGTTCTCTGACATCTACAAGATCCAAGAGATCACAGATGGCCTGTGCCTGATGGTGAAGGGGAAGATGGTCAGTTGGACAGAGGGTAACATTGTTGACTTGCTTATTGGTGGAAATGCCTCTGCTGAAGGCCCAAAGGGAAGGTACTGAAGGCATAGTAATCACTGGTGATATGATTGTGAATCATCTTTTGCAGGAAATCAGCTTCATAAAGAAGTCTACAAGAACTACATCAGAGATTACATGAAATCAATGGAAGGGAAACTTGAAGAACAGAGACTTGAAGAGTAGAGCCTTTTATGACTGGGGCTATAGAACAAAGGAAGCACATCCTGCTAATTTCAAAAACTACCAGTTCTTTATTGGTGAAAACATGAATCCAGATGGCCTGGTTGCTCTGCTGGACCGGGAGAACGGGGTGACCCCATATATGATTTTCTTTAAGGGTGGTTTAGAAATGGAACAATGTTAACAACTTTGGTGATTTGCATCTATCACCTGTCATCACATCTGGCTGCTGCTTTTCATCCACACACCAGGACAAGCACAAATGGGGCTGATGGTATCTTGAGCTCTTCATTTATTTTGACCCTGATTTATTTGGAGCAGACACATTGTTTTTAAAAAGAACATGTCATGTAGGTCATCTAAAAATAAAATGAATTTAAATTAAAAAAGAACAACAAAAGAAGTTTGTACCACAGGAAAGGAATACAGAAAAGAGAGAGAAAACTGTGCAGTGTTGTCTTCCCTCCTTCCATTTTTGAACATCTGCTCCCGTCTCCAATCCATGCCATGTTCTCACCAGTACAGTGATTAAATGATCCTTTTTTGTTTAATGTTCTCAAAATAGAAAAGTAAATATACCCCATTTGTCACACCAGAATTTAATGAAAATCTGACTCAAATTTTAAATATTTGGATCAAGAAACGGTCATAAATTGGGGAAGCTATAATCTCAGTTTGAAGGTGTCAAGTATATTTTGTTTTTCTTTTTATTATTTTTATTTTACAAAGTGATACTTGCTCTTGGTAGTAAATTCCCTGTCCTCCTTACCCCAGACTTCTAGGCCCCAGTCACCTGCCCAGGATGCATCCCCTTTTAGTGAAATTTCCACTGTTGAAACATTTTTTTACCTACTAAAGCAGGATTGTAATATCATTCAATCTAATATATATTTTTAACATAAATGAGAGCATAAAAATATACTGATCTGAATCTTGTTTTGGGGGTTTTTATTTTTTGTTTGTTTGTTTTTTACCTACCTATATGGCCTGGAGATCATTCTACATCAGCACATAGGACTTGATATTATTCTTTTCCATGTCTGCATAGGTATGGCTGCAGTTTATTTAACCATTCCCTCTCCGATGCACACTAAGGCTTATTTTCAGCTTTTATTGTTACAAATACTGCCTATGTATCCCACTTAGCATTGGAATCTGGACATCCGCAGAAAGACAGATGGGTATGCAAGGCCAGTCCACCAAGTTTTCCTATCTCATGTCCTCTGGCTCCCAGCAAATTGGTTTAAGCCATGACAAATCCCTTAGTCACTGGCTCCTGTGTCACAATACTTCTCAATTGACATTTATAGGAAATTCTGAAAATACCAACCAAAGTCAGTTCTTCCCACTTTCTGTAGCTCTTAAATTGGTTTGACTCATAAAATCCAAAGGATTCGCCCTGCAAACTTTAATTTCTGGGAAGAGAGTCTTTTTGTCTGCAAGCCTTTATTGAGAAGAGATTCTAGTTTCCCAGACAGATGTGGTTTTGGTTTTAACTCCGCCACTTAGTAGCTGTGTAACTTTAGATGACTTACCCTCTCTGAACTTCAGTCTCCTCACCGGTAAGGGATATATGCATGTCATAGGGTTCTGATGAAGATTAAATGAAATGATGTACCTGTCACATAGTAGGCACACAACAAACAAATAGGCCATTTGTTCCATAAGCCAAATTTCCACAGCCAGAAGGCTTAGTGTTTTCCTAGCAGAGCTATGCAGTGATTTTTTAAAAGGAAATATGAACATGTCTTCTGCAAGCCCTCCTTGCTGGCTGGCGTGAAGTAGGCAGCATTTGTTTTCTGATCTCAGAGTTAACAATGGGTTGTGATTGTAATCTCTGAATTCTGGCCCCATCCTTGGCAAGGAGAGGTTGGCCTGAAAGGATGTATTGCAGGCAAGAGCGCATACAACACCACCAGATGATTGGTCTCATTTCCTAGCCTCTGGTTTAGACCAGACAATCTGTAGACATGTAGATGACCTTCCATATAGAGTGACCATCTGTGGAGCAGAGGAGGAAAAGCAGGCCAGGGATGAAAGGAGTCATGGGTCAACTGGCCCCAACACTATGCATTTGCTTATTGATTTTAGAATAGTGTTTTTATTTAGACTTTTAAAGCACATGCTCATTTTCAAATGATTCACAAAAGTACAAAAAAAAATATCTTTCTGCCTAGAAATCACAATTGTCAACTTTTGTTGAACCCCATTCCGGACATCTTTGTATGCACAACTCAGATAGCCCATCAGGGGAAAAGATTATATTAAATATCTTGTTTACTTATTTTCCAACACTTGTTTTCTTCTTCAGAAACTAATTATGAATATATGGGTCTGCTTTGTCTCCCATATCCATCAACTTTGCAAATTTATAGTTTGCTTTTCTATTTCATTTTGTTGGATGACCTCAAGCCTGCCATTTCTGTATTTCCCAGCCCTCTTTCCCTGTAGCTTTGATTTCCTTACCCTAAGGGCACAGGCTTTCTCTGGTTTTGTGTTCCTCAACCAGTGCTATTCACAGCAAGCTCTTTAGGGTACATACCTTCTGGATATGAGCAGCTGCTGGCTGTGTATCCCTCATCACTCTCAGGCAACAACAGAAGCAGACTACCAGCATACCAATTTTTTTAAATTACCTTTCCATTCCTGACCTCACTATAAGCAATGGATACTTTCTCTGTTCATCAAGATATTTCTTTCTGCCCAGCCGGTGTGGCTCAGTGGTTAAGCATTCACCTATGAACCAGGATGTCATGGTTCGATTCCCAGTCAGGGCACATGCCCAGGTTGTGGGCTCGATCCCCAGTGTGGGGCAATGTAAGAGGCAGCCAATCAATGATTCTCATCATTGGTGTTTCTATCTCTCTCTCCCTCTCCCTTCCTCTCTGAAATCAATAAAAATATATATTTTTTTTAAATGTTATTTCTTCCCTACCTTTTTCCTGTGCTGTCCACAAAACTGGACTCTCTGAGAATCTTTAATATGTTCCTTTTGGTGTTGACAAATACTTTTGAGGAAATACATATTCTTTTTTAATAAATTTTTATTGACATATTAATAAAATCGAACTGGGAATCGAACCATAACCTCCTGGTTCAAAGGTCAATGCTCAACCACTGAGCCATGCCAGCTGGGTGAAATACATAGTCTTATCAGACTTTGGCAGCATGTGTCAGCTGTGGGCTTACTCCCTCATCTCAGTCTAGCTTTCTTGGCATTTGCTAGGACTCTTTCGTAGTTTGTGGTATAATGCTATTGCAGGTTCCTACTTCATTGATGATGGGTTGTGTTCCCTCTATCTATTGACCTCTTTGCTTATTTAGATGGATTCAAACAAGGAGTAGAGCAAAGATGCCACCATTTTTATACCAATACTAGGTTGAAAAGAAGGGTCAGACTTAGACCAAGTAAAAGAGATTTTTGCAATTGAGGATTGTGCGTCTGAAGCCAGTTGAGTGCCCATGATGCTCTCACTTCTCAAGTTTGCATTCCCCAGCCATCTATCTCTGTGGTGAAAACACTGCTTAATGCACACACCACGTGCCTCACTAATGATGTTTTCCATCGCCGTGCTGCCATCTCCTTTGTTATAATAAGCTCAATGTGGCCCTCAGTGCTTGGGCCACACACCCATTAATATTTATGCTTCCTGAGAGTGATGGGGTGTCCCAGTGATTTGTAGGCATGAGCAGGTGCCCCTGATGGAAGAATAAGTAGGAGGCCTCTCTTGGGGAATAGTCACTTTCAGTCTTCCTGTCATAGAAAAGAGGAATTTGGGTTGATGAGGGAAATAGCCACAGCCTTTATGGAGTAATCTCAAACTATCCAATTGGCTAACCTGGATTACTTGTATGGGAAAGGTTAGAGAAAAGATGGAGAAGTAGCTGGTGCCCTCAGGTGGCATGAAGAGAGTTCTTTTTCCTTCCCTCGCCAGAAGCTTCCCTGTGGCTGTGAGAAGTTACTCCAGTGGTAAGTTGCACATATCCCAAGTCTTCCAAGTTTATCTCCTTGCGCAACCAGATTCCAATTCTCTGCCCCTGATGCATTGTCTCCTATTCATAAACTTTTGTTCAATGCATAACATCTTAGCAAACTATTATTAATCATTATCCATATTGGCTAGGAAATGCTACATCTACTTTGATTTTTTATTTAATTATCAAACTATAACAGCAGAAGTAAACAACCAATCTTATGTGATGGGGTCATATTTCTATCTGAATTTCCTGTAATCCTCTGGTTCAAACATCACATGGGGATGCACTTTACAAGAGCAGTTTGGGGTAAGCACTATTAATTGAATTGAAAGTGCTGAAGTTTTTATATTGAATGTAGTTTGTATTAGCTTTAAGTATCAGACAATGTCCAGTTCAGTGGATTCTGCTGACTACATACAATGACTCCTCTGATGCACATATTTCGAATGTATCGTTTCTATAAACTGTATTCATGTGAATAAAGTAGAAAGAGTTATGACAGGAGTCCAAGCTGCTGTGACCACTGGTCTGCTGAGGCTCTTGCTCAAATAAGGATGTTGATTGGTTTGCCTAATAGACTTATTTTAAAATATGTCTGAAAATTTTTGGACTCAGCCCATCAAAAGTTAAATATTCTAATTCCTCTCTTATGGAATATGAACTGGCCTTTATGATTCACTTCTAATCGATAAAATGTGGCAGAAATGTCTCTGTGTGACTTCTGTGCTAGGTCATAAAAATTGCAGCTATAGCCCTAGCAGGGTGGCACAGTTGGTTGCAGCATCATCCCATACACCCAAAATGTTGGGGGTTTGACTCCTGGTTAGGGCACATATCTAGGTTGCAGATCATATGGGAGGCAACCAATTGATGTTTCTCTCTCACATCCATGTTTCTCTGTCTGTCTTTCTCTCTTCCTCTCTAAAAATCAATAAAAAAACACATCCTCAGGTGAGGATTAAAAAAAAAGGGGGCAGCTTCCACATGGCCGGTTCCAGTTAACACCACATAGAGCATGGATAAGCAACCCCTGCTATACTAGTCTGATAGGTGGTCAGAACAAAGTACTACAGACTGGGGGCATAAATAACAGAGATTTACTTTCTCACAGTTCTAGAGGGCAGAGGTCCAAGATCAAGCTGTTGGCTGGTTGGTTCTTTCTAAGAGCTAGAAGGAAGGATCTGTACCAGGCCCTTACCCTTGACTTGAGATGGCTGTCTTCTCTCTGTTATGCCTTCACATCATCTCACCTCTCTCCATGTCTGCATCTAAGTGTACTCTTCTTGGGAGAATACCAGTCATATTGGATTTGGACCCACCCTAATGAGCTTGTTTTAACTTCATCACCTTTGTAAATACAGTCACTTTCCAAGATACTTGGGTTACAATTTCAATATAAATATATGTAGGGAACACTATTCAGCCTATATCACCTGCTAAGCCTGCTCCAACTGTAGACTCATGAGCAAAATAAATGGCATTGTCTTGAGCCACTCAGACTTGGAGTGGTTCCTTATGCAGCAGAAGATAATCAGATCACCTAAAGTAGATGAGTGACTTGGTTTCTGGTAACTATTTCAGAAATTTATTTAACAAATGGATGAGAGGAAAAAATGGCGGAGGCTTAGACGGACGTGTTGGTGCTTTATCCCAGAGCAGATAAGGGCGAGCAGCTGAAACGGGTAACAATCAGCCCGATCAAGCTGGGGAGGTTCAGCTGAGAGACAGTCTGCAGCCAGGAAAGACAGAGAACTCCTAAAAAATGCGGATGGTTAGAGATTGAGGCTGAAACCTCCCCCTGGGCGCCAGCGCAGCGGCGAGACCGCGCCATCTTAGGTAGCTGTTACCGGCATCCAGAGATCGGCTACTAACCCGGCGGCTACTAACCCAGAGGCAACGACTCGCAAGCAACGCGACTGTAAGAGCCCAGAGGAGATCTGCACCCCTCCACGGAAAGGTTAGACTTACCCCAAAGGTGCGGTTTGCAGTTCAGGTTGGAGCGAGGGACGCGCGCGCGGACGCGCGCACGGGCGCAGGGGGAAATCTACCCCCTCCAAAATCCGCGCCCATAGAGGCCAGCATGACCCGCAAGTGGGGAGGGCTCCCGCAGGGCTGCTGCCAGAAGGTAACACTATAAATGAGCCCATAGTTGGACTGGATGCAAAAGGGCGGCCTCAGAGTTTCCCTGATAGCCGGCTACTTGTCGCCAGGGGCTTGAGCGCGCGCAGACACTCCGTGCAGACATCCCGCGCAGTTCTGGAGGGTGGAACCCTGTGAGTTCGAACAGCTTCCCAGGCTCTTGTTTGCACACTTCCTCTTATTTCTGTGAGTTTGATTGTTGGCCCAGAGCATGTGATTGCCCAGTTGGGGTCACTAGCAGAGCTTGTAGGGAAAGACTGTTTTTGGGGAGCCTGGAAAACAGAGCTGGGAGTGGCGCCTGGGGAACCAACTCTGGGCGGAGCTGGTTCAGGTACAATAGAGAGCTTCTGGACAGAGAGAACTTTTAGCCTCGGAGGTCAATCCAGACACACTGCCACCCAGAGGCAGAGCCACGAACTGACTCTTCTGTAAATACAGATAAGGCAATAAGGGGATTTTACGGCCGGCCTTAAAATCAGGACTGTGGCTTACACCACGGAGGAACAGTGTAACGGAGGAAAATTTAACATTCTCCTGAATTCCGGGTGTGCCAATAAGAAGAGTAGAAGATCTGAAGCACCTGCATTACTGCACATTTTTATTTTTATTTTTTAAAATTACTTTTTCTCCTTTTAACTAAGAAAACATTTTTTTCTTTTTTTCTTTTTTCTTTTTCTCCATCACCTGATTTTGCCCTTTCAGCTGCGACATTTTTATTTATAACTAGTATTATTACCGCTACCATTTTACCACTCTTTAAAGTGTCATTTTATTTTGTCTTTATTTTATTTTGGGACTAATGTTCTCCATTCTATTTTCATCGTTCCTTTAGCAACATTTTTCTCTACCTCAATTTGCCTCTGTGCTAAACAATCTCCCCCACTTTTTCCCTTTTGCTGTCCTGTTTCTCTTACCCTACTCCAGCTTTTGATTTTCCCTACTCTTTTTACCCCCTGTCAAAATTTAACCCTGCTTATATATCCTACGTCCAATCCCCTGTTCTAAATCCTTATACACCTTTCCCTTATCTTCCTTCACTAGCCAATTTTTTTTTCTTTTTTTCTCTTCTTCTTCTTCTTTTCTCTCTCCATTGTTTTATTGTTGTTTGCTTGATTGACGAGTATATTGGGTTTTTTTTTGTTTTTTTTAGGATTGTTTGTGAGGTTAGACTGCTTATTCTTTTTATTTTCCTGCCCCTCCCTCTCCCCCCCCCCCCCCCCCCCGGTTATTTCTGTGCTTCTGTTTCCCCTTGCGTTGCTTGATATTATTGGTTGTTTGTAGTTTGTATTCATCTCCAGGAATCTGTTGCTGTAATTTGTTGGTATTAGTGGCGGACCTATAGGAGTTTTCTCCTCTTATAAATAGTCTCTTCCCCTTCTATACTTCATTCTCTTTTCTCTCTTACTTTTTTTTTTCTTTCTTTTTTTTTTCCTCCTCTTTTTCCCCTCCCTTTTTCCAATTTCATTTTTGCACTCCCTTTTTTCTTTCTTTCTTTTTTCTCTTCTACCTTTTTCTCTTCTTTCCCCCTTATCTCCCAACTCTCTTAGCTCGGGTGGCCACCTTTATTTGGGGTTAGTAATATCGTAAATACAATAGTGTTCAGTGCCTGGTACGTTGTGCCTTGTTGTATTGTATTTTGTGCCTTTAAATCAACGCAGCAGATTCAAGCAACAGCGGCCTCCTGATCACCACACGCTCTGCCAGAGGAACAGTTGCTGTGTGTGAAGCCTCCCTCCACCAGCCAGAAAAGCCACCACAGCTGTGAACAGCACCCACCAGAGGCTCTGCTATCAACAGAGGAGCCGCTGCTACCACAACCGCCCAAGGAGCAACCACAGCCCGAGCAGCCACTGCCACCCAGGGTCCAGCCACTGAACGATTCAACAACTAGTCATGTCAGTGAGATCAAACATGGGTAGACAAAGAAATCCCCAAAGGAAAGAAAAGGAGGACTCGCCAGAAAAGCAGCTAAGTGAGACAGAGATATGCAACATGACGGAAAAAGAATTCAGAATAAGGTTCCTAGAGTACATGCACCAGATGTTCAAGAAGCAAGAAGAAACAGATGAAAAACTCAACTACTTATGCAAGAAGCTAGAAGAAACAGACGAAAAAATCAACAACTTAAGTAAGTCCCAAGAAGAAATGAAGAGCGACATAGCTTCAATAAAAAACTCCATTGAAAGTATCAACAGTAGACTGGGAGAAGCGGAGGACCGAATTAGTGAATTAGAAGATAAGGAAGCAAAACACACTCAAACTGTACTGCAAATGGAGAAAAAAATTAAAAGACAGGAGGAGAGCCTAAGGGAGCTTTGGGACAACATGAAATGAAACAACATACGAATAATAGGGGTGCCAGAACAACAGAAAGATGAACATGGATTAGAAAACCTATTCGAAGAAATAATATCAGAAAACTTCCCTGAGGTGGGGAAGAAAAAAGTCACACAAGCCCAGAGAGTCCCAAACATGGTGAACCCGAAAAGACCCCACCAAGACACATCATAATTACCATGGCAAATGTTCAGGATAAAGAGAGAATCTTACAGGCTGCAAGAGAGAGACGGAAAGTAACATACAAGGGATCTCCCATTAGATTATCAAATGATTTCTCAACAGAAACACATCAGGCCAGAAAAGAATGGACGGAAATCTACAAAGTGATGCAAAGCAAAGGACTGAATCCAAGAATACTCTATCCAGCAAGGCTATCATTCAAAATTGAAGGGGAAATAAGAAGCTTCACAGACAAAAAAGGGCTAAGGGAGTTTATCACCACCAAGCCAGCCATGCAAGAAATGCTAAAGGGACTGGTGTAAAAAGAAGAAATATCAAGCTCAGAAAGAAAACAGCCACACACACACACACAAAAAGAAATGGCTACAAACAAGTACCTTTCAATAATAACTTTAAATGTAAATGGACTAAATGCTCCAACCAAAAGACATAGAGTGGTTGAATGGATAAAAAAAGATGACCCATACATCTGCTGTCTACAAGAGACCCACCTCATTAGAAGGGACTCACACAGACTGGAAGTGAAGGGATGGAAAAATATCTTTCATGCAAGTGGAAAGGAAAAGAAAGCTGGGGTAGCAATACTTATATCTGACAAAATACATCTCAAAGTGAAGGCCATAACCAGAGATAAGGAAGGCCACTTCATAATACTAAAGGGATCAATACAACAAGAAGATATAACCCTGGTAAACATATATGCACCCAATGCAGGAGCACCCACATACATAAGAAAACTTCTGGAAGATATCAGGGGAGAGATCGACAACAATACAATCATAGTAGGGGACTTTAATACACCACTGACATCACTGGATAAATCCGCTAGACAAAAACTCAGCAAAGAAACAGCAATCCTAAATGACTCACTAGATCAGATGGACTTAATTGACATCCTCAGAACACTTCACCCCAAAGCCATGGAATATACATTCCTCTCAGGTGCTCATGGGACATATTCAAAAATAGACCACATATTGGGTCACAAGCAAAGTCTCCACAAATTCAAGAAGATTGAAATCATAAAAAGCTTCTTCGCAGACCACGATGGCATAATGTTAGAAATAAACTACAATAAAAACAACCCAAAATACTCAAACACTTGGAAGCTGAATAGCATGTTATTAAATATTGATTGGGTTACCGATGACATCAAAGAAGAAATTAAAAACATCCTGGACACTAATGACAATGAAAACACAACAATCCAAAACCTCTGGGACACAATGAAAGCAGTCCTGAGAGGAAAGTTTATAGCTCTACAGGCCTATCTCAAAAAACAAGAAAAAATGGTAGTCAATCATCTAACTCTACAACTCAAAGAATTAGAAAGAGAGCAACAAGAAAACCCCAGAGTGAGCAGAAGGAAGGAGATAATAAAGATTAGAGCAGAAATCAATGAAATAGAGACCAAAGAAACAATACAGAAAATCAATGAAACCAAGAGCTGGTTCTTTGAAAGGATAAACAAGATTGACAAACCCCTAGCCAGGCTCACCAAGAAGCAAAGAGAGAGGTCCCAAATAGACCAAATCAGAAATGATAGAGGCGAAATAACAACAGACCCCACAGAAATACAAATGATTGTTAAACAATACTACGGGCAACTCTACTCCAACAAACTAGACAACCTGGAGGAAATGGACAAATTCCTAGAAAAATACAACATTCCAAAACTCAATCAGGAAGAATCTAAAAACCTCAATAGGCCAATAACTATGGAAGAAATTGAAGCAGTCATCAGAAAGCTTCCAGCAAACAAAAGCCCAGGGCCAGACGGCTTCACAGGGGAGTTCTACCAAACATTCAAAGAAGAACTAAAACCTACCCTCCTCAGACTACTACAAAAAATTCAAGAGGAAGGAACGCTTCCAAGCTCATTCTATGAAGCCAGCATCACCCTAATACCAAAACCAGGTAAAGACATCACAATGAAAGAGAATTACAGGCCAATATCCCTCATGAACATAGATGCCAAAATCCTCAACAAAATCTTAGCAAATCGGATCCAGCAGTACATCAGAAGGATCATACACCATGACCAAGTAGGATTTATCCCAGAGATGCAAGGATGGTACAACATCCGTAAATCAATAAATGTGATACATCACATAAACAAATTGAAAGAAAAAAACCACATGGTCATATCAATTGATGCAGAAAAAGCATTCGACAAAATCCAACACCCATTTTTGATAAAAACTCTCAGAAAGGTGGGAATAGAAGGATCATACCTCAACATAATAAAAGCCATATATGACAGGCCCACAGCCAACATCATACTCAATGGACAAAAACTAACACCATTTCCCCTAAGAACAGGAACAAGACAGGGATGCCCACTCTCACCACTCCTGTTCAACATAGTACTGGAATTATTAGCCATTGCAATTAGGCAAGAAGAAGAAATAAAAGGCATCCAAATTGGAAAAGAGGAAGTAAAACTGTCCTTATTTGCAGATGACATGATATTATACATACAAAACCCTAGAGACTCCATCAAAAAGCTACTAGACTTAATACATGAATTTGGCAATGTAGCAGGATACAAAATTAACCCCAAGAAATCTGAGGCATTTCTATACACCAATAGTGAACTTTCAGAAAGGGAGATCAGAAAAACAATCCCATTTACCATCGCACCAAAAAAATTAAGATACCTAGGAATAAACTTAACTAAAGAGGTGAAAGACCTCTACTCAGAAAACTACAGGACATTGAAAAAAGAGATAGAGGAAGACATAAAGAGATGGAAGAACATACCATGTTCTTGGATTGGTAGAATCAACATCATTAAAATGTCCATACTACCCAAAGCAATCTATACATTCAACACACTTCCCATTAAAATACCAATGGCCTTCTTCAAAGATCTAGAACGAACTCTCCAAAAATTCATCTGGAATAAAAAAGACCCCGAATAGCTGCAACGATCCTGAGAAAGAACAAAGTAGGTGGGATCTCGATGCCAGATATCAAGCTGTATTACAAAGCCACTGTTCTCAAAACTGCCTGGTACTGGCACAAGAACAGACATATAGATCAGTGGAATAGAATAGAGAGTCCAGAAATTAGCCCGAACCAATATGCTCAATTAATTTTTGACGAAGGAGGCATGAACATACAATGGAGTCAAGATAGTCTCTTCAATAAATGGTGTTGGGAAAATTGGACAGACATATGCAAGAAAATGAAACTAGACCACCAACTTACACCATACACAAGAATAAACTCAAAATGGATAAAGGACTTAAATGTACGACAGGAAACCATAAAAATTCTAGAAGAATACAAAGGCAACAAAATCTCAGACATATGCCAAAACAATTTCTTCACTGATACAGCTCCTAGGGCAGTTGAAACTAAAGAGAAAATGAACAAATGGGACTACATCAAAATAAAAAGCTTCTGCACAGCAAAGGAAACCATCAGCAAAGCAACAAGAAAGCCCACCTCGTGGGAAAACATATTTGCCAACGTCATATCTGATAAGGGCTTAATCTCCAAAATTTATAGGGAACTCATACAACTTAACAAAAAGAAGATAAACAATCCAATCAAAAAATGGGCAAAGGATCTAAATAGACACCTTTCAAAAGAGGACATTCAGAAAGCCAAGAGACATATGAAAACATGCTCAAAGTCACTAATCATCCGAGAGATGCAAATCAAAACAACAATGAGGTACCATCTCACACCTGTCAGAATGGCCATCATCAACAAATCAACAAACGACAAGTGCTGGAGAGGATGTGGAGAAAAAGGAACACTTGTGCACTGCTGGTGGGAATGCAGACTGGTGCAGCCACTATGGAAGGCAGTATGGAGGTTCCTCAAAAAATTGGAAATGGAACTCCCATTTGACCCTGTGATCCCACTTCTAGGAATATATCCCAAGAAACCAGAAACACCAATCAGAAAGGATATATGCACCCAGATGTTCATAGCAGCACAATTCACCATAGCTAAGATCTGGAAACAGCCTAAGTGCCCATCAGTAGATGAATGGATTAGAAAGCTGTGGTACATCTACACGATGGAATACTATGCTGCTGTTAAAAAGAAGGAACTCTTACCATTTGCAACAGCATGGATGGAACTGGAGAGCATTATGCTAAGTGAAACAAGCCAGTCAATGAAGGAAAAATACCACATGATCTCACTCTTTCATGGATAATTAAGACCATTACAAACTTTTGAACAATAATAAATACAGTGGCAGAGCTGCCTCAAACCGATTGTTGGACTTCAGTGGTAAGGCCAGGGAGGGTTGGGGGACAGGAGGGAGGGGAGTAAGAGATCAACCGAAGGACTTGTATGCATCCATATAACCATAACTAATGGTCATAAGACACTGGGGGGTAAGGGAGGGCAGGGGCTTGTCAAGGGTGGGGGGGAAAAAGGACACTTATGTAATACCCTTTGTAATACTTTTAGCGAAAAAAAAAAAAAAAAGAATGAAATTTATTTAACAAATGACCTCTGATGGCAGGACCAACCATTTGGGAATGGTGTTTACAGGGCCAAGGCCAGACCACAGGCAAACACCTGGAAGACAGGTGCAGGGACCACGTGTCCAGGGCTATCTCTGCTTTTCTAATTCTATTTTGCTCTTAGATTGCAGTAAGTGGGACCTACTGAGGCTACCTCCAGTTAGAGAGATAAGGAGGCCAAGATTTTATAATAATTAGCATAGAGCAGTGGAGGGATGCAGTCAAATAGAGATCTAAGGCCAGAGATGGAAATAGTATTGGGCCTTATAGCAGTTGATTCTGAGACCTGTTCTGGAAACAAGGAGGCCTGGGGCCCTTAACAGAGGCAAAACATAGTACTAACAGCAAACTCTCCTGAGCACACAACCTGATTCAAACCCTGGCTCCACCTTGTACTAGCTGTATCATCTTGGGAAAATCAATTAATATTCCATTTTTCTGCTTCCTTATTTGTATATTAATAATGCTAGTACCTGTCACATGAGGTTGTAATATAAGGTCATGTACATAATTAATTAACCATTTTTATCTTCATTATTGAGCTTGTCATGAGTGAGTTTCACTTCTGACTATTCCCTCTCCAACTGGTTTCCTGTTGTGACTCATCATTGCTACTCCCCTATTACTTAAGCTTGCACACATGATTCATTCATTTATTCAACAAATGTTTACTGAGTACTATTACATGCGAGGCATTGTTCTTGGCCATGAGGGTACAGGATTAGATCAAACAAATATCTCTACCTCGTTGACCTTAATTCTCTTGCTCTTTACAGTGAAAGTTCTACTTTATGACCTTCAACTACTGTTCCCACCATTCACTGGAACATTCTCCCTGCTTCTTAGCTCAGATCTTTGAAAGAGGAACTCTGATTGGCCCAGTTTGTCTTTTCAAAGTCAAACAACAAAATGTTTCTAATCAGCTTTCTGATTGATTGCCTAGGACCAGGTGGCCACCCTGATCCAACCAACTATATGCTAGAGGAGGGGATGAGCATGAGGTCCAGGCATTGCCCCACAGTAATTGTGGGGCAATCATTTTGATGGGTGACTCTGGTAGAAGTCCTTGGAGCAGTGCAGTAAGGGTGGGGAAAACCACCATGAACTCCCATTAGAGCTTGCAGCAGCCCAAGGCATCCTTTGATCAATTTCATATAACACTACAGGACCGGTGTACGAATTCGTGCACCAGTGGGGTCCCTTGGCCTGGCCTGCAGGATTGGGCCAAAACCAGCTCTCCGACATCCCCTGAGGGGTCCCAGATTGCGAGAGTGTGCAGGCCAGGCCAAGGGACCCCACGGGTGCATGATCGGGGCTAGGGAGAGACGAGGGAGGTTGGCCAGCTGGGAAGGGACTGCAGGAGGGCTCCAGGGCATGTTCGGCCCATCTTGGTCAGTCCTAATTGGTCAGACCCCAGCAGCAAGCTAACCTACCAGTTGAAGCGTCTGCCCCCTGGTGGTCAGTGCACGTCATGGCAAGCAGTTGAGCAGCCTTAGTATATCATTAGCATATTATGTTTTGATTGGTTGAACAGATGACCTGATGATGGGACACTTAGCATATTAGGCTTTTATTATATAGGATAGGCTGAATGAGAGTGTATGACTTTCAGAGGTTATGTTACAAAATAAAACTTGGAGCCAAGCTTTTAGACAAGTATCTTGGCACTAAGTGATTTCAGCTGCCTTGTCTGGCAGAAACAGTAAGCATTCCTCCCATTTCCTCTTGGCACTCACCAACCCCAGCAACTTCAGAGGGGGCTTTCTCTGGCGAAAAGGATGTACTTGGCCCCTTAACCAATTTCAAACAAGAGTTGGTAGATATATACTCCAGCTTCCTTGCCCCTTAGGTAGGACAGTTCTGTGACATGTTCCACATCACCTCCCAGCAGGACTGAGCCCCAGGTGCCCACCCCCCTAATCTGCTCATGCAGACATGTGGTCTCATTTCTATTCTCCTCCAACTGCACTTTCTGGAGTCACCCCTCAAATAAACTATTTGCACTCAAAACCTTGTTAGAGGGTCTGCATGCAGACACCAAAAACTAAGACACCTTTCAACAAAGCAAGTGGTGGGGCCAGCTTAATAAGATAGAAGCAAGAAATCAAGGTACTGGCAGAGGGCTTTATAGAGAGATACAGACCACTCATATGGTATCACTTAAACCATCAAGTGCAAGGGGAGTTGCCTCTGTCTGGAGCTGCAGAGAAAAGCGGGCTGCTGATGGAAAGGTGCAGCCGTTGTGAGAGGCATACTTGTAAACCAGAGGCTCT
Organism: Myotis yumanensis; assembly: GCF_028538775.1. NCBI lineage: Eukaryota > Metazoa > Chordata > Mammalia > Chiroptera > Vespertilionidae > Myotis > Myotis yumanensis. Next base: position 15,962,098 of record NW_027223758.1, on the reverse strand, counting down.
GCTGCCATTCTTAAAATGTCTCATTCTTCCATTTCTAATCTCACTCATTATTGAATCATTAATAATGATTTATATGACATTGACTTTTTTCAGAAATCTTGACTAACTCTTTGACAAGAGATTAATAGAGTGGGACTTCAGATGTCAAGTTTTTATGAGCAGAAGTGTCCAAGGCCGTCTCTAGATGGGTATTCCTGGCTGCATTCACCACGCTCTCCAGAGACTGAAAAGCAATTGTTTAGCTGGGCAGAGAGAGCCGAGCTGAATTAAATTGACCTGCATGATACAGAAAGTAGCACTGAACACATTTCAGTAAGGGGGATCTTTGAAAGAAAACTACTTTATTGTAGCTGAGTGGTGAAATTATTTTAAGGAAGTGGTTATCAGGCTAGCTATTTAAAATGCATGAATGATGTCAGCATCTAAATTTAAGGCAGACTGGGAGAATATCATGTTTGGTCTTAAATAAAATGCTAAGTGCATCTTTATTTCTTTCTGTTTTTTCTCTTTTTCTTTTCACCACATGAATTTCACTGCTTGCAAAGGCCAGTTCTTGTGCCTGTGTTCTGCAAAGAGAGAAGACATTTCCATTTGTAGTAGAAAACCAGGAGCCTCGCTTAATCCAGATACACATACGCCCGAAAGCACTTTATTCCAAATATAATTACCACTCTGCAGGAAAATCTGGTGTAATTCTCTTGATTTGATGGAGTGTTAAGCTTGTCTTTAATTTCAAATAACTTTATTCGCACCCCTCAAGATGAGAGTGGACACAGTAGGGAAAAGCAGTTTTCACAGTAAGAAAAACTGGGACACACTCTTTCCACGCAGGCTTCTGTCTAGAGTTCTTAACTCCAATAAGAAGTCTGAGCCCTTTTACCACTTAGGCAGTGAATGAACAAATGTGTGTTTTCAATCCCTCTGCAGCTTGCAAGGCCTGCTCTTGGGCACACATGTGACTCGTAGAGTGCCATGGTCATGGTCAGAGCAATGCCAAATCCCTCCTCAGGAAAGGTCTCCTCTCATAGGCTTCCCCCCAAAATCAATGTTTGCTGGAAAGGCAGCAAAATTTTTCGTCTTCAAAAGGACCTTTATGTACTAGCACACTCCCACCTACTGTGGATGTAAATTATTCATCAGTAACATGGCCTCTGTTTATGACTTTGATCCTTTGCTTCCCCTGGATGCCACAAGGAGCATGATAAGGCCAGTGAGTTATTGGAGGGCCTTTGATCTCTGACGCGCAAATGACATTTTGTGGTGGAACATCTGGGCCCCCTCTGTAGCTACAGGGTGGGGTCGAAAAGGAACAGAGTTCAGGGGTTCAGAGGTGTCAGGACAAAATTAGATGGGGATAGAAATGGGCACACTTTCCTCCGAACCAGCAACTGTTCACACATAACGATTAAAAGGGACCCACAACTGTTCTCCCGACAGGCAGGGCAGCATTCTGATAATTCAAAGAACTTATTTCAGAGGATCCACACAATCAAGGTCTCATGCTAGGGAGTTTCAGAATAAATAAATGTCATTTGGGGAGAAAATGATGGGCCAATGAGACCCCCCCCCCCAATTGTTTTATCCTTCTCACAAAGTAAAAATGAGCTTTTCCTTGCAAAATAGAGTAAAATAGAGAGCACAGAGGCTGCTGGAAGGGAGATGGAAAGGTCTGCATTTCTTACAGCGCTGACATGATCCCTCCCTGCAGTTTGTCATCAAATTATTAGGGACTGCTGATTGTGTCTGGCATTGAATCTTCAGTGTACACAGTTTAGAGACCAAGGACAGTGGATTCCCTTTCATAATGGCAGTGTAAACCACTTTGCATTAAGTAGGAATAATAACCTTTTTAAAAGGAATGTGTCAAAATAATTACATTTATTGTTGCTTTTCTTTCTTCCACATCACCTGAGCAAGCCCATCAGCCTCACTTGACTGGATGAAAGGAGGACTTTTCAGAGAGGAAACACACCCAACAGTCAGGCATCCTCTGTTCTGTCATGGCTGCCTGGGATTCTCAGCCTGGCAGAAGCTAATTCTACCAATGCCCAGGATTTGCTTGTGTCTCTTTGTCGATTGCTTGGGGAGCAGGAATGTTTACCCTACAAATGGCCTATGATGTCTGAGATGTTGTCCATCTTTCCACCATTCCCTTGCATTCCCTCTACCCATGTCTTCTTTTTAACTGAAGGTGAGGTCCTTTGAAACGTTAATTCTTTACCGGGGAGCCAGTCTTTAAAAAGGAATTTAGTAGAAGCTCTGATGAAGGTTTCATCATTTTGCATAGAAGTCTTTTCAAATGCATCTGAAGTCCATTTTTAGAATTTTAAAATAAAGCCTGTTAATGTTTTTCAATGGCACATTAAAAATTCAACAGCTTTGTCCCCGTGGCATGTGTTTGATGCAGGTTACCTGGCTGACTTGGTTTAAAATTGATCTTATGAGTGGTTTAAAGTGCATTTTATCGAATGTTTATATCTAATGAGATATTTAGAGGACAGATCATTTTTTTTATATCTTGACTGGCCTGATGCACAAATCACCTCATCTTCATTAAGCAGGGCAAGCCATTTTGATTTGGCAAGGTGGGCACACTTTATTGGAGTCTTTTTGCATTTTCTGATAGTATGTCAAAAATAAATAGCCTTCAGGCCCCAGAAAGTAAAAATCGCTGGGCTGAGGAGAAAATAACTGAGATACGCACACTCACATGCACTTTCAGCGTCTTCCATACTGCCTCCCGGGGTGGGAGGAAGGAGAGGTCTCCGCACACGAGCAGAGTGAATAAATGTGGTGCTGAGTGGTGCGTTGGTGGCTGCTATTTCTCCTTCCTCCTGCTGTCCACTGGGGCTCCTGATCGTGGTAAGCTTCTATCTAATTGTGGGTAGATGTCTCCCAGGTGTGTGCCGTGCCCGCTGCTCCAGCCTCACCCTCACTCCTCTGCAATCCTGGGCAGCCTAATGATATACAGTCAGGGCGGGTGTTGCTAAGTTTGCTTGAAAGCTCTGACTGATGGGATTGGACAATGTCAGACCTTGGTTCCAAAAGAGCTAAGTGTTTGCTTGGGGCATTAAATTATGTGCTGGGGAGGGGGACCTGGAGAGAGAAAAACACCGTGGTCCATAATCCCACCCTCCTCCCAGTCTCACCCTGCTGACCACATCTGAGTTATCCTCCAGTTTGCCTCGTTATGTTGGTGGAGGGGAGCGGGGCGGGGGGGTGAGGGGGTGGGCAGATGAACGTGTCTGCTGTCGTTTTGGCAAGGCTGCTGCAAGGGACAGGCCTCGGGACTCGCAGAGCCCGAGGGGCGGCTTTTACAGCTGCTGCGGTGGCGCAGCGCTCAGCAGGCAGAGCTTTGTGCTCCGGCCTCCCGGGAGGAGGCTGCAAACCTTCAGATCCCAGGGCACACCCGCCGGTTTCCCTCTGCCCACAAACTTCTCCTAATTAAGCCAGTTCCTCTAATTACGGGGCGTGCCATCAAATCTGTCTCCAGATGCTTCCGAAGCAGCATGTGAGCGCTGGTCAAAGCTGGAGAGGCTTCTGATCAGGGATGCTGGCCCCGCGGCGCGGGCGCGCGGTCCCCTCTTGCCGGGACGCGCCGTCTCCAAGTGCTGCGCCGTCCGCCCGCACTCATTTGCTCTGCCGCCTGGCGAAGGCACAGAGCGTAATTACTAAAGTTAAGAAAACATTCCTGTAATTAGCCAGGCAACTCTAAGCACAAGAGATGGAAATTAGTCACAGAATCATAAATTAGCTTGTGCATACATTACATTCCAGGACGGCCCCTGGGGCCCGAGGTTTGCAGTCTTTGGCCAGCAAAACCCTGTATCTCAAGAAAGCATTCCTCCCCAGGGAGCCTGGCACAGGAAAGGGAGTTTTGCTTGAACTACAGATTTTATAAATTCTTTTGTCAGCGGTGACCAGAATTAAGCCCGACTTTGGGGCTGGGGCAAGGCAGCCAAATATACAGTGACTTTCCTGTTGATTTTATTTTCCTTGGTGGGTATCTATTATTAACCTAGGGCCATCAAGGTATCTCCGAACAGTGGGGCTCATCAATTGTATGTATTGTCTCACTCGTTAAGAGCAGTAATTACAAACTCTTTAAATCACCCTGATTTTGAACTATTCTCACAGTCCCTCCTTCCTAGCAAAAGCCAGGATATTGGACTCAGGCACCCACAACACAGCATTTGCATCAAAATAATATAGCAGGCAGCAGCCAGCCACAATCACATCACTCAGAAGGAAGGAATGGAATACAAATTAAAGGAAGAATGTAAATTTTTGCCATTAAGCTTCAATGACCATTTGCAATGGTGCAAAGCACAAAGGTTCTTGATGAGCGTCATCTACTTTGATTATTCATACTTCTATTTCTGCTTGAATTAAAGCAGGAGTGCTAGAGCCAGTTACGGGAAAATATTTGAATTGATAGTGAACTCTCACCTTGCCGTGCATCCATTTACTTTTCAAATGAATACCAGATAAGTTAGTGCATTTTCTAATCGGCCTGTTTTCCAGTGAGTGCTGTCATTACATACCAATTTCTTTTAGAAGTGCTTGCTAAGAAACATTAACTACTTACAAATAAGGAGCTGTCTGTCACAGGCTGCGGTGTGCAGCTCACCAGCACGTCAGCTAGGACAGCTAAAGCTCTGCCGTTCACGGTCACCCAGCCTGTTATGGCTTCAGCCTCTTCCCTCCTTCCCAAGTGAGTCCTGAAGTGTTGGCAGGGCTCTGGCCACATGCCATCCATCCAGAACCAGGTGGAATCCTGCTGAAGTCATAGACCTAACTGGCCTACCATGGAGTAGCTATGACATTCTGTGCAGGGGGCCTGGGTCTCCCTACACTGTGATCCTAACTGCTGAGGCTGGGCAGCCAGAACCGATTCTGACCCAGAATTTGTGACTTGGTCTTTCTGGACACAGACTCCACTGCTGGTGTTGTAATATACCCCGCGAATCACACAAGGACGCCTCAAGAAGTCGAATTAAGGAGTCACATTTATTTTGAAGCTGGGACTATGAGGGGCTAATTTGCTCTCCAAATCTCATAGTGGTTAAATAACCGCAACACCAGATTTATATAGGCAAAACTCACAAGGGTATTGATTACATCTCGAGATTTGGAATGAGGAACCTAGTTTGCAAAAAAGCAGTTTGTTACAGAAGCTAGAGTGAGCCGATTAGTTATCTACAAAGATTAATTATAGTTTCGGGTCTTGGGACCACTGAGTTGACAGAAACACATTATCTGGAGCCATTGGGTCTTGGGACCACTGAGTCAATGGAAACACATTATCTGGAGCCACTGAGGCAATTTAGAGTAATTGTGCTGTCCTGGCCTCCAGGTACAGAGGAATGTATTTTCTAAAACCAGTATGACCACAACCAATGGGGTATTCAAATTACAATCAATAGGGTATTCAATCAAATGGGATGATTTATATCATTCAGAAAATCAAAATAACTTTTCTATTATTTTAGCAAGCAAATAATGACAGAAACCAAGTCAGCAGTGTTAAAATATTAAACATTTAGCCAAACATGGTTGCTACCATGCTTCACTGGCAGGTAGTCATGGAGAAATGAACTGGAACATGTAGATTCTGAGAGTTGTGTGTAGGAAGAAGGTGGTTGTGGTGGGGGCAGGGGGGGCGACACTCATTTAAAAACGATAGGCTCCCATTTTGGACAAGGGCAAATAGGCGGAAACTGTTTCTCCCAGCATGAGGAAGGCACCAGAACATTGCTATGCCTCAAGAAGAGACTTAAAAGAAAAATGTTTCTGCTTAGTCGGGAAGAAAGAGAAAACGATGGTTAGTATTCAGAGTCTGCATTGGGCATCATAAAGAGTTTTTTGAGGTTACTTTTTTTGTTGAATGTTACTGGCCACACATTTGTTGAAATATGTCGATTACTTTTTGATCAAAACTTTGTCAGGAAGGATCACAGGGAAAACGAGGGCCTGCCCAAGTGAGGGAAGCACTGCTCACAAACACGGAATGACCTTGCTCCAAATGACTTTGCTTTGCTGACTCTGGTTTGCTCAATGACAGAACAAGAAACACATTAATTTGTCACATGTGATGAGCAAAGCATGTAAAGCGTGAACACGTCCCACAGTCCCAACCAAGGTGAACAGAAAAGGGAAATGCCTGGCACACTCCCCTCTTGAGTGGAGAATGGCAGGATGTAACTCAAGGTGAGGAAAGCACCCTTATCAGGTTGGAATCCAAATATTACTCTTATTTTTAACACTAAAGTATTACCCAGTTGGCTAATCCTGTAACTGAATTAAAGCGAAATGAAAATGTGGGGAAAGCTGAACATTAAAGGAGTAGTTGAATATGTGCCATGACCTACGTTCAGGAAGGTCAGAAGGTTACAGATTTATTCTGACCAAATGTGCATATGTGTGCGCACCTACACAGGAATATTGAAAAAGGTATTCTAAAGTCATTATTACACCTTTTTAGAAATGTATAAACAGTGATGTACCTCTAGAGACTGTTATGTCCAAAAACAATTTTCAAAATATATTTTTATTGATTTCAGAGAGAAAGGGAGAGGGAGAGAGAGATGGAAACATCAATGATGAGAGAGAATCATTGATCAGCTGCCTCCTGCATGCCCCCCACTGGGGATGGAGTCCACAGCCCAGGCATGTGCCCTTGACTGGAATTGAACTTGGGACTCTTCACTCCACAGGCTGACACTCTATCCTCTGGGCCAAAAACAATTTTTAAATTCTACTTTTTACATATATGTTCACCTTCATTTAGGCCTCAAAATCCTAAAAACTTATTTATTTATGATTAAAAATACCATATATATTTCAAGGCTTTAAGTAAATAATTTCATACAAAGAAATGTAGGCATTTCAATTTTTTTCTTTTGCTTTGAAAAGTTGGTCAGGTTTCTGAGAAACAATGGATGAGTATAAGCATCCGTATGACTGACACAGATGACAAATGGCCACAAACTCATCCCTCATGACCTCCACATTGCCTTTGGCAGTGCCCCCAGGATCTCTGAGATTATCCATTGCTTTGATTGGCTTACTTTGGCCAATTAACATCAATAAGAGTGACCAAGCAGAGACTTGAAAAACACTGAACACTCACCCTCTTGCTACACATAATCCTGTCATAGATTGATAGTCACTCCTACCCCAGGCACAGTTGATTGGTCCATCAACAAGCAGTGGCCCAATCAGACCAATTGGAATCTTGTCCTAGAATTTTTCAGACTGGAGTTGAGGAAAGACAAGTGGTCAGATCAGGAATCTCTCAGCAGCAGTGCTTCCTTCCTGTATGACATTCACGGTGACAGAAAGAAGGAAGACCATGAGAATGTGTCACGGGGTCTCCCTGAGGCCTTCCCCCACTACATGAGACACCACTGTGTCCTTTACTTCACATCAGTTTGAGGTGTGTTTCTATGACTTACAACCAACAAACCTCAAGCTGACCAATACCTCTGGATTCTTTGCTTCCTATCACCCATGGTCCTGTGTGAAATCTAGTAACTGAACCCATCTACCAGCACCATGTTCTGGTTAATCCTTCTCAGTCACAGCTTGAGTATGGTGTTCCCTCTCAGGGTTCCTAAATTCTGTTTTTGTCTACTCGTGGAGTGTGATCCTCAGAAGAGAAAAACATGGAGAATAGCTTAGCTTCCTCCTTAACCGAAACTCTTATTTTGTTAGACTTTAATTCCTTCTTCTTTCCTTACTCTCCTCAGTCACTGGTGATCAATATCAACCTCCTCGAGGTTGTCTGAAGGTAAGAAAAGAAGGCAACTAGATCATTCATGAATCAAAATAAAATCATAGTGACTCTGTCTAATATAGAGAGAAATTGGACAACATGACGGAGTTCTAAATTTTTCTTGGATCCTCCATATGAACATGTGCATGTTTAATGAAGTTGGCAGAGGCAAAGCTCTTGCCATGTAACACAGTGGCTCTCAAACATGACTTGCTTTAGAAACATCTGTGATACTTCCATTACCTACAGATACCTAGGTCCTTTTCCAGACCTCTTCGATCACAGTCTTTGGTTAAAAATGAAAACTGTCCAAATAACTCAGTCAAAAATAGACCAAGGACTTGTATAGACATTTCTCCAAAGAAGACATACAAATGGCCAACAAATACATGAAAAGATGCTCAATATCACTAATAATTAAGGAAATGCAAATCAAATCACAATAAAAAACACATCATATCCATTAGGATAGTTTTTATCGAAGAAAAGGAAGAAAGAAAGAAAGAAAGAAAAAAAGAAAGAAAGAAAGAAGGAAGGAAGGAAGGAAGGAAGGAAGGAAGGAAGGAAAGAAAGAAAGAAAGAAAGAAAGAAAGAAAGAAAGAAAGAAAGAAAGAAAGAAAGAAAGATTATAACAAGCATTGGTAAGGATGTGAAGAAAATATGCACTGTTGGGAATGTAAAATGGTGCAACCACTATGAAAAAACAGAATAGTGATTCTTAAAACAATTGAAAATAAAGCAATTCCACTTCTGGGTATATAACTAAAATAATTAATAAAGCAATTCCACTTCTGGGTATATAACTAAAACAATGAATAAAGAAATTCCACTTCTGTGTATATAACTAAAATAATTAAAAGCAGGATCTCAAAGTGACGTTTGTATGCCCATGTTCATAATAGGTTTATTCACAATAGCTAAAAAGTAGAAGCAATCCAAGTGATAGATGCATGGGTAAATGAAATGTGGTATATGCATACAATGGGGTATTATTCAGCACTTAAAAGTAAGGACGTTCTGACATGTTACAACTTTGATGAATTTTGAGGAGATTATGCTAAGTGAAATAAGCCAGTCACAAAAGCACAAATACTATGATTCCACTCATATGAGGTACCTATTGTAATCAAATTCATAGAAACAGAAAGAATGGTGGTTGCCAGGAGCTGGGAGAAGGGCAGAATACCATAGGAAAACAAAAGTTTTAGCAATTATGTCTACCCCTAATCTGCACCTTGACTCCCCTCCCAACCTCTCAAATCCGGTTCACCACTATGGTGTTATGTATGATGATGATGGTGATGATGATGATTAATTTTCTGTCCTTACTTATGAGTAACAACAATTAGGCTGTTGTTAATCTTGGTATCTCATTGTACCTTGTGCCACATGGTAAGCCCCAGAAAAGCAAATGTTTAATTATAAGTTGAAGGCAACCTGTATTTACTACCCTGGCCTTTTCAATGATAGTTATGAGTCAGAAGGTGGAGGTGTTCTACACTTCAATCTAATTTGATGGGCAGCCAAGTTTCTCTCCCAATTAAATCTTCATCCCAAGTCACCATTTTTTACTTCATGAAATATTTGGCATATTTGCCTACCTCTAAGGATGCTCCATTAAAGATTCTTTTTGTCAATATTGTCACAGAATTTCATGAGCCTTCTTGTGGCTCAGAATTTTTAAATAAGGATCCCAAGCTCCCGATCTAACATTTCAGTGTATCTTTCTATCCCTCTCCCTTCTTTAATAATTAAATTTCCTCTGCCATTGAGTCTCTGAATTATCATTTGGGAGGGGAGTTAAGCCATGGCATTAGCTAGGATCCGGGTGCTTCTCCACCCTGTGACCCAAATGTTGGATTGATGAGGACATATGGCCTGATCCTCCTAACAAATAAAGCTTTTGAGGTCATCCCTGGAAGCCAAACCAGCACTTCTCCCTGGTGGTGTCCATTGTTCAGCCTCAGGGTTCAGGGAAATTACCAAACCCTGACTCTCAGGCAATTATACATCTGACCTAGTATAGCAGCCAGTGGGCTGATGAGGGAGAAGTCAAAACTCTCACAGGGAGAAAGGCTTGCCACTGCTGCAGAGCCCCAAAGCCAAGCAGCCTGAGTTCTGGGTAAACAGCTGCCCTGTGGCAGAAGCAGGCCAGACAGGCCTTGGGAAGCCTCACCAGGCTGGCTGCGGGCCTCAGGGTTGCCTTTCATTTCTGGATCAAGAAGCTTCAGTGTGCATAAGCATACACACACACACACACACACACACACACACACACACACACCGGGACAGGCTTGATATTACTGCCTAAGGGACAAATGGACCAATTAGGCCTGGAGAGAGAGGTGAGGAGAAGTCTTTCCCTTTTTTTCTCTCTTCTTTCAGTAATTTGGGATTTCTCCAATGGGTGCTGGGGCCCTGGGAAAATCACACTCTATACCTGACCTCACTCACTTCCTTGAGAGGAAGACTCTTCATGTGTGTAAGAGGCTTCATGGTTTACAAGATGAAGCCACACCCATGAACTGACTGATGCCATGTGGCAATAAGACCATTTCCCCTATTTTACAGGTGAGAGATGGAAGTGCAGAGAGTTCAAATGGTTTGTACATCCCACAATTTCTAAGAGATGGAACTGGATCTAGTCCTCAGATCCCCTGGTCCAGACCTTCTTCTACTCTTCCTAGCTCCATCCTACTCCCCTACATGTATATATATGACAGACTGCATCCCACCAAGTGAAAGGGCGAAAGGACTTGAGCAGCCAACCCAAACCAATGCTTGCCCCCAGCTGACAGGGCCCAACCCCCTGTCATGCTCTCATTGCTCCCCTGAGATCCTGATCCCACTTTCAGCAAGAATGGCTTCTCCCCCAACAACACCCACTGGAGTGCCCTCCAGCTTGCTTGCGTCAACACACATGAGTGAGTGTGAAGAGGTTGGAAGAGGCAATTGACACGATCTGAATCTAAAAGCATCAGAATAACAAACAAGAAGATAACTTCTGCTTCCTGTCAGGATGGAGTACCAAATCCCAGACTAGCCCTCCCCCCTGTAAACCACTGCAGGGGCAAGGAGGGAGGGCGGGGGTGGGGTAGAGAACACCCCCTGTTTTCAGAGATTGGAATGCAGTACCAGACTGTGGTCCCAGAGGAAAAGGAAACACAGGAGATGATTGTTCTGGTTGTTTACCTGGAGGCACGTTGCACGGCACATTATGGAAAATTGGAGACCCAAAAGACCATCGTGGCCTCACTCATCATGACCATCGAGGTGTGGAGTCAAAGATCAGAGTTCTGGTCTGCTGGGATGGCTCAAAGAAAAACGGGGTTACGGTCATCTGCATGGACCTCGCTGGAATTTGCTACATCTCTCACTTTTGAGAAACTGAAACCTGAGTACTTGCAAGCACTCCCTGAAAAGATGAAGCTCTTTTTATAGTTTCTGAAGAAAAGGTCTTGGTTTGCAGGAGTCAAACTCGCCTTTGTGGATTTCCTGGCTTAGGACTCCGGTGACCTACCTCCTATATTTAAGCCTAGGTGCCTGGAGGCATTCCCAAACCTGAGGGACTTCATGGCCCACTGTGAGGTCCTGAAAGACATCCCTGCCTACATAGTGTCCAGCCATTTCCTGCCAGGCCCTCTGTTTCTAAAGATCGCCTGTGGGGCAGCAAGCAGGGCCTGTACAGCCAGGAGGGGGCAGGGAGCAGTCACAGCTGCACCTGATATTTTAGGGCCCTGGAGAATTGTCAGACCTCCCTGTACCTCTAGAACCAACTGTCTTACTTTTTTCTCCTTCTTTTTATTCCCTTCTTCCCTCCCCAGATGCCTACTGATCCCCTCCTTTCTCACTCTGAACCCCCTTTTCAAGAGGCCCTTTAAAGCTTTAGTTTCCCACTTTTCTTCAGCAAAATTCCTAACCCCACCTCACGTTATCCCTCGTGCACTAAAGCCAATCAACCGTCCTTCCCTTCAGTGGTGGCTTCTGCTTTGAGGAGCCAGACTGCACCCCTCACCCACGGAGCTCAGCCCTGCGCTCTCCAGCACTGCCCTGAAGATTAGTCTTGGCCTGGGGTGCAGGCCCTGCTCTCCCAGCGTGGTCCATGACCCAGCCCTACCTGATCCCCAGTAAAGACTTCATTAAAAAGAAAGAAAGAAAGAAAGAAAGAAAGAAAGAAAGAAAGAAAGAAAGAAAGAAAGAAAGAAAGAAAGAAAGAAAGAAAGAGGGATAAAGGAAGGAAGGAAGGAAGGAAGGAAGGAAGGAAGGAAGGAAGGAAGGAAGGAAGGAAGAGAGAGAGAGAGAGAGAGAGAGAGAGAGAGAGAGAGAGAGAGAGAGAGAGAAAGAAAGAAAGAAAGAAAGAAAGAAAGAAAGAAAGAAAGAGAGAGAGAGAAAGAAAACAGAGATAGAAGGAGAGAGAGAGAGAGAACCTATTTAAAAAGGAGCCATCCCAGTCCCGTGGCTTACCAGGTGTCCAGCTGAATTGTAACATGTCCCAGCATGCACTTACCTTTCATCTTTCCTGACCACATGATTCACCTCAGTTCCCTTTCTGCACCCCGTTTCCCTTTCCATATTCCCAATGCCACCTCCTCCCATTCCTGCATCTGTTCATGTCCACAGCTGACCATTCTCCCAAAGGCCAAGAGGGAGGGGTAGGGATCTCTTAAGAGTACCAAGAATGGGGGTAAAGAGATTTAAGAAAGACACTGGTCACGTCTTCCTTTGTATTTTCCGGGTTTGTGGGTCCTCTGGTGCCGCTGTCAGTGGATCTTGGCTCACTGCTTGCAATCCACAAGCATGAAGCAGGGTATGTAATACCAGCTGCTACTACAAAGCCCCACACCCAGCATCTTAAGCACAGTAACATTTTGCTCACACAAAATCCAAAGTGGATGTTGCTGGTCAGGAGGTACTTTTCACACTGTCATTCAGAAATTCGGTCAATTTCTTTCCATGTGATGGCTCCACCGTCACCCAGGGCCTCAGAGCCTTCTCTGGGTCCTCTGCGCCCGGCTGCCAGATTGGGGAAGGAGAGCACAGAGAATTATGTAGGAGGTTTTGGTGGCCATTCCTGCACACAATTTATTTATCAGAACTCAGTCACATGGTCACACCTAAATGCAAAGGCAACTGAAAAAAGGTACTATGGCGAGATGCTTCTGAGGAGAAAAAAAAAAAGTTTTGTGGCCACATAGAAATCTCTGTCTCACTGAGGTGACTTGAAGAAGTCACTTGCCTCTGAACCTCAGTTTCCTTGTCTGTAAACAGGCACAGGAATAATAGCTTCTTCATGGGGTTATTATTAGGGTTAAATGAGATAGTTCCTATGAAGCAATTGGCAGCAGACCTGGAACACAGTGTTTGAGAAATGTTGTCTGTTATGATTATTACAGCATCTGCATCTAATTAATCTTTGCATCCCCCGTTGAGTGGTTTCTTTTTATTTTTTTCTTTATTGATAAGGTATTAGATATGTGTCCTTATCCCCCCATTGCCCTTCTCCCCACCCCCCACTTGAGTGGTTTCTTTTCTTTCTTTCATAATTGAAATTTTATTGGTTGTTTTGAGGATAAGTACATAGACATTGTAATTTGTACACAATTGATATCAGTATCAAAACCAAAAAAAGCCATATAGTTGTGATTCTTTCCTAAGTAGTTACTCCAGTGACTTTCCAGCTTAAATTTTGGAGGCAAATTTTAGAATATCCAATACCAACGTCTTCAAATGTTGATACTCCATTCATCAAAGTCCTACTAATTCACAATTTAATATCATATACACTACATAATCAAACGTTTGACCTTTTACAGCACACTAACAAAGTTACTAGGAAATCTGGACTACCACACCAAAGATGTTACAGCTGCACAAAATTCTGACAGGGAGAGCCACGATCAAGGAGTGGTTTTCTTTAAGAAACAATTTTATCAAACACATGAGAATAGAAGTAATTTAAAATGTTCAAGACATATTAAATGCATGAGTGCCTCAAATCGCCATTTAGTACGCTTTGTATTAAACCTATCTCATGTATGAAATGTTAACCTGACACCCAAGGCCATCAAAGCCTTTCATATTCAATATCCCTCTATCTTCTGGTTGTACCAAAACTAAACAACCAGCAAATGATTTCACCTCTTAGAAAAAAAGCATTTATACTTAAAAAATAGGATGAGGTGAAACGCCCTCCTTCTTAAAAATGTTTCTAAATGCTACTGAAAACTTGGGTTTACAAAATCTTTTGGTTTGCGTAAGGAGAGAGACAGGGACCACGGGTCAGACATGGTAAATGATATTCATCAGACTTGGAATTCTTCCTCTCCTGCTTCATCTCCTGCTGGACTCTCCTCATTTTTCGTTTCTCCGTTTTCTGCAGGTAAATCTTTAGGTTCTTGGTCCGCCACTTCGGCCTGCTTTCCCTTGCTCCCCCTTTCCCTTTTGTTTGCACTTTTTTTTGTCTGCAGACTTATCCTGGCCTTTTTTGGCTTTTTTAGATTTTTGCAGGAGCAGGTTTAGCTGACAACCTCACTGGTCTCTTCTTCGGCTCCTCCGCCTCCCCTCTGCAGAACTAACCTTCCTCTTGGGCATGGTAGCAGTGGGGCATGTGCGTGCTGGGTGCCTGCATGCCTCAAGCATCTTTGTGAAGCTGGGCTGCCTGGAGGCTGCTCTCAATCCCGCACCCCTTGGGGGCCAAGGCCGGAGGTGTTTTAACTTTTCCTCATTATGTTGTTCTTAAGTCAACAAATAGTGGTTTGTTTGTTTGTTTTTAAAAAGCATTATTAAGGAGTTGGTCCACAAAGTTTAAGAACCACTGCCCTATGGGACTAAAAATGTTCTTTTCTACATAGTAGGTGATTAATATATTGAATAAGTGGACTTCTTCTCACCTCTTTTTTTTCTCTTCTACTTCCTGGTCTTCTTACTCTTACCCCCCATGCCACAGACCCAGTACTTCTACTACCTCCAGCACCCCCTGCCTGACACCTGCTTACAAGAGAATCCAAGGTACTGACCTTCAATTCAGTGCTGAGATTAGAGGAGCTAATCTGTCCACGCTCCCAGGCACTTCCAGGTTGACAGGATCTCTTCAGCCCCAGCTCTGTAAATCACTGAATGGGCCTTTATTGACTCAAGCTAGGGTTACACCCCCAGGGCAGACTGGAAGGCTCTATCAATGGGTTCAGTTCCTCCTCTCCACCTCCTCAATGATGCCTGAAAGTCCTTTAATAGATGCTTAAAAATACATATGACCCCCCCCCCCCAAAAAAAAAACACTTAAAAATAAAAATGACCTATGGAGAGGGAATCAATGGACTTAATTCATTTAGATCTATAGAGATGGGGATTTCTCCCTCACTCCCTCCCAGCGCGACACCTCCTCCTCCCCCAAAGAGGAAGCCCACTAAAATTGGAGAGTTTCCAAGACACTGGTGGGGCATGTTTATTTGTGTGGTGCCCTAGTCCTTTCAGCCAGAAGGTCAATAGCAGGTGCTGGTCCAAGAACTTACCCACAAGAAGAAGGCCTGATCTTCTTGCTTCATCTTGCTAGTCTCTCTCTCCCTTCCCTTCCCTTCCCTTCCCTTCCCTTCCCTTCCCTTCCCTTCCCTTCCCTTCCCTTCCCTTTCCTTCCCTTCCCTTGCCTTCCCTTCTCTTCTCTTCTCTTTAGTCCCTCTTTCTACATAGGCAACATGGTAAAGAAGGCCAAGGCTTTTCCACATTTGCAAAGAAGATTGGCCATATTGCCTTCTCTACCTAATGCAGCGTACTGGAGCTCTATGCTTTGCATGTTGGTGGACTGCAAGCATGTAGCCCAGCCATGACTGACAGCAGTAAGGAATTCTCTTTCCTTGGCTGCTGTCTTGTTTCTTTCTCTAATAGAATCATTGAGGGGGGAAACAACTGTAGTCCAGAGTCAGATTCGGGAATGCCTGCTCTCCTCACCCGTATGATATCCTAAGGACACTAAAACCCTATAATTATGCTTAACAGCATTAAGGTTTGAATTACTTACTGAAGATTCTTCCTGAACTTTGGGGACAGAGAGGGTGCCAAAATGGAACAAACAGTAAGGAAGAGATTAAGCACCCAAAAGGGTGAGGTGGCAGTGAAGGACACACCCAAACAGAGACTTCAGGTAAAGACTTCACCCACTCCAAAACTCATTGCCATCCACTTTATGTGAGCACAGAAGGGATCAGAAACACTCCATCTTCTTTTCCTAGACCCTTCCAGGTTTTCAGCATGAGAGATGGAGGAGATTAAATACCCTCAACCTCACAAAAGACATTATTTGGTACCAAAGAGTGAATTCCCAAGGTGCTGACTTCTGCCTGCTTCTCTCATTTGTGGTCCCAATCTTCTCAGAGGTTAGAGCAAAGGGGCTTTGAGTAAAACACAACAGGGGACATATTCAAGGCAGGCAGGGACTGCTAAATACCCATATTCCTTTTGCCTAAGAGAGTATAGACTTAAAAGTTAGTAGTGAAAGAATGAAAGTGGAAAACAATATGATAAAGGACATTGTCATCCAAAGGCCAGTTGTTGGTGTCAATTCAACACCAACAGAATCTCCAGTCTGGGGTGCAGTGAAGAAGGAAACTTTATTCAGAGCTCAATTGTGATATAGCACAGCTGTGAACACAGCACCGCTGTTGGGCAGCTCTTGGGTGAAGCAGTGGCGGGGTAAGGCCCCCTTCAGCTAGACAACTCTACTCTGCTCCTCATTGGTCTGCTCTGCTCCAGGGAGACATCCCCGATGTCTCAGCTCCAGCTAGGGAAATGTAGTATTCAGTCTTCCCTGGACAGAGAAAGTATGTTCTCAGAATCAAAGAGAAGTCCCCACCCCTGGTCACTGATTGGTCCATCCTCATGCAAATGAGGACTCAAATCCTCACATTTTGACTGATCCAAAAAGCACTGTTCCGATTGGTCAGAATGGAGTCACTCTGATTGGTCAGTGGAGAAGCTGTTGAAGATATAGCTGTGCAGTTCCCATTGGATGGGGAAAGTCTCAGTCCTATTGGCTGAAATAGGATTCCATGAACTCCTTTATAAGGGCTGGCTCAGATGGCAGGAACATAAGTGCAGGCAGGCAGTTCAGTGCTGGCTTCTCTGTGAAGCGCAGTTTCTGTGACAATCCCCTGAGCAGAAATGGCTGCTAGGCTGTTTTTTTAAATATGAGCCCAGTTAGACACTAGGAGCTTCTTATTAGGCATCATCTTTCTTAGGGTCCACAACATGCCTTCAAAATCCAGGCATGAGAGGTGGATATTTTTGCTACATTGATTTGTTTCACTTTTTAGCATTAAAAGGAAAAGATGAGCTAATTTATGTACCACATTATACCTAACCATATAGCATGAAGGGTATGTGTGTGGTACATAATCGAGAGACACAAGAGTTTACAAAAAAATGAGAGAGTGGTTTTGAAATATGTCATAGACATAATGACAGCAGGATACTACCAAACATATTGCAAGCCAAACTTTTATTGGAACCAAATTTTTATTTTAACTAAAATAAAAACTTTCAACAATGAAAGCTTCGATGGATTCCCATAGAAAAAATATGGATGGAACCATAAGTAATGTTTTAGTTTTCTTTTAAAATCTAAATTGGGTGTTACATTGCAAAGATGTATTCCACATAATATTATTTGAATGCCAAGTCATCCAAGTGTACAGGAAAAGTGTAAACTTCTAAAAGTTTGGGGGTTTTCATTTCCTCCTGGAGCACTCTGTCTAGATAAGGTTGATGTCTGTCTTCTATGGCTGTGATTTAAAATATGACTTTTATGAACTTTGTAACCTTATTTGAAGGAAAACATTTTAAGAGCAAGGGATAAAATTCAATTAACTGAGATGACAGAAAATAATCTACTAGGCAAATATATCAGGCAATTGGAAGCTTTCATACCTTTCAAGAAGGAAATAACCAATTTCTTGCCTTGTTATCTAATGACACAGGAGTTTATTTCTCTTGAAGCTGTTCAAATCTGCCTAATGAGGCCTAAACACTGTTGCCAAGCAATTAAGGTTTTTATTGTGTCACTGATTTCTTTCATTTCCAGAGTTGCTGATAATCATTAGCCAATACTGTCTCATCTAAGAATGCACACACACAGGCACACACACTCTAGCTGGCTGAGAAATAGAACAGCTTCCCTGACAGCTCAGGCCAATGGGTGTGAGAAAACAGACTCAGTCAGTTACCAAACTTGCACATTTCTGTATATTTTATTGGTCAATTCATTTGTGCTGACCCAAGCTCATTCGCTGTTCTGGGTGTGGTTTATGTCATAGGTATTGAAAATGGCAGCATTTACTATACAAACACGCACACACACATAGCAGGTTGTATTTTACAAAAGGCCACCTCACTATTACCTGTCCCACATGCTTTTCTAGATCCTTGCCACTCCCCCATCAAGAAGTGAAGTCTAAAGTCTAAACCACTTGCCATTGAATGTGGTTTGGCTTGTGATGAGCCTGTAACAGAGTCCAGCAGAAATGACTTCCAAGGCGAGATCATAAAAAAAGAAAGAAAGAAAGAAAAATGCAGGCCCTAGCTGGTTTGGCTCAATGGATAGAGCATCGGCCTGAGGACTGAAGTGTCCCGGGTTTGATTCCAGTCAAGGGCACATGCCTGGGGTTATGGGCTCGATCCTCAATAGGGGGTGTGCAGGAGGCAGCCAATCAATGATTGTATCTCATCATTGATGTTTCTATCTCTCTCTCCTTCTCCCTTCCTCTCTGAAATTAATAAAATATATATTTTTTTTAAAAAAAAAGGAATGCAGTTTCCACATCTTCTCTGGTAGCAGCCCAATAGCCTGAAGGCAACCCTGCTATGAGGAGGCCCAAAAGTCCATGCAGAAAGACCACATGAAGGGAAAAAAAGAGATTCTGGCCATCTCCAGCTGTTCCAGCCACCCATCTGTTCTGCCAGCTCTAGTCACCTACTAATGGCAATTGCATGAAAGAAATGCCCAGCAAAGTCTTCCTGAATTCCTGACCCATGAGTAGTAATAAGCCATGAATAGTAATAAAATGATAGCTGGAGATTAAATCAGAAGGTTTGGGCATGAAATTATACAGCAATACACAACTGGAAACACCATCTCCTAAGAAACTGAGTGCAGTTAGGGTGTGTCTATATATATCCTTTTCATTATCAGACATTATAGACACTATTGGTGCTCTATCTGCACCTCCTTGGCTTTCACTGTTTCCATACCAGTTGTCAACTTCTTACTGAAAGTCAGTGTCACTGCCTGCAGCCCATGTGGCCAGTGAGGGCCAGGCGAGAAGTACCAGGGAGTTATTTTCTCCAGGGAAGCACTTAATTAACAGAAAATTGCAGTTTCTGGATAAATAGTCCCACTCTTTGCCCCTCAAATGGACAAACTCTTATGCATGTTTTACCCCATGTCCCCAGATGATCACAGTGGTAGTGGACTTGATAACATACTCTTCTGGCTGCCTTCTCCCTCTTGCCTCACTCACTCCAGCCCACTTCCTGTGCTTCCTGGCATCAAACCGAACACTGTCCACAAATCCTCATCTCAGGATTGGCTTCTGAGGGAACCCAGATGAAGACACTGCGGAACCAGGCTGAACGAACGGCAATGAAGGGTAATGTCAACTGAGACCTCAGCCCTTCGACTACTGCTTCAGATCACATGAAGCGTCTGAGGAGCTGCTGAGAATGGAGCCCGTGGCTGTGCCCTGCCTGAGACTAGATCAGGAAAGAAAAGAGCTTGTCCTCATTCATGCCTTTTATTAAGCACCCAGGAGACATACTCGTGAACATCCACACAAATTTACAAATAATGCACATATTCTGAAAGGGTGGGTAATTTTGTCAGATACAACCTTTCCCTTTCCTTGCTCCAAATTTTGAAAAATATTTAAGTAAATAAGAATGTATTGCAGATTACCTGTATGTCCAGTGCTGTTAAACAATGTAACAAGTGTAGGAGAAAAAGCATACCTCAAAGGTACAGCATTTGAAATATGGTCAAAGAAGCAACCCATAGTCACAGCAAAACCACAGGAAGAGTGCACAGTGACTTGGGCAGGTGCGAGGCTTGCAGAGAAAGAAGCTCCATGCTGAGCAATAATATACAGGCAGTGATGTCCCCACCTTTCTATTCCTAGGGTGTCCCCATTGCTGGGTAGAAGACTCAGGCCCAACCAAGCTCATGGGAACCCAAGTGGTTAACTTGCTACCTGACTGAAGCGTATCCCTTCGTAGTAACTGCTACTCATCAAGTACCTTCTCCATGACAGACAGCCTCCATGGGTCTTGTTATATGCAAGTGGTGGCCCTTTATACGAAAGGTATTCTTCTTGAAGAAGTGGCGTAATGCAAAGCCTGCATGATTCCACATTAACCCCGAAGAAGCAGGCGAGTATTTTTGGATTACCAGCCATGTGGCAACAGCATATACTAGTGTACAATTTCCTCCACATGTCAGCTTTGAAATTACACAATTCTGGATTCATTTTTATTTCATGAAGACTTGTGTTATTTCAAATTTGGGGCAAATAAAACAACTAATATTTTATAGAATACTAAATTAAACTAAAAATATGTCCTTGCTACTTGTCATCTTTATTTTATGCCAACAATTAATACTTATATTAATAGCAATATAGTATATAGTAGTTATATAATACTTACAAAGAGCTTCATGTGTAAGTAAGTGCTTAGCATGAATGTTAACTCATTAAACCCACTACAAAGTAGATGTTACTATTATCCCAGTTCATAGGTGGAAAAAAGTGAGGCACAAAGAGGTTAAGTGGCTCTCCCACAGTAATACAACTGCTGAGTGGTGGAACTACAGCCAGACAATCTGCCCTAGAATCTACTACTTTCAACCACCAGGTTCTGCTTCTTCATTTAATCCCTGTAATAACCCTGATGAGGAAGCCAAGGCTCCAGTGAGTTACCCAGAATTCCATACCAGCTTTATCCAGCTCTAGAAACCACACTGCTAGCCTCAAGCTCGGCTGTGTCTTACCCATCTCCTTTTTCCTGGCTGTATCAGCACCAGAATAGACTTGGTTCAGTACTCAGTAAGGCTGCTCTTAATCAAGAAAATCACTTTTAATTCAACAGAGACATAAACATATGAAAAAAATCCTTACCATAAGACTTGGTGAGAGGCAGGAAAGCATAGTGGTGGGATGACCTTACATCAATAATAACAAACATTTATTAAGACCCTTCAACAAACCAGGCACCATTCTGGGCACCATCCATGCAGCAGCTCATTGAAGCCTCATAACTAACCATGAGGTTGGCACAACTTTTCTTCCTCCCTTTGCCCAGCTAGCTGTCACAGAGAGGCTAAGAGAAGCGGGATGCGGTTTCTCTCAGCAGCTGCTGCTCCTCAGCTAGAACTCTGAACAGACTGGGTGACAAGGCCCACCTCAAGCTCACTCACAAAGATGCAGATGAACTCTGCTGCAAGTGCCAGAGAGAAATCAAGGCAGGCGAGGTAGGTTGCTCAGAGGAGAGCAGCAGCGACCCCAGGGATGACCAGAGGTGAAAAAGCAGAGTGAAGGTATTCCCCAGAGATCCCAAAAGAGCTGCGGTACCAGGTTAGCGGGGAAACCCTTTGGGCTTCCCAGAGGACCCGTATGGCCACTAAATTGACGCCCAGCAGTCTAGAGGGCGGCAGTGAGCAGATGGACCCCAGTCCAACGTCCCTCAGGGGACATGAGCCTTCAGCTTTATTTGCTGTGCATTTCCAGTAGTGCTGCTAGTAAAGAAAGACATTTAAATTTGTTGCCATATTACTCTTTCTATACTATTGCAGCCATTTTTTAATGTGGCATAAAGAAAAGGGTTTACCCAATGGTAAGTAGCCTTTTGTTTTCCTTTACTTAAAAACTTGAAAGACTGTGGCTCATTAAGAACTGTTATTCACTATGATGTGCCTAATCGTGCATTATGTCTTAAGTGCTGATTTTGCTGTGACTTAATTGAAATTTATTCTAATACATCTTCATTAGAGAATTTGGAAATGTAATGGGCGGGGCAGCCCCACTGAGTATATAGCAAATGTATAAGTTGAAATTGACAATCATTTACATATCATAAAAAGAACTGTACTATAATTCTCAGTGAAGTAATATTCTATACATGAGCACATACCTCAGTCAGGTAATATTCTATGTATGTATAATTCTACACATTATTTATATGCTGCTGGTGCCTGCCCAGCTCCCCTTTACCAGGCCATGTACCATCCCCCAGCTGTGGCTGCTAACAGCTCTCAGCTGCCTCCTCTGAAGCATTGCCCTCTGCCAAAAGGAAAGCTACCTCACCAGAGGTCCATGAGCTGGGATTACACTGGCACAGTTGGTGGCAGTGGCAGCAACTGGACTTCTAAGGTGGGCAAGGGTCTTTGAGGAGGGCACAGGGAGTATGCAGCCGACATAGAGAAGTGGCAGGAAGGATACTTACCCAACTGTTGATGGCCATTATCCCTGGGTTGCGAGATTCTTTATTCTTTTCTTTATGCTTCCTATAGTTTAGAGTTTTGTGGGGGAGAGGGGGGTTGATAGCAAATATGTAATGTTTTTGCAAAAAAAAAGAAAAATAAAGCAATATCTAAGAAAGAAACCAGCATGTTTGACTCCCTCATTTCACAGATGAGCAAATTAAACTTGGGGCAGAGATCACAGCCTTGGGGCTCATAGGCCCATCTACAGTGTAACACAGCAATGGCCCACCCAGCCCTGGGGATATACAGGATGTTGTCTACACGCTGCAGCTCAGAACAGATGAGGGACACACCAGGCCATGGAGCCCTGCAAAAGGCAAAGAAGGATCATGATATCTGGATCCATTAGCTTATTTCTGTGCGTCAAAGAACAAGGGTAGAAACATTTCTATGGAGCTCAAACACTAAAGAGAGTTATGTAATAAACATTCAGTAAAGCTAATAGTGCACCAGTCTGAAGTATAAGCTCACTAATTTTTTTAGTGGCCATTATCCCTGGGTTGCGAGATTCTTTATTCTTTTCTTTATGCTTCCTATAGTTTAGAGTTTTATTGGGGGTGGGGGGTGGTAGCAACCCCCCTCTGATTGGTCACTATCCCCTCTGATTGGTCACTATCCCCTCAGATTTGGTCACTATACCAACTTCAGAGCTCAAACCTCACCTGAGGTATGAGGTAGGTGAGGTTCTCCTCTTCTTCTCCCTTATTGTTCTCGTATTTCAGTTGGGCTTCTCCTCTTCCCTCTCAGAATGAGGGACTTCCTTCCCTTTATTCTGTAAATGTTTACCTTCTGCAGCTCCCAACTCCCTTATTCTACGGAAATGTACCTTCTGCTGTTCCCAGCTCCCTTGTTCTATGGAAATGTACCTTCTGCAGCTCTGTAGCCCTGTGCTTTTTCCATGGACCCCTTAATTCTTGAAATTTCCTAAAACCTGCCTATTTTACCCCTAAAAACTCCTTTCAACACAACTCACCTATTTAAAGTATATAAATTCAATGATCTTGCGTATATTCATATACAGTATACAAGCATCACCATAGTCAATTTTAGAATATTTTTATCACCTCAAAAAGAAATCTTGGCCCAGCTGGCATGGCTCAGTGGGTGAGCACTGTCCTATGAACCAGGAAGTCACAGTGATTCCTGGGCAGGGCACATGCCCAGGTTTCAGGCTTAATTCCCAGTATGGGCTGTGCAGGAGACAGCCAATCAATAATTCTCTCTCATCATTGATATTTCTATCTCTCTCTCCCTCTTCCTTCCTCTCTGAAATCAATAAAAATATTTTTTTAAAAAAGAAAAAGAAATCTCGTACTCTTTAGCTATCACTCTCCTATTCTGTCCTCAGTTCCACCCTCAGCCCTAAGCAACTGCTAATCTACTTGTCTCTATGGTTTTGCCTATTCTGGATATTTCATATAAATGGAGTTTATATGTGTGGTTCTTAGCGACTAACCTCTTTTACTTAACCTAATGTGTTCAAGGTTCCTTCATGTTGTGGCATATATCAATACTTCATTTCTTTTTTAACCAAATAATATTCCATATGGATATACCACATTTTATTTAGTCATTCATCGGTAGATGGACATTTGGGTTGTTTATATTTTTGGCTATTATAAATAGTGCTTCTTTGTACATTCATATATAAGTTTTTGTGAAGATTGTGTTTTCATTTCTCTTGGGTATATATTTAAAGAGTAGAATTGCTAGTTATATGTTAACTCTATGTTAATTTTTTTCAGGAACTACCAGACTGTTTTCCAAAGTGAAAATTCAAGTCCTCACCAACACTTGTTTTTGTTCATATTTTTTATTCTAGTTACCTTAGTGGTTATAAAGTGGCTAACTCACTGTGGTTTTGCTGTCAAGCATCTTTTCATGTGCTTATTGATCATTTTTACTTTTTAATTGAATTGTTTAATTTTTGTTCTTGAGTTGTATAAGTTTTTTATATTCTAGATACAAGCCCCTTTTCACATGTATGATTTACAATTTTTTTTATCATTTTGTGATGTATATTTTTACTTCATTAATAATGTCCTTTTGGGGAACAAAAGTTTTTAATTTTGATGAACTCCAATTTATTTTTTTTTTCTTTTGATGTTTGTGCTTTGATGTTATACCTAAGAATCCACAGCAAACTCTGAGGTCATAATAGATTTACCCTTATGTTTTCTTCTACGAGTTTTATAATTTTAGCTTGCAGTTAGGTCTTTGATTCATTTTGAGTTAATTTTTGCATATAGTATGAGGTAAAGGTGTCACTTCCATCTTTTGAGTGTAAATATTCAATTGCCCCTTTATCATTTGGTTGAAAAGACTATACTTTCCCCATGGGATGATATTGGCACCCTGTTGAAAATCAGTTGGCCATAAACATATGACTTTATATCTGGACTCTCAATTCTATTCCACTGAACCAGAGGTCAGTCCTTGCCAGTACTATCCTCAAGTACCTCAGCGAATGTACCTCAATCAGATTGGGGCAAATTGTGAGCCCCATCTGCCAGCTGGGGGCATGCTGTGACAAAGGAAAGATTCTTGCTGGCAGAGCTTGCTGGCCAGGAGACCCTTCATCTAGTCTGTAACACATTCATTGCCAAGTTGCATGGACATTCCTCTATCCCTAAAGATGCTACACCACAATGTTGTTTTGTAGGACATTTTGAAATGGAGGAGTGTGTCTTAAAGTGTTTTTTTTTTATAGACATATCCAATCATTGCTCTTGAATCTATGCCTAGGCGTGAAATTGCTGTTATACATATGTTTATTTTTATTAGAAACTACCCAATAGTTTATATGAGTTGTTTTTAATAACATATACAAATCCACTTAATTGAAATGAAGCAAACACCTAGATGGTATTGCAACTGTTTTTATGGTATACTGGTAAGAGGTAGTCTTAGTCCCACAGTTTTTTCATGATCTTTTGGTCAAAAGTTCCTTGGAGGTAGTGATCTCTGAAAGGCAAAGTCCTCCATGAAAAGGACCTAAGGTTGCCTTGGGGCCTTGCCCTGGGCAGCACATAGCATCTTCCTCAAGAAAACAGGAACCACTTGCCAAAACCGGTTTGGCTCAGTGGATAGAGCGTCGGCCTGCGGACTGAAGGGTCCCAGGTTCGATTCCGGTTGAGGGCATGTACCTGGGTTGCGGGCACATCCCCAGTGGGAGATGTGCAGGAGGCAGCTGATCGATGTTTCTCTCTCATCGATGTTTCTAGCTCTCTATCTCTCTCCCTTCCTCTCTGTAAAAAATCAATAAACTATATTTAAAAAAAAAAAAAAAAAAGAAAACAGGAACCAGAAAAGAACCAAAGTTGGCAACCCAATGGGTGATCCTCCATTGTCCAAGATGGCTAGATTTAAAGACTCTTTAGGCAAATTAGAAAAATTATTCCTATGGAGAAATGACTGGTGCCCCCTTTGGATGCACCAATTAGCAAGAAGCTCTCTTTTCTCTGGTGCCCCATCCCCCTGCCTTGGCTCAGGGTTTGTGGGCAGAGCCAGGCAAGCCTGTGCGGCACCCAGTGCTTCATTGGACTCAGGAGCCCTGCCATAGACTGTCCTGCCTGACTGTGGTGGTTGTCAACAAGGGGCAGGAACCAAATTAAAATGTGGAGGGTCATGGTAACCAACCCAAGCACCCAAGTGGAGACTACAGACAAGGCTGGCTTTTTTGCCCACTGCTTCTTCTTGGGCATGCCCATGGCAGCTTTTGCCAATGGTACAGGCTGCCTTAGTTTGGGTTTCTCCCCAAATGGAGCCTAAGACAGGATTTGATTTCAGGCGTTTGGCTTGAGATCTGCCCCCCCCCCCCCCCCCCCCCAGCAAAAGATCTGAAATCAAATCCTGTCTCAGGCTCCGTTTGGGGAGAAATGATGAAAGTGTGTGGAAGTGATGAAAGTCAGACATGCGGGGAAGCCAATGTGCATTAGTGACCATGTTTCTACAGTGGCATCCAGGGTTCAATCCTCCCAGAATCCTCTGAGAGTCTGTGGAGAATTGTCCCTCTGAAAAGCCAGGCCATTAGAACGTTTTTCTGCTAATTCTCACCCCTCATTGATTGAGGGTCATTCCTGGGATGTTAATTCCCTGGCACTGTGGTCTGCCCCCTGCATGATGAAGGAAGCTCAGAGTGTGCAGGCCGCCTCTGGGGTAGGTTAAGGGAATATGGGCAGGGTACCCACAGCATCTGCTACACTCCAGAAACTCAGAATTCAGACTTTCTCCTGCTCATCATGGGTCTACTGCTCAACCATTCAGATCATAACAGAACAGCATGTGGGACCCTGAGCGCAGTTTATGTTCTTTCCTCTATCACCCCACAGGTTAAGGGAGGGATGAAGAGAATGGGAAAACGTTGATGCAAAAATGCAAAGTACCAAAGCTTGAAACAGATAAACTGCTTAAATGAGTTGCCTGCTCTCAGAAGAGAAGGAGCTTTATTAGAATGCCTAATTTAACCTCACATGTTGCAACAACTAAAGATCACCCACAAAGATTATTTGTTGAAAGTGTTGCAGACTGTAGAAATCTTCATGTGCCTCTTTTCCTTTTATCACCAAATCCTATGGCAAAGCTAAGATATTTGAAAGCAAATTGTGAGCCCCATCTGCCAGCTGGGGGCATGCTGAGACAAAGGAAAGATTCTTGCTGGCAGAGCTTGCTGGCCAGGAGACCCTTAATCCAGTCGGATTGACGTTAACACATTCATTGCCAAGTTGCATGGACATTCCTCTATCCCTAAAGATGCTACACCAAAAAGATCTTTTCTGCTTGTTATCAGCTTATTTAAAGTTTTAGATTTAGTTATAGCTCATATGTCATATTAATCTGGGCCAGCTGAGGGGGGAATCTCTCCCGGTTCCATCTAATTTATAAATGAATAGGTGATGTAACTGGAGGGATCATGAAATGGTGCCCTCTGTGATCCCATGTGGTGACATCACACAGGAGCTCTTTTAAGAAACAAAGAGTACTTAGGGAACAGGAGGGTGCACACATCAGTAAGTAATTCTTGAGATCATGGGTCACTTGAAAATTTTTGCTATCCATAAAACTTCTTGAGTGAGCTTCAATCGGTTGAGCCAATTCAGTTGGTAGAAAACCATGCAACACTGCTGAAATTGACAGTCTCTCAGGCTGACAGGTAGAAAAACTCTAGGAATGAGCCAACGATGCTGAGTTTTAGAGTCAAGAAAAATATTATCTGAACCCAGTTCAGAAAGGGTTGAGGATGTTTCTGCAGATGCTCTCAGAAACACACTCAAAAGTCCATTTAAAATCCTAAATGAAACCCTTAGAAAAATATTCAGGATTCTTAACAGTTAGCTAACTGTTTCCTAGTGTATATACAATTGATATATATCCGACTGAGATTTAATTTATCCAAGATGCAAAGCATGATGCTTTAGTTGGTACTGTGATCACCTGTTTAGAAATTGCTAAGTTATAAAGGGAATACTTCTGCAAGACAACATTAGTAAAATCAGTCAAATATAAGGGATAATACTGTCATTTTCAAGGACAAATATGAGAAACACTTTTAAAGAATGCTTATAAGAGACACAGTAAAGACAAAACTTATCATATATTCTAGATAGTCTTTTATGTTACTCTCTTTGTAATTCACTCATTCAACAAAGTAAAATTTGCAATTCATTCATGCATTCATTCAATGAAGATTTGCATGAGTTCTCTGCCAGATTCTCTGTTGGATATTAATGATATAACTATGCTGAAGCAGCTGGGTTCCTGCCCCATTAACCTTACCATCTTGGACACAGGTGACAAGTGAGTTATTTGATATTATGCATGGATACCCATTATTTTAAAAAGTATTCCTTAAAAACCAAAAGAATTTTAATAGTTAAAAAATCAGAAGGATCAAAAGCAATGATATTAATGCCTGTTTCGAAAGGAGGAGTGGGCAAGCTTGTGTATTTCCAGATACTGAAAGCCATCCCTTCCCCCAAAGCAAGTCTCCAGATGAACCAAGGAAATACCCAGCGTCTCTCTCCTCTATAACAGGCAAGTAACAATACTTAATTCATAGGGTTGTTGCAGGGTGTATGGGCAAAGATTTAGCTTGGTGGCACCCATGATAAACACTCGATCAATGTGACTTGCTGTTATATAATTAACTCACATAGCACAGTGCTTGACACTAGAAGTGGTCTAACAATACCAATTTAGTTATCTACACACACACACACACACACACACACACACAACCTTAAGCCAGGGTCTTCAAAGTGAGGCATGCATGACAATCCATTGGGTGAAGAAAAAAAATTAGGATTTCTATTTATAAGTTTTGATATAAAAATAGCAACATGATTAAGGTTTATTGAAATACTAGGGGCCCAGTGCACGAATTAGTGAACCTTGAAAGGAACTGTGGGCTGCGAGGCTGCGGGTCTCAGCCCATCCTCTGCACCTCCACCTGGCCCCTCCCGCTGCGGCCCTCAGTCCCCTGCCTGCTGGCAGCCCCGCTCCAGCCGCCACCACTCCCCCACACTGATGGCACTGGCCCCACTCCCACCTGCTGAAGGAGCAGAGCAATTGAGGCCTGCACCAGCAGTGGGTGCAAGCAGGCTGGCGCCGTCAGCGGGTGCGAGCAGCGGCTGCTGCCCTGATCACCCTTCAGGAGCACGAGGAGGTGGAGAAGCCCTCAGGGGCGATCAGGGCTGGCAGCCATTGCCTGCACCTGCTGATGGCACCAAGCGATTGCGACTGGCGCCGGGCACCGGCAGTGGGTGCAAGTGGCAGCTCCCATACTGGCAGCGGGTGCGAGCGGGGCCATCGCCGGCAGCAGGTGTAAGCACCAGGTGGGACCATGACGCATAGGAGCAAAAAATTTTCAGTAACCACCAGAGGCTTGCCCTGATGACAGTAATCAGAGCCCTACCTTGATCTGGTGCCCCCCGCTCACCTGCTACACCATCCCGCTGAGGCTGACACCTGCCATGTTCCATGCACGCTCCCTGGTGGTCAGCACACGTCATAGCAACCAGTTGTTTGGTTGTTCTGGTTGTTCCGCAGTTTGGTCTATTTGCATATTAGCCTTTTATTTTATATAGGATAAAGATTGACGCTAGTGCCCTTCCTTGGTCCGTGTCAGAGTTTTGCATTCTTGATACCTAAAGTACCCCCAGTACAGTGGGAATATCTCCACTCCAAAGAGCCGAGAACAACACCCTCACTTAGTGGCTTTCCAACTACTGTAATAATATATTGGATTGAGTGCCAATTAAATGTGAGTGCCATTAAATGAATATATAGATTGTATAAATCTAACTTTAACTAAGCTAACTCTCCCAGTTTGGTAAAGTGGTTTAAAATATTCTAATAAAAAAATCATGAATTAAAGGTAATCCTAATATCACAAGCATAAAGGAACCCCAAAAATGGCAAAGTTGGCTCTTTTTTTTAACTCCCTTTATCCTCTATTAGCCTTATCACAAGATAAACACTATAATGATCCAATTTGTGTGATAAGAATTTAGTAAAAATATTAAAATTATAAATAAGATTACTGGAAATAAAAATATACAATCAGTCCTAGCCAGTTTGGCTCAATGGATAGAGCATTGACCTTCGGACCGAAGGATCCCAGGTTTGATTCCAGTTAAGGGCACGTACCTTGGTTTCAGGCTTCTCCCTGGCCCTGGCCCTGGTAAGGGCTTGTGCAGGAGGCAACCAATCAATGTTTTTCTCTCACATCGATATTTCTGTCTTTCCCTCTCTCTTCTACTCTTTCTAAAAGTCAATGGAAAAATACCCTCGGTGAGGTTTTATATATATATAAATTGTATATATATAAATTGTGTATATATGTATATATATACACACATACACACTATATATATATATACATATATATATATATAGTATATATGATCATTATCATTGACAATGAGCCAAACTCTATGTTTATGTTGTGGTTGAAAATGTCAGCTGATGGTAGTGTAAAACCATGGTGAAAACCAACACATGTACACAGCAAGCATTCGGCATATCAAAACAAACATCTGCATTTTTATAGCAGCATTTAAAGTTGTGAGATACTCAATCCAATATGTTACCAAAGTTTCACTCAGCTTAATAAAAAGATTTTGATGCTTTTAAATAAAGAAAAACAAAAGGCTACTTACCATTGGGTAAAGTCTTTTCCCCATGCCACAGTAAAAGTGGCTGCAATTATATAGAGAACAATATGGCAGCAAGTTAAAATGCCTTCCTTTATTAGCAACACTATTGGAAATGCATAGCAAACAATTCTGAAGATGTGAAAATATACACATTAGAATAAATTATTCCTCAAAAGATTTGCCTTAGAGTTGAATGAAAGTACAGATATTTCCTACATATCTCACTTTGTAGTGTTTGCCAGATTCAATTCTAATAATGAAATACACTAAGGGCCATT
This sequence comes from Myotis yumanensis, assembly GCF_028538775.1. Taxonomy (NCBI): domain Eukaryota; kingdom Metazoa; phylum Chordata; class Mammalia; order Chiroptera; family Vespertilionidae; genus Myotis; species Myotis yumanensis. The sequence goes on along the minus strand of NW_027223758.1, from coordinate 15,931,366 downwards.
TTTCTGAGTCACTAGACTATCATATTCTCTATAGTAAGTGACTAAAAATAATATTTGAGATTGAAATCTGTAAATGTAATCACTAATGTAATGGCTGAATTACTGATTTTTTTTTAAAAAAAGAAGGAATTATGGTAAAGTTGACAAAGAAAGCACAACACATAAATTGCATTTAGTGCATCATTCTTAGCAAGTTAGTGCAGCATCACGCTGAAGCATAAAATAAATCAAACAAAACAGTGCAACAGGATGCCATTTATGATGTTAAATTTATAAATACAAGACCTCAAAAGTAGGGTTGAATCTTGATCACATTTTGTAATGAGCAAGGAAATGACCATAAAAATCCTGCAAACCACACAGAGTAACAATGCACCCTAAGAAAACAGCGAAACTGAAAGGTTTCCAGACTTCTGGACATTTCTGTGATGACAAGTAGCTGTCACTAGGTTGTGACCTGACACATATTTTTCAAATAAATAAAAAAAAACACACACAATCTATTCCTTTAGGATAAAAAAAAAAGAGTCACCTTCACTTAACAAGGAAAGAAAATGAGTAACGGCTTTTATTTTTTATATTCTTAACATGTTTTTATTGACTTTTAGAGAGAGAGAGGTGGAGAGAGAGAAACATGGATCCATTGCCTCCTGCCGGGCATTGAGTCCACAACCCAGGCATGTGCCCTGACCAGGAACTGAACCAGTGACCTCTTGGTGCATGGAACCATGCTCAATCCACTGAGCCACATTGGCCAGGTGAGTAACTGCTTTTAAAAAGAACACATGCTGAACTTTTTGAAAAATGTGCATTTAGAAATGTTTTCATTGTGTTGTATGAAAGGAGAGAAGGTTAGAAATGTTTTCATTGATCATACAAACATTGTTACTGTCCAAAACTCTCATATTCACACCCTCATAAACAGAATTTTTTAACATCTTAAAGTCTTCCTTGATGTAATTTCCAGTATATTTTCTCAGCTTTATTTCCCAGTCCTGAGGTGGTTTCTTCCCTTCCTTGTTTAAAAGCCTCCTTTTCAGCTAGTATTCAGTTGGTAATTCAGGGTAAATGTTCCCCAATCTAGTTTTATTTCCAGTTTGGTTCTGGGAGAAGGTGCAAGAAAGATTCACCTACTTTTCTGCCATCTTTTTTTTTTTAATTAATTTTTTACAGAGATGAAGGGAGAGGGGTAGAGAGTTAGAAACATCGATGAGAGAGAAACATTGATCAGCTGCCTCCTGCACACCCCCTACTGGGGATGTGCCCAAAACCAAGGTACATGCCTTTGACCAGAATTGAACCCGGGACCCTTCAGTCCACTGGCCGACGCTCTATCCACTGAGCCAAACTGGTTAGGGCCTTTTCTGCCATCTTGAAAAAACAAAACAAAAACCTTTCCTTCCATTTTAAATGATAGTCTTACTAGGTAGAGCAGTCTTGGTTGTAGGTCCTTGCTTTTTGTCACTTTGAATGTTTTGTGCCAATTCTTTCTGGCCTGAAATATTTCTGTTGATAAATCAGCTGACAGTCTTATGAGAGTTCCCTTGTAGGTAACTAACTTTCTTTCTCTTGCAGCTTTTAAGATTTTCTCTTTGTCATTAACCTTTGTCAATTTAATTAGGCTGTGTCTTGGTGTGGGCCTCTTTGGATTCATCTTGTTTGGGACTCTGCACTTACTGGACTTGTGTGTCTTCTTCCTTCACCAGGTTAGGTGGGATGCATGGCAGGGAGAGACGTGGAAGAGTGGTTGCTCAGACACCTGTGCTCAATCATCCCTGCTTCTGATACCACAGCAACCATTTTTCCTTAGAGCAGTGGTTCCCAACCTTCTGGCCCTTTAAATACAGTTCCTCATGTTGTGACCCAACCATAAAATTATTTTCGTTGTTACTTCATAACTGTAATGTTGCTACTGTTATGAATCATAATGTAAATATCTGATATGCAGGATGGTCTTAGGCGACCCCTGTGAAAGGGTCGTTCGACTGCCAAAGGGGTCGCGACCCACAGGTTGAGAACTGCTGCCTTAGTGGCTCAAGCCTTCCCAACAGCAGCAACCTAGAGAAAGGCAATTACCTGGCCCTCAGGGATAGAGCTTGTCCCACCCTCAAGAATCTCACTCACCTCACCCTTAGTAATCCCACTCACCCCACTCTGCATCTTGACACATGCTGCGGAGGCAGCAGAAGAAGTTAAACCTGTCTCTGAGCAGTCTCAGGAGGTGTCAGTGACTAGCTTTGGGGCTGAGAACCTGATTGGCCCTTCCTCCATCATGAAAGAGCTGATAGTAGCTCCTGGCTTCCAGCAGAATACCCCCCCCCACCCCCATCCCTCACCCCACAACTGCTTACGAGGGGCTCAGCCCTGCCAAAGTCAGAGAAATATTCCGGGACAGACTCAGACATGTGGCTCTGGGATGGGGGAACACACCTACCATCTTCCCTGAAATATGAATGGGACCTCCCCCTTAGGGGAAACCCAGAGGTCCCAATTCTCCCAATTCCACCAAAAGCCCTGTCAGAAACAGGCTTTTCCATGAATAAGTCTGACAGAGGGCTGGCAGGCGGAGGAGGATGGAGGTGAATCCCAAGACGTCTTGAGACATTTGCTGACCTGTCCATGGGCCCCATGTTGCTAATAAGCTGACCTTGGCATGCAGCTTAGCCCCTCCCATGTGCAGCCAAGCTCTGTGGAGGTAGCTACTACCAGTGGATCTCTTGGAGCCTCAAACAGGTTGCTGAGAGCCAAAGATTGACAGCTTCCAACAGTGACTAGCATCAAAGTACCTCCTGGGGGGTCCCAAAACAGGCATATAAAATAGTCAGCCTCAATCAACACAAGAGCAGGATACAAAGGGAGATCCTGGCAGACACAAAACTCTAAGAGCTCTAGTTTTCTTTTTTTTTAATCGTTTTTTATTGCTTTTTATCTTTTTTCCTTTCATATTTCTTATTTTTCTCTTTACTTTTCTTACTCTATTTTTCTTCTTTCTCTTCCATTTTCCTTTTCATATTTTTCTTCTCTTCTTTTTTACCATTTTCTTTTTCTTATTCATTATTCTTAATTTTTTATCTCCATTCTCTTCTTTCATATTCTATTTCTTTCCCTTTTTTTCTTGTAGTTTTCCTTTCCTTTTATTTTCTTTTATTATGATTTTTCTCTTATCTTTCTTAACTCTCTTTTCCTTTGTGGGGTTTTTTTTCCTGTTATTGTTGGGGTCTTTTGAATATTTTTATTTCCTATCTTGTTTTTTTTGTTTTGTTCTGTTTTGTTTTGTTCTGTCAACACCTGTACAACAGCTCACATGATATGGTTGGGTTTGAGCCTCACAGTCAATGAGCCTGAGGGGAAATCACACCCTTGAACAGGACAACATTCAAATCCCAATTACAATAGGAGAACCCAAATAACACACACAAAGGACATTCCTAGTGCATCCAGCTCAGGATATCAAAGAGACTGTACCACTGGGTCCCACAAGACACTTAGACACTTATAAGTTCCACCACATAGGACTGGAAGTCACAGCAGTTATATCTAATAAATAGGAACAAACACAAAGAGACAGCTAAAATGGGGAAACAAAGAAAAAACAAACAAACAAAAAACCCTGAATGAAAGAAAAGGAGGAATCTCCAGAAAAAGAGCTAAATGAAATGGGGGCAAGCGATTTATCAGACGTAGACTTCAGAGTAATGGATATAACATGCCCAAGGAAATTAGTGAGAACTATAAGGAACTTAATGGGAACCACATGGAATTTAGTAGGAACCACATGGGCATGAAAAAATACATAAAAATCATGAATAAGAACCCGTCAAAAATTAAGAAAACCATATCTGATATCAAGAATTTACTGGAAGGAATTAAAAGCAGGCTGGACAAAATTAATCTACCTTATTTTATATTTAGGAGATTTCTTTTTATCCAATAGATTAAACTTACTACTGCTTATTTAAAATAAAGTTTCTTCATTTTTTAAATCTTTATTGTTGAAAGTATTATATATGTCTCCCCTTTTTCCCCCCATTGACCTCTTCCATTCTGCCCCCATGAGTCTCTTCCTTTTTATGGCTGCATATTATTCCATTGTATGAATATGCTATAAACCTACTTTTTTCCCACCCCTCTGTGGAAACTGTATACTGCAGCTGTAGGTGAACTCAATGACTGAGTGAACACAGGGTAGGGCATCAATAGCATCTGCTACAAAAAACTATCTTGAAAATCTATCATGACTCAGGACCCCATGAGATGTATTATCATGTAAATCCATTTTAGAGCCCAACTTTACTTATTATAGGAAGCAAAATATAACTATAATGTTACTGCTTCTAAAACTTTTTCTGTAAAACAAACCTCCAAAATTGTGCTCTAAGAAGGCTCTGGGTAATTATAGTCATCTTTCCTCTTAAAAAGAGCTATTTCTTTTTTAAAAAATATATTTTATTGATTTTTTTACAGAGAGGAAGGGAGAGGGAGAGGGATACAGAGTTAGAAACATTGATGAGAGAGAAACATCGATTCAGCTGCCTCTTGCATGCCCCCTATTGGGGATGTGCCCGCAACCCAGGTACATACCCTTGACCGGAATCAAACCTGGGACCCTTCAGTCCTCAGGCCGATGCTCTATCCGCTGAGCCAAACCAGTCAGGGCAAAAAGAGCTATTTCTTAATCCAGTTCTCCTTAGTCACATAAGAAAACCATAATAATCTCAGCATATAACATATGTATCATAAATTAATACCAGCACTATTATAACATTTTGGTCACCATATCTGTTACAGAAAAGTGTCAATACCACCCAATAACTCTGCCCTCGAGTTTTCCAGGCCATTTAATTATTAAATTTCTCTTTTGAAAGAGATCCCTATTGTAAGCAATTCAGACTTTAGTAAATGGCAGGGTTTTTTCCTGAGGTCATGAGAGCTTTTAACCACTGCCTAAAGTGCATCCTGTGCTGATTAACATACCTCAGACTAACTAGATTTAGCACGTGGCAATCATACTCCATTCAGTAGGGCCCATCTCTGGTGAATTGTGGACATTAATGACAGTTGCAAGAGCTCAAATATTATATAATCACTAATTACATTCTGTGCAATTAGTGGAGGCTCATCAGTGTAAATCACTAATGGCTGATCACCCTGTTCTCTCTGGGAAGAGATAGACCGTCTGCATAATTTTCTGATTGTATTAGCATAGACACAAATGCTATTAACGAACTTTGGCGATCATGAAGAGGCTTGATGTGTGTGATAGATAAAGGCAAGAGGCTCGCTCGGCTTGATGCACATGGACATTTCATTTTGAACCTCAAAGCTGTGTTTTTTGTGGTTGTTGATGTGATTCATTCACTCCCCACCTAATGGAAAACAAACACAGCATCCTGTCCAACCAACCACTAAAGAATTTGTACACAAGGTCAGTTTTTAAAAAAACACATCCCGTGGGCATTTATTTTTCTGAAATTAGTTTTCAGAGAGTCAAGCTCTAAGGATTTTGGAACAGTCATATATGAAACTGGTGAAAAAATAGAAAGAACACATCTGAAATGGTGAAGGGTTATTCTGATTGTTTTTAACCCACTCTGTGCTGGACCAGTGTATTAGTCTGCTCAGGCTGCCATAACAAAATAACACAGACTGGGTGGCTTAAACAACAGAAATTTATTTTCTCTAACTATGGAGGCTGGAAGTTAAAGATGAAGATGTCAGTAGGTTTGGTTTCTTCCAAGGCTTCTCTCCTTGGCTTGCAGATGGCCACCTTCTCACCATTCCCTCACATGGCTTTCTTGTAGGTTCATGCGTGTCCCTTGTCTCTCCATGTGTCCAAATTTCCTCCCCTTGTAAGGACACCAGTCATGCTGGATTCAAGATCACCCATATGACCTCATTTTACCTTACTTACCTCTTTAAAGTCCCTATCTCCAAGTACAGTCACATTCTGAAGTACTAGGGGTTAGGGCTTCAACATATTAATTTGGGAGGGACACAAATTCAATCCATAACAGCCAGATGTGCACAAACTATGACTATTCTAAACCAATAAATTCTTGCCAGAGGATTGGCAGCAGGATTCAACTGCATGAAAATCTCTTTCATTTTATCCTTACCTGAAGACACACTTTTTAAATTGACTTGAGAGAGGGAGGACAGAAAGAGAGAGAGAGAGAGAGAGAGAGAGAGAGAGAGAGACATCTATGATGAGAGAGAAACATGGATCAGTTGTCTCCTGAACATGCCCCAACCCGGGATCAAACCCAAAACCTGGCCCTGACCAGGAATCAAACCTGCCACATTTTGATGTGTCAGACAATGCTCCAACCAACTGAGCCACACGGGCCATGGCTTCATGAAAATCTTAAGGACATTCTTTGGTGATAGCTATGCTGACCAATATGGCAGCCCATAGCCACATGTGTCTATTGAGTACCATTGTGGCTATATGACTGAGGAACTGAATTTTTTATTTTATTTTAAGTTATTTGTTTTAAAACAAATATATTTTTTTGTGAAACACAATTTATTGTTTTAGTAAGAATGCACTTCACTTCAACTATTAAAAATTTAGTGTCTCAATAGAGATGTATTATAAGTGTGGAACACACACTGAAATTTGAAACAGGATAAAGATATGAAGTATCTCATTAATAATTTTTTATCAATTAAGTATTGAAATTTTAAAAATGCAATACATTAGTTAAATAAAATATATTATTAAAATTAATTTTATCTGTTTTGTTTTACTTTTTATAATGTGGCTACAAGGAAATTTTGAATTGCATGTATGATTTGCACTGTATATTTCTATTGGACAGCATCAAGTTAGGACTTTAGTCCTCCAAAATCCCATTGCTCATTCAAGGTTAGTCAGTGGATAAACTAAAGGATAAGTTCCTTTTGCCAAAATGATTAAAGATCCAGGTCCTTTTGTGTCTGCTGTACTAAAATCAAGATAACTGAAACCCATCATTTCCTTTGGATACTAATATATTATTAAATCTGCAAGTTTTCTCAATAATATTTTCAACTTTAAAATATTGCTTACTCATGCCTATATTTAGGAATCAGGGATAATTTTTTTCATAAAAGATTCTTCCTTATAAATTAATCCTACTATTTTGGTACCCCTAGCTTTTCCTGGACAACACTTGCTTTATTTGTCCTCTCATCATTCTAATCTTTTTTTTTTTCCTGTCCTCCTGCCTCAGTTACTAGGAAATTCTTAGATAAAGTATCTGATATTCCTTCATTATTTAACACATGCTAAAACTCTCTCTAATTTCTTTATCTGCAAATGGAAAGTCATACTGCATTTTACACATTAAAAGTTAATAATTCAGACAAACTTTTTGATATTAGGTCAAAATATTACTAAAATAAATGTCTGAGATTTTACTGCCTATGTTTTCTTCTAGGATTTTTATGGTTTTGAGTCTTACATTAAGTCTTTAACCCATTTTGAGTTTATTCTTGTATATGTTTTGAGAAAGTAATTTAGTTTCTTATTTTTTTATGTATCTGTCCAATTTTCCCAACATCATTTATTGAGTAGACTGTCATTAGCCCATTCTATATTCTTGCCTCCTTTGTCAAATATTAATTTACCACATAGACATGGGTTCATTTATGGGCTCCCTACTTTATTCCATTGATGTATATATCTGCTTTTATGCCAGTACCATGCTGATCTGATTACTATGGCCTTGTAGTATAATTTGACATCAGGCAGTGTGATTCTTCCAACTTTGTTCTTCTTTCTCTAAATTGCTGTTGCTATTCATAGTCTTATGTGGTTCCATATAAATTTTTGGATTATTTGTTCTAATTTTGTGAAATACATCATTGGTATTTTGATAGGGATTGCATTAATTCTATAGATTGCTTTTGGTAGTATGGAAAGTTTAACAATGTTAATTCTACCTATCTATGAGCACAGTATATGCTTCTACTTATTTGTATCTTCTTTGATTTTGTTCTTCAGTGCCTTATAATTTTCTGAGTACAGGTCTTTTACTTCCTTGGTTTGAGAAAGGTAGGTGTAAGTTCTTTGAATATTTGGCAAAATTCACCTGTGAAACCATCTACTCTAGGACTTTGTTTGTTGGGAATTTTTTTTTATTACTGCTTGAATTTTATCAGTTGTAATTGGTTTGTTCAGATTTTCTAATTCTTAATTCATTTTGAGAGATTGTATGTTTCCAAAAGCCTATCCACTTTTTCCAGATTGTTCAATTTGCTTGCATATAGTTGTTTGTAATATTTTCTTATAATCTATAACTAGGGGCCCAGTGCACAAAATTTGTGCACTGAGGGGGGGGGGGCCTCAGCCCCGCCTGCTCCCTCTCACATACTGGGAGCCCTCAGGGGATGTCCTACTGACAGCTTAGGTCTGCTCCCTGCTCCCCTTGGGGAGCGGGCCTAAGCCACAGTCTGGCCTCCCTTTGTGGGAAGCGACTGGGCTTATCAGGGGAAGGCACCAGCCCCATCACCCCACTGCTGCAGCCACTGCCAGTCACCGCAGCCATCAAGGTGTTTTCATCAACACGGACTCCAGTCCCTTCACCATGAAAAAATGACAACTTTCTTTAGGCATTTTCGAGATGTGTCTTTCATAGGATATGACATTTCTTCATTATTATTTTTTTATCCTCACCTGAGGATATGTTTCTATTGATTTTTAGAGAATGTGGAAGAGAAAGGGAAAGACAGAGAGAAACATCAAAGTGAGAGGAACACTTTGATTGGTTGTCACCTGCATGAGCGCTGACCTGGGCCCCAGCCAGGGAAGAGCCTACAACCTAGGTACATACCCTTGGTCAGAATTGAACCCAGACCCTGTGGTAGGCAGGCCGAGGCATTATCTACTGAGCCAAACTGGCTAGGGCAGGATATGACATTTCTTAGCCCTCCAGCAGCAGACCTTTGTTTTTTTCTCTAGGAGTGAGTGGAAAACCCCACATCACCTTCTTGGATTCTTATTACCCAAGTTACTAAGGATATTACCAGTGGCATACAGGGAGCTTAGCCAATGAGCAGTCAGAAAAGGCGTTTCCTCTGTAGTTCACACCGATCCCTGGCTCAGCCCCTGCCCAGACCTCAGGCCTCTGGCTGGGGCATTAGGCCTGAGCAGGGTACCCCCAGCCCAGTGTGATTGCCGGCTTCGCCCCTGCCCAGGCCTCAGGCTTCTGGCCGGGGCGATCGCTGGCTCCGCCTCCCCGGGTGGCATCTGGTGCTGCCTGCCCTGCCTTCCCAGTCCCTGATCTGCAGCCCAGATCCCCCCGGCGGCGTCTGGCGCTGCCCTCCCCACCTGCAGTATGCAAATTTAATGGCCATCTTTGTTGGGTTAGTTTGCATACTCTTCTGATTGGCTGGTGGGTGTAGCGAAGGTATGGTCAATTAGCATCTTTGTTTTTTATTAGTGTAGATAATAAAAGCATAATATGCTAATTAGACTGTACAGCCAGACGTCCTTCCAGACTACCTTCCAGATGAAGCCAGAGCTGCAAAGGCCAAGCCCCTTGCATGAATTTTGTGCATTGGGCCTCTAATCTTCTATATTTCTTTAGTGTCAGTTGTTACTTCTCATCTTTCATTTTTTATTTTATTTATTTGAATCCTCTCTCTTTTATTCTTCATGAGCCTGTTTGAAGGTTTATCAATCTTTATCTTTTTTCTTTGGAGACAAAAGATTCTTTATTCAAATACAGTAAGTCTTCATTTACTGTAACATACTCAACAGGTACTTGAAAATGGCAACTTATATCAATTTGCCTATGGTAAAATCATGTTTATCTTTTCATAGAACAAGTTCTTAGTTTCATTAACCTTTTGTGTGTGTGTTTTTAGACTCTATTCTGTTTATTTCTGCTATGACATTATTTCCTTTCTTCTACACACTTTGGGCTTTGTTTGTTTATTTTTCCTATTTATTTTAAGTATAAGGTTGAATTGTATTTGAGATTTTTCTTGTTTCTTGAAGTAAGCCTGTAATGCTATGATTTTCTTCTTAGGACTGCTTTCACTGTGTCCCATTGATTTAGGGTTGCTGTATTTTTATTTTCATTTGTCTCAAGGCATCTTTTAATTTCTTCTTTGATCTCATTGTTAACCCATTGTTTTGTAATGTGTTATTTAGCTTCCGTGTGTTTGTTTGTTTGTTTTCATTTGTTAAATTGATATTTAGTTTCATATCATTGTGGAGGGAGAAGATGCTTGATATGACTTCAGTTTTCTTTAAATTATTAAGACTTGTTTTGTGTCCTAATATGTGGTCTATTGTAGAGAGTGTTCCATGTGCACTTGAAAAGATTGTATATTTTGTTGCTCTAGTGTAAAATACTCTGAAGATATCAATCTATGTGATCCATTTAGTCCACTGTTATATTGTTGATTTTCTGTCAAAAAATATCTATCTATTGATATGAATGAGGTATTAAATTCCCTCCCTAACCGGTTTGGCTCAGTGGATAGAGCGTCGGCCTGCGGACTCAAGGGTCCCGGGTTCGATTCTGGTCAAGGGCATGTACCTTGGTTGTGGGCACATCCCCTTCGATGTTTCTAACTCTCTATCCCTCTCCTTCCTCTCTGTAAAAAATCAATAAAATATATTAAAAAGAATTCTTCTACTATCACTTTATCATTATTTAGTGACCTTTGTCTCTTATTATAGCCTTGCCTTTAAGGTATATTTTTTCATATATAAGTATTGCTACCTCAGCTTTTTTTCTTTTCCATTTGCATAAAATATCTTTCTCCATACCTTTACTTCTAGTCTGTGTGTGTTTTTTGTTCTGAGGTGGGCGTTTTGTAGAAAGTATATATATATGGGTCTTGTTTTATTATCCATTCAGCTACCCTATGTCTTTTGATTGAAGCATTTACGCCATTTACATTTAAAGTAATTATTTATAGGTATGTGTTTATTGCTGACTTATTATTTATAACAATGTTCCTGTTTTTTTTCTTTATTCTTCTTAAAGAAACCCCTTTAACATTTCCTGTAATATTAGTTTGTTGGTAATAAACTTCTTTAGCTTTTTCTTAGGAGCTCTTTATTTCTCCTTCAATTTTAAATGATAGCCTTACTAGATAACGTAGTCTTGGTTGCAGGTCCTTGCTTTTCATCACTTTGAACATTTTGTGCCAATCTTTCTGGCCCGAAATATTTCTGTTGATAAATTAGATGATGATCTTATGGGAGCTCCCTTGTAGGTAACTAACTTCCTTTCTCTTGCTGCTTTTAAGATTTTCTCTTTGTCTTTAACCTTTATCATTTTAACTAGGATGTGTTTTGGTGAAGGCCACTTTGTGTGCATCTGTTTGGGACTCTCTGTACTTCCTGGGCTTTTGTCTCTTTTTCTTTCATCAGATTAGGGACAAGTGGTCCTGTTATGGCACCATCCCTCATGGAGACCATCCAGTCACTTGATAACAGGTTAATTACACTGAACTCCTTGCACCTTGGAAGGAGTGGCCATTCATGTTGATTAAAGTCAACATACACTCCAAGTATGAGTCTGCCTGCCCTGCCCACAGGGTTTCAGCTAGCACCATGTTTAAAGGGCTTACAAAGAATATTTTAAAAAAGAATGTTTGATCCACCAATGCAAGATCCTACATTATGTCACATTGGACTGAAAAGCCCATTTTACAGCAAAGGTGGTCCAGCAGTGGTCTCATGCTCACAGGATCTACTAGTCCTGCTACATTCAACATTACAAAAAACTGCCAGCTTCACAGAGCAGTTAAAGAACCCATTTAAGGTACAGCCAATATGTCAACTGAAAGATAAAAACATGCAAGAATGGGCCTCTATCCTCCAGAATGTGGCACACACCCTAAATCAATGATCTTTATATGGTACTGTGTTCCCAATAGGTGAAATAAACACACCTGGGAACCAAGGGGTTAAATAAAAGTGACTCCACACACCATCACATCCAATGATTTATGTAGAGAATCTGCTTACCACCTCTGTAATTCTGGTTGCTGTAGTTCAGTACATTCCGGTTCCCAAGCAAGGAAGACTTGCACCAGGGGTTGCAAGTGTCCCATTCAATTTCTTAAATTTATTTTTATTGTTGACATTATTATAGATATCCCTCATTTCCCCAACATTTCCCCCCTTCTACCCAGGCCCCATGCTTCCCTCCCTCTGGCCCTAATAACATTGTTTTCTGTGTCCATGTGCCATGCATATATGTTCCTTAGCTATTCTTTTCACCTTCCATCTGCCCCACCACCTTCCCCTCTGACATATGACTCTGCTTCTATTTTGTTCTGCAGTTTGTTTTGTTCATTAGATTCCACATATAAGGGAGATCATATGGTATTTGTCTTTCTCTGACAGGTTTATTTTGCTTAGCATTATAATCTCCAGGTCCATCCATGCTGTCACAAAAGGTATTCCGTTGTTGAAATGTACCATAGCTTTTTTATCCACTCATGTACTGATAGGCACTTGGGCTGTTTCCAGATCTTGGCTATTGTAAATAATGCTGCTATGAACATAGAGGTACATATATTCTTTCTGATTGGTGTTTCAAGATTCTTAGGTTATTTTCAGAAGTGGGATAGCTAGGTCAAAAGGCAGTTCGTTTTTTAATTTTTTGAGGAAACTCCATACTGTTTTCCATAGTGGCTGCACCCGTTTCTATTTCCACCAACAGTGCACTTGGGTTCCCTTTTCTCCACATCCTCTCTAGCACTTGTTGTTTGTTGATTTACTGATGGCAGGTATGAGGTGACACCTCATTATGGTTTTAATTTGCATCTCTCTGATGACTAGTGACATTGAGCATTTTTTCATATGTCTATTGGCCATCTGTATGTCCTCTTTGGAGAAGTGTTTATTCAGATCCTTTGCCCATTTTTAAAATAATTTATTGATTTATAGAGCAAGAGAGGAAAGGAGAAGAGAGAAAAATCAATGTGAAAGCACAACATTGATAGGCTGCCTCCTACAAGCCCCCCACCCCCACCCCCACCTGGGATCAAGCTTGCAACGCAGAAAGTTGTCCTGACCAGGAATCCAACCAGCAACCTACTGGTGCACTGGGTGATGCCCAACCAACTGAGACACACTAGACAGGGCCACCAATTTTTTTAATTACATTGTTTTATTTATTGTTGTTTAGTTGTATAAATTCTTTATATATTTTGGATATTAACCCCTTATTAGCTATATCATTGGTGATTATGTTCTCCCATAGAGTGGATTCCTTTTCATTTTGTCGATGGGTTCTTTTGCTATGCAGAAGCTTTTTAGTTTGATGTAGTCCTATTTATTTATCTTTTCCTTGCCCAAGGAGATATATCAACAAAAATATTGCTCTGAGAAGTGTCTGAGATTTTACTGCCTATATCTTCTTCCAGGATTTTTATGGTTTCACAACTTAAATTTAAGTTTTTTATCCATTTTAAGTTTATTTGTGTGTATGGTGCAAATAGGTGGTTTGGCTTCTTTTTCTTTTTTGCATGTATCTGTCCAATTTCCCAGAACTGTTTATTGAACAGACTGTCTTTACTCCATTGTATGCTTTTGCCTCCTTTATCTCTTCCCCAAAAGACTATCTACCCAACTGCAAAAGAGAAAATCAAATAGTAATAATAATAATACTAATAACAATGAATCTCATAAACACAATGTTGCAAGACAGAACCCAGACACAAAAGAGTACATACCGCACAATTCAACTTATGTCAAGTTCAAAAACTAGTCCATGCAAAGAAAAAGTAAAACTGTCCTTATTTGCAGATGACAAAGACTCCATCAAAAAATTAATAGACTTAATAAACGAATTCGGCAATGTAGCAGGATACAAAATTAATGCCAAGAATCTATGGCATTTCTTTACACCAATAGTGAACTTACAGAAAGAGAAACTAAAAAAGCAATTCCATTTACCATCGCACCAAAAACATTAAGATACCTAGGAATAAACTTAACTAAGGAGGTAAAAGATCTATATGCAAATAACTACAGGACACTGAAAAAAGAGATAGAGGAAGACATAAACAGATGGAAGAACATACCATGTTCATGGATGGGTAGAATCAACATCATCAAAATGTCCATATTACTAAAGCAATCTATAGATTCAATGCAATTCCCATTAAAATACCAACGGTATACTTCACAGATCTAGAACAAACGTTCCAAAAATTCATCTGGAACAAAAAAAAGACCTCGAATAGCTGCGCAATCCTGAGAAAGAAGAACAAAGTAGGTGAGATCTCAATACCAGATATCAAGCTATATTACAAAGCCACTGTTCTTAAAACAGCTTGGTACTGGCACAAGAACAGACATATAGATCAATGGAATAGAATAGAGAACACAGAAATCAACCCAAACCACTATGCCCAATTAATATTTGACAAAGGAGGCAAGAGCATACAATGGAGTCAAGACCGTCTCTTCAGACTTGTATGCATCCATATAACCATAACTAATGGACATAAGACACTGGGGGGTAAGGGAGGGCAGGGGCTTGTCAAGGGTTGGGGGGAAAAAAGGACACTTATGTAATACCCTTTGTAATACTTTTAGCGAAAAAATAAAAAATAAAAAAAAATAAAAAAAAAATAAAAAGACCGTCTCTTCAATAAATGGTGTTGGGAAAATTGGGCAGATACATGCAAAAAGATGAAACTAGACCACCAACTCACACCATACACAAAAATAAACTCAAAATGGATAAAGGACTTAAACATGAGACGGGAAACCATAAAAATACTAGAGGAATCCACAGGCAGCGAAATCGCAGATATATGCCCGAAGGAATTTCTTCACGGATACTGCTCCTAGGACAGTGGAAACTAAAGAGAAAATAAACAAATGGGACTACATCAAAATAAAAAGCTTCTGCACAGCAAAGGAAACCATCAACAGAACAACAAGAAAGCCCACTGCGTGGGAGAACATATTTGCTAATGTTATCACCGATAAGGGTTTAATCTCCAACATTTACAGGGAACTCATACAACTTAACAAAAGGAAGATAAACAATCCAATAAAAAATGGGCAGAGGATCTAAATAGACACTTTTCTAAAGAGGACATACAGAAGGCCGAAAGACATATGAAAACATGCTCAAAGTCACTAATCATCCAAGAGATGCAAATCAAAATGACAATGTGATATCATCTCACACCTGTCAGAATGGCTATCATCAACAAATCAACAAACAACAAGTGTTGGAGAGGATGTGGAGAAAAAGGATCCCTTCTGCACTGCTGGTGAGAATGCAGACTGGTGTAGCCACTGTGGAGAACAGCATGGAGTTTCCTCAAAAAACTAAAAATGGAGCTCCCATTTGACCCAGTGATCCCACTTCTAGGAATATATCCCAAAAAGCTATGAACACCAATCAGAGAAGATATATGCACCCCTATGTTTATAGCAGCACAGTTCACCATAGTTAAGATTTGGAAACAGCCTAAGTGCCCATCAGCAGATGAGTGGATTAAAAACCTGTGGTACATCTACACAATGGAATACTATGCTGCGGTAAAAAAGAAGGAATTCTTGCCATTTGCAACAGCATGGATGGAACTGGACAGCATTATGCTAAGTGAAATAAGCCAGTCAGAGAAATATAAATATCACATCATCTCAATCATTTGTGGAATATAGTGAACAACATAGATTGATGAACAGGGACAGATCCAGAGAGACAGAGAAACATCAATCAGACTATCAAACCTCAGAGGGAAGGTAGGGGAGGATGGGGGTAAGGGGGAGAGATCAACCAAAGACTTGTATGCATGCATATAAGCCCAACCAATGGACATAGACAACAGGGGGATGAGAGCATGAGTGTGTGTGTGTGGGGGGGGGGGGGGGGGGGACAGGGGGGATTATGGGGGGATGAGGTCACATATGTAATACCTTAACAATAAAGAAATTAAAGATTAAAGAAAAACAACTAGTCCATGCTATTAGATAGGAGTGTATTATCCTTGGGAGGGTTTTGACTGATAGGGACACGAGGAGATTTCTGTAATGCTAATAATGTTGTTTCTCTGAATCTGGTGCTGGTCACATATGTGAGTTCACTTTGTGAAAATTCATCAAACTGTAGACTTACAAAATGTGCAGTTTCCAATGTTTTTGTTACATTTATGTGAAGGGGCTGAGATTTTAACCTGCTATGGATGTTGGCAGAAGACATGAGACTCCTGGGTCAGAGACAAAGGACTTTGTTACTCAGAGGAATCATGAGCTTCATGTTTGCATCTGTTCCCTTTGATCCCCAAATACCAAGAGTGATGCAGAGGTGGGCCCAGGAGGATGCTGCACACACTGGATTTGCACCAGATCTGAGGAACCCTGAGCTTAGGTACAAGCGAACACTGCTTAAACTTTGTCCCAGGAGACATAAGGGAAAGAAGGAGAGATATTTAAAGAGAGAGAGAGAGAGAGAGAGAGAGAGAGAGAGAGAGAGAGAGAGAGAGATTTGGAGTGCAATATGGAATATGAATTAAACACATGACATATCCTACATGTTAATCTACAACTTGCTGTTTTCACTTACAAGGCCTTGATATTTCTCGCCTCCCTTCTTTCCTTATCACTACATACACATGGATCTTCCTCTTTCTTCTAATCTTCTGCATAGTAAGCCATGGCACGGATGTGTTCAGTTTTTGTTATTTTTTGGTTTGGGGGTTTTCTTTTTTGTTTTGATGGCTTTTAATTTTGTTTTTGTTTTACAGACAGAGCTTCCATGATCTTTGGCAGACAAGTCTCTTTGTACATTTGTACGAATATGTCCCTGGGTAGGTTGGAAGGAGAAGGAATGCTGCCAAATTGCTCTCCATAAACATTGTCCCAGATGTCTCACTGGTAGTTTATGAGAGTGCCCATTTCCCCATGAACTTGCCAACATCACACATTATTGTTTATTTTAATTTTTGTCAATTGGAATGGTGAGAAAAATGACATCCCATTGGGGTTTTAATCTTCATTTCCACAATCTCTCTAGTAAGACTAAACATACTTCATTTCTTAGGTCATTATATGTTCACAATTCCATGCCAGGGACTGCAATGTGAACTTTATGTGAAATATTTCATTTTATCCCTGCAACCCATTCCTAGTGTGGTAATGAGGAAGAGACCACCATTTTTTCCCCATGTGACAGATAAGTAAACTGAGACTTAAAGAATTTAGATAATTAC
This sequence comes from Myotis yumanensis, assembly GCF_028538775.1. Classification (NCBI taxonomy): domain Eukaryota; kingdom Metazoa; phylum Chordata; class Mammalia; order Chiroptera; family Vespertilionidae; genus Myotis; species Myotis yumanensis. Next base: position 15,914,176 of record NW_027223758.1, on the reverse strand, counting down.
CTGTATTCTCTTTTGTTAAGTGTGGCAATAAACTCTTCCTCCAATTAATTATACAATATCTGTTCTCTTCTTCTTTAACAAGAGAACCCAAATCTACTTCCCATCTACACTTTGCAGATTTCTCTGTACGTAGAAATAGTCATATGATTAGGTTTTGACCAATGAGCTATAAACATTGGAGTTGCTTCCCACAAAGCCCTGAGAAGGAAAATGATTTCTCTGGCTCTTTGCCTTGCCCTCTTCCTTTCCTCCCCCATCAGATGAGATGGCTGAAACTGCACAGCCATTATATGATCATGAGGCAGCCTTGACATGGAATCAATGTTCTGAAAAAGGTGGAGTAGAAGACAAAAAGAAACTGGGACATTGATCGCATCGTGAGGCCTATTCTCTTTCACCCTAGACTGTCTCCTTCTGAAATTCCATTACATGAGTGTGAAATTACCCACTCTGCTTTTCTGTTATTGCTGGTACAGTGATGGAGCCAGGATTTGAACCAAAGCCAAGCCCATGCTGTAGACCCTTACACTGCTGAATCACTGCTAATCCAGGTACCCTCTCCACACAAAAAGGATGGCATTACTAAGGTAGTCACTACCAGTGGACATTAAAGACTCAAAAAATTCTTGCTTTTGGCTATTCTTCCTCTGGACAATTGGAGTTACACCTCATGCTTCCAAGTCAGAACAATTTCAACCTCATAACAGCAACAGAAGAGGTAGTGCTTATGAAGGCTAAAAGTAGAAATAGCCTAATGCTGCATAACTTTTTTACTTCATAGTATGAACCCAAGGGAACATGGATCTATAGACAAGAAAAACATGGCAAATGTTTAAAACAGAAAGTTTGATTCTGGCTTCACCATTGTATTTGCTGTGTGATCTTAGAAAAATCACATCCTTCCTCTTGCCTCTCTCTTTTTTTAAAAAAAAAATATTTTATTGATTTTTTTACAGAGAGGAAGGGAGAGGGATAGAGAGTTAGAAACATCACATCGATGAGAGAGAAACATCGATCAGCTGCCTCCTGCACACTCCCCACTGGGGATGTGCCCGCAACCAAGGTACATGCCCTTGACCGGAATCGAACCTGGGACTCTTCAGTCCGCAGGCCGATGCTCTATCCACTGAGCCAAACCAGTTGCCTCTCTTTTCTTACATGTTAATAAAATAGAATTTTGTGCCATAGGCTTACAGCGGGAGTCTAGTTAAGAAATACTCAGCTAAGCTTTTCAAATAACCAATGCTGTTCTGGACACAGAAGGAATCGCTATATGAATACTGAATTTCCAGCATGCATGTACACTACGCATAGAAAGCCTTGTGGTTATCATTATCACATTTTAGTGACCCCAATTTTCTCCCTGTCTTTTAGCCATTATGTTGTAAGACTTGACCACACACAGAAATAACGTCAAAATGGAGCAACATTGTCACAGTAAGGGGTAGGTGTGTATGTATTTAAGATTTATCCTTTTTCTTGTGGGGTTTCATATATTTCCTGCAAAGGACTGCTGAATATTCAATGATCTAGCTAGTATCCACAAGTACTCTATTAAAAATGCATTGCTTATCTATATTTTGAAATGGTGAAATAATTCAGTGTTGATCCTTTGTAAGATAGGTTTGCTACCTTTAAACTGAAGTGACAATAACACCCAGCCAGCTTAGGTTTCTCTCAAGTTGTACTGATATCCTTGATGTCACTAACAAACCAAAGACTGCCTGTGAGAATCCTGTATGTCACCATTAAATTGAAAAAGGCCCAAAATATAGAAATCTCACTTCGGGTAGGGAAGAGAAGCTAGAAGAGAGCAAGCCGCTGGTTATTCATGAATCACGCGGCCTGCCATGATAAATACCTCTAGCCTCATTCTCCTCTTCTCCAGCCTCGTAATTTTCTCCCTGAAGGTGTTTCACCTGCACAGGAAAAACTGGGCTGGAGGGATGCCTTGTAAAAAATGACTTTTAAAGCCTCTTAAAACACAAAAGACTGTGTGTGAGTTCTGAGCCCTTCTTTTTGCATAAAGCAACATAATGTCCAATTAATCTCAGCAGACTGGGGAAAGGAGGCTAAAACAGTAGGTCATGTTGGGTCTGGGGTTTTGTGACAACCTAGTGATGTTAAGAGAAAATGAAAAAAAATGCTCAATGAAAGAACTTCTTTTGACATATTACAAGCAAATGGGTCCAGATTCGGGCCTTTGGTGCAACATTAAACCTACAGATTCAGCATCCAAGTGTAAATGCTGCATACCAATAGGGAATATTCATGCCATTTGAACATAAAAGGCCAGGGTGGTAGATTATTTGGCATGAAATACTGCCGTGTAAAAATAACCCAGTAAAAGTGTGGCTTGGGGTGTTTTACTGTAGACTTCCAAATGTCCTTTCATTGTTTCAAAAGGGAGTTGCTATGTCGCTGGCACTGACAGGCAATGCTAGGTGACATGTTGGCAAACAATTTTACTGTTTTCCTCTCTCTCCTTATGAATGATATTTATAGACTGAGGGTTGCATTTGGTTCCGCTTTCCAACACAGTTATCTTCCTGGGCGTGGATTAAATGTAGATCTGGGTGTTGAAAGACATTTACATAAGTGCTGTTTGTGAACGGGAGGCCAGTTCTTCTATTATCGCCAGAACATTTAAATCTTAATGACTGGCATTGTTGTCTAAAAGACGGTGTTTTTCCTGCTGAGAAACTGCATTAGATTCAAGAAACAGAGCTCATTTCCATTCTCTCAGCAGTCTCTCTAGAAATGACATGCAGTGCTTGAAACTGTTTATTTCCAAATTCAGGCCTCCCTCGCATCAGTCATCAGCTTCAATTACCAGTTTTCCGAAGCCGAGCCATCAGGCAGTCTGACACCGGGGTCCAGCCTAATTCCCACCTTCTCCAGAGTCAAGAGCATAATGTGCAGATGAAAAGGTGCAAAATAGCCTGGACTTCATTAGCATGCAGGGCCTAGCTGTTCATTTGCTGGCTGCGAATGGAAGTTCTGACACTCAGAGCTGGCTGCAAAATGAGAAAAGTCCTCTTCAGGGGAGATGGGGTCCTCGGTGGTGAGGAAAGGTCATCAGAAAGACAGCCACTGCCCTTGCTCCCTGCTCTCCGGGACTGCTTATTGATTCCAGGGACACCTCATTACACGCCGGATCAACATATTATTGCCATGTTCTGGGACTGAATTGTTTACAAGTGTCTTTATCACCCGCAAAGGCCTGCCCGGCGATGCATGACTACATTCATTTGGCGGTGACCTGCCAATTATGTGTTATCCGATATGTTGCCGGTATCTTGATCTTTGCCCGGGTCTTCTCCCAGCATCAACACAGTCCCATTTACTACTTCTTTCTAACCACTCTTTGGGAAAGTAGCCATTAGCCTGTCAGTGTGTGTGTGTGTGTGTGTGTGTGTGTGTGGGTGTGTGTGTGTCCTCTGCTACAGGAAATCTGAGCATTGTTTCTCCATTACTTGCTATGCATGAATGAGGTTCATAATCGGTTGGGAGAAAGAATTCTCTCTCTCTCTCTCTCTCTTTCAGACACACATACACAGAGAGACACACACACAGAAACACACATCTTTTTATTTTTATGGTCTCAAGGATAACCCACACAATTTGCAATCAGTATGCACGGCAGAGAGCATAATGCAGCTTGTTACAGAGCTCCCTCTGCTTACATATAGGTCCTACGAGAGAGCTGTCATATTTTATTTGGGCATAGCCACTGCACACCACCATTTTAATCTTTCATTACAGACACTTCTATGGCTCCATAAAAGAAAGAGTGGAATAGCAACTCGATTAAAAACTCAGTAAAGAGATTGTACAACCTCCTCCCTCCCCCCAAAAAGTAGACATGAAGCCATGGTTCTGTGATACATACTTGATTTCCATTTCCCTCCAATGGTGACTACTGACATACATTAATGATGTTGTATATTGACATCTTGGATTTATTATTATGAATATCGCTTGGGGAAGTTTTAATGACAGCCACGCATTTGAGGCATCTCAACCAGATAGTTAGAGGGGGCTATTTCATCTACATCTCCAGTTGCTCTTTAATGAGTGTTCCAGTGGGAAATGTAGCAAAGCAAATGCTAAGAAATTTGCCTTTACTTTTCCTAGAAGAGTATAATCTTGGCAATGGATACAGACCATAAAGAGCGAAATGAAACTTCAAGGATCTAACTGCCTTCAGAAAGGTGACATCTGTAAGTATATTCATTTCCAGTATTTCCTCAGATGTGTCTGCTATTTAGCTTTAAATTAATTTTCTACAGGTATTTCTCTCTCTTTCCAATTGTTGGAAAAGTTTTGTTCTTCCTGAAATCCCTGGCTTCCTGACAAATGATTAACTGAAAAAGGCCAAATAAAGACCTCTGGTCAGGGAGCCTCCGCTCAATTAAAAAATCAATGGAGAGATGTTTGGCCATCAAGAGTTTCAGGACACTGAAAATTCTGTAGTGTAATCACCCCACAAACAGTCTTTGGAAGAGAAGATGATGGGAAGGATTACTTGATTTCGGTTTAAAGACATGATTGAATGTGGAGAATTTTGGTCAAGGGATTAAGATGAAACAAGCAGGGCAGTTTACCAAGACTCCCATCTGAAGAGCAAGTCTTGATGGGGTTGAGATTCAGAGAATGCCAAGAAAGTGACTGTCACTAACAAGGAATAATCCAAAAGGAAAAGGGTTTCTATACACAGTTATAAGAGACTAGAGGCCCGGTGCATGAAATTCTTACACAGGTAGGGTCCCTAGGCCTGGCCAGCAATCAGGGCCAATCAGGTTCCCCACCTCCCTGCCTCCCCCCCCCCCCCTTCCTTCCCTCGCTCCCTCAGCAACCCCTGGTGGTCAGCACACGTCATAGCAAGTGATCAGTCTCCCGGCCAAACTCCTGAGGGGACAATTTGCATATTAACCTTTTATTATATAGGACTAGTGGCCAAGTGCACGAAATTCGTGCACATTAAAAGAGAATTAATTAGAGGAAATATTTTAATATTGCTATTTGCCCTTTCGCTATAATAGAAGTGTCAGAAATGAAAGAAAATTAGTAAAATGTACATAAAAATCTTACTCTTGTCAGAGTCTAGGATGCATCACAGGACCCAGAGTCAAGTCCCCACCCACCCACCCACACCTTGAAATCACATGAGACCCAGACCCGGCTGGCCCCACCCCCGTCAAGCCCTGCTGGGCGGGGGGCACAGCCTCAGGTCTCCTGGCCCAGCATCAGGCAGGCGGCGCGGCCTCAGATCCCCCGGCCCAAGCACAAGGGCACGAGGGCGTGAGGACCATTTGCATATTAGCTCTTTATTATATAGGACTACGATAATGAAGCAGTGGGAATGCCCAGTCAATGGGTAATTGAGGGTTGAATATTCTAGGCAAAAGGAAGAGCTTCATCCAAGGGCTTCTGCTAGTTTTATAACCAGCCCACCTGTCATTTCAATGATAAAAAAAAAAAGAATTCCTTTCTGTTATGGTTTTAATGCCTCATCTTCTTTATGAATCCACCAAACAGGATGGCCAGTAATCCTAAACCCTCTGGATTTCTTCCTCATCTTTAAGAATCACACATGCCTCTGTTTATTTTCTGATGTTTAATGGAAAATGCATACACATAGTCTGTAAGCACAAGGCTGTGGTGAAATGATCAGAAGATAAGTAACAATAGAACCTTGTTTTAAAAGTCATTTATTAATATAACTTTGTGCTGGGGAACTTTCTAGAAACTTAGCATACATTTACTTATTTATTAGTCACAACCCTGTGACTTAGGTATTGCTATTCCTACTTTCCAGATGAGGAAAACTTTCCACACATCTAATAGAGTTTTCAAATGTGTTCAGAGTCACAATGCTAATGACAGAGGCAGAATACAAACCCAGCTGTGACCCATAGCAGAATCCATGCTCCATCTGCCTCTCTTAGAGCCAGCATCCATTACAGATTTCTAAGAATCCAGTAAAGTGCATTTTCTGCATGTCAGCCAACATCAATGCACAAAAGCTGATGGTCATGATAATGTGTAGAAATGATCATCTTTTACACATCTGATATCCTTAACCATGAGGTAGGCTGAAGTAAGCCTTCTTTGATAGACATAATAAAAAAAGAGTTTTGATCCAAAGGGCAATTCAGGGCATTTAATTAAAATGTGTGGTGAGGCTTGGCCGCTGTGGCTCAGTATTGAGCCAGGAGGTCACAATTTGATTCCCAGTCAGGTCACATGCTCCGCTTGTGAGCTCGACCCCCAGGAGGGGTCATGCAAGAGGCAACCTGATTTTCTCTCATCTTCATCATTGATGTTTCCATTTCTCTCTCCCTTTCTCTCTCTGAAATCAATAAAAATATATTTAATGTATATATATTTTTAAAGTGTGGTGGGGTTACATGTTCAGGGAGCTCTGGAAGTGCTCCCAGTAGTCACTAGGATCAATGGAGGAAGTTTGCCCAGTGTTTAACACTTACATTCATCCAGTTGTCTGCTGATATTCTCTTAGTGGTTCTACTAAAACACAATACTTTCTCCCTTTCTGTGGACACCATGGGCCAATTTTCCCACAGCCTTATCCTGCCTTGGAAACCTAGTGACTAAGGGTCCAATCACAACATAAATGACTAGATTCCAGAGACTGGAGGGATGTCCATTTTCTGACTGCAAATCCATGTAACATGCTCATAGATTCCAGAATCTTCCTTTGGCTCGGATTTCCATTTTTCTCTGTTGTCCATGAGAATGTTAGCCACTTTCTAATAGTCAGGACAACGTATTATTCAGAATGTCTCCTAGACAACTTGCCTGGCTGACATGAGGGAAATGACTTGTTCACAAAGACCCCTCCTCCATGGTTCTCCTTCCTTCAGTATCAGTGGCCTCTCATCCTCAAGCACATTCATGCTGCCCCACTTTCTTCTGTGAGAGAAAAAGAAACACTGCTCTCCTATCAGAGATTCAAATTTCCACTACCATCTTCTACTTCCCATTCCATCTCCAACAGGTTGTCCTTGCATTTTAAAAGAGGGCAGTGCTTGCTTATACCTAGAGAAAGAAAAAAAGGATAGTTATTATTAACGTTTTTATGGAAACAAATAATATTGCCCTATTGTAACATGGTTTGGTATTATAGATTTGGATTATTATTGATTTATAAAGCATTTTAATTATATATAATAGGAACTTAATAGGACATAGCTTGCAAAGTTACTGTTAGTTCTGTATCCCATAATAAGGGCACTCCAATAAAAAGTTTTATTCTAAAAATAATAATAAAATAAAAACAAAAGAGGGCAATGGTCGACACAAGGGAGTAGTGCTCATGAGGGAGGGGTGGTGTTTGAGAAGGGGAAGCCTTCCAGGCACCTTCAGGGTGATCCATTCCAGTTACAAACACGACCATTCCTTCATGTAGATGGATGTGCCACCTAAGCCTTACTTAGGCTGGGAGGATTTCAGAATTATTTGATTTTCAGAATAAGCCATTGACAACTGTATATACCAGTAAGTCTACTAGAAATGAGCTCTACTGATCTAGCTCTTAGCCCAAGAGCATATTCATGCTGGTCCCTCCCTCCACCTAGCCCTTACTTCTGTGTCCTTCCTTTGTCTTTGCACAGATACACATCGAGAATCCACACTGGGCTCCAAACTGTAGCAAGTGTTCTTTGAATTCTAATCTGCATTTTCTGCCCTCAATGAGACAATAATAAGCAGCAAAAAGAAAGTGTCACAAATTACTAAGGACAAAATAACAAGTTTATGTAATAAGAGGTACAGCACCTAGGAGTGCAGATGGGGCTAGAAGACCCCAGGGGACTAGCATGATGGGAAAGGCTTCTTATATAAAGTAAGGTAGGAGGATGTCTCGGGCATTTGAAATAGTGGAAAGAGGTGGGTAAGCATGATAGACAGTAATCAAATATGACCATGTCAGCTCTTCCGATTTTTTACATACATGTAGCTTCTCTTACCAGAAGAATGAGCCTGTTTCCTATCCCCTTGAATCTAGGCAGAATTTGTGACCTACTTTAGACAACAGAATGAAAGGGAATGACATTTTGAGACTTCCAATCACATAGGCCTTAAAAGTTCTAGCAGCTTCTACTTCCTCCCTCTTGGGATCCAGCTGTCCAGACTGTGCTACTGAATGATTAGAAGTCACTCCAAGAGATCCCCTGGGAGGTAAGAGGCCATCGTGGTCATTCCTCATGAGTAAGCTCAGCTGACCGCCCATGGAGGAGTGCCCAGCAAGTCCTGCCTGAATTCCTATGAAAAATAACAAACAATTCTTTTAAGTCACTATATTTTGGGGGTGATCGGTTAAACAGCAACAGATGACTGATACAGTGGAGATAAAGGGGTGTACATGAGTGATAAGCTGCTGCCACATGAAAGGATGGCATAAATAAAATGAGAATGAATGCACATGGTATTTGGGGAGCCCTAAATTGAGAAAATCAATCTGGCTGGAGCAGGCATTTCAGATTAGTAAGAAGACAACTTTAATGTGGGAAGGAGATCTTCAAGACTATTCATCCAGTGTCCTGTGTAGCAGATGCTATCAGTGTCCTGTCAGTAGACCCTTACCCTTATACTTCAGTCTGTACCAACTCAATGTCCAGCCACCAGCACCTGTGTTTCATTGCTTCGGTGCTGTTTGTTTGTTTGTTTGTTTGTTTGTTTGTTTTGGCCCCTGAAGCCCATCTATCAATGCAACAGACCAGAAGTGTTGGCTGGGGAAATAATGCCCATGAAGAGCAGCCCTTCAGCTAATTACTGATAGGAGCTGGTGTATAACTATCCCAGCTCAGGTGGACTCACTCTACGACAAGTGTTCTACACTGTTCCCCAGAGTTCCCTTGATAGAATTAAGTCCCAGTTGACCACAGTGGTAATACTTTATAATGTAATTTAATGGCTGCTTTCCCATCCCTGTCACTCAACCCCTCTCCCCTACTCGTGTTTCCTGAGATCACCTCCCAATAAACTGCTTGCTTTTAGGGAAACCAAAACTAGCATACTCTCATTTCACAGGTAAGAAAAACAAAGCCAGGATGCAGGTTACTTTGGCTGAGTACTATAACAAAGTAAACCAAAATATTCAGTTTGTCAAACAAAGTAGAAATTTATTTCTCTCCACATAACAGTCCAGGGTGAGAGGGCAGACTCTGCTCTAAGAAATCATCTTATGTACCCAGGCCATTTGGATAACTTGTCATTCTCCATATGTGGCTTTCATTCGCATAATTCCCAGCCAGCAAGAAGGAATAGGACAGTGCAAGTATGAGATGATAATTGCTCCCATCACCTTTGCTTATATTTCACTGGTGAAACTTGGTTACATGAGCCATATGCAGTTGCAAGTGAGGCTGGGAAATGTAGTCCCACTGGGCAGCCATATGCACAGCAAAAAGAGAATACGTTAATGAGAACTGACAGACAGGAATCTCTGACACAGGGAGATTAGGTGATTGGCCAAGTGCCTGCAGCTAGTTAGTAGATAACTAGTGATAAGCCTTCTGCCCACCATCTTTTTCCTTCTCTACCTACATTGATGCTAACCAGACTATGGCAGGCCTCAAATGTCATGCTTAAGAGTCTAATATTCTGCAGGGTCCATTTCCCCTCATCACAGGGTCAGAAAAGCAGAACAAGCCTTTGGAACCCTTCTCAAGTTCATTCTACACTAGACTGCTGACTTGGACTTGCTCGCCAAAGCATAAGGGATCATAGTCTCTATTGCAGATAACCCTTTCTTTTAAGCGGAGCCAGCTAGCCTGCTAAGCCCATGTTGTCCCTTGGTACAAATTTTATTAAAAAACTGATAATGGCCCTCTTTCTCAAGGAACTCTACTGCCATACATCAGAACAGTGTCTTAAAAACCATATAAATCTACAAGACAACAGTGTGAAGGGTACCCATGGAGTTAGGTGAAGTTCAACCTGTCTACTCTGATCACAGTCCTGGCCAGGAGAGGGAGAGGAAAGGACTATGGAGCTGGCTGACAGCCTTGATGATCAGACTTCTTACAGTCATCTCTGAAGAATCGGAACTTGTTTTTGCTTTGTTTGACAAACTGCATATTTTGGTTTACTGCAGTTATCCACAGGCTGATAAGTGCTGAAGCTCTTTATTTTTGAACCCAGGATCAGGGGTGAAGATGCCCACCCAGCATCAGCATCCAGCACATTTAAATATTAAAATATTTAAATATTAAAATGGAGGAAAATGATAGCAAACGGGTTTATCTAAGTGAAACCTGTTCATAACTTTTACATGCTAACCCGTATTTTTCAAATTTAGTGTTTTGTTTTTTTAACCAGATTTAGGTTTAAGCTGGACATGTATGTAGTAATTGTCTTTTTTTTTTTTTTTTTTTAAGGGCAATGGAACCAAATGAATTAAAAGAATCTGTTCATTGGAAGGATTTGTTTAATAGCTCTGCACTGTTCATATCTCTCAAATTATATTTCAAAATCCTTTTATCCTCAATAGATATAGCTCTGAGTTTTTAAATCATTGTTCGGCCCCTTGGCCATTCTTTAAAATTTTCCAACATAGGAGGTATATTTCCTTTACAATTAGTTTGGAAATAACCAGAGTATGTGTTGCTTAAGTTATTGAACTATTTCTAAAATATTTTCAATATTTTTAGTGCAAGTGTACATGAGTAACAGTTACTTCTGATTTGAACTCTACAAAGTAAGGTGGTACTCTAGATTTTTTTCCCCCAACAATTTCCAGTTACACTCAGCAAATCTCCTCTAAGCAGACCTCAGTCTCATTTAGGAGACTTTGTTGAAAATATGTATCTAATCACCAAGAAGCCAAGCATTTATCAGGATAATCCTTTAGAAATCATCAACTTTAATGGTATCCAGAGCTTTGCTGGAGAAGGCTCATTAGCTTTTGTGTTGTTGTGGTTTTTTTTTAATCTCAAAATGTTAGTGTTCTGTGGCTTTACTTAAATAGTAAAAACATAATCAGAGTTCTTTGCTTCTGCCTTGTTTTTTAATAGCCATTTTTTTGCCCTTACACTGCCTTGCAAAAACAGTCAAACAAATGTAAAGAAGATAAATATCAAGCACAAACGAACTACTGCCAAAGGGGAATAGGTTGTGTGCATAAAAATGAGTAACATCAGAGCTGCAGATTAAGAAACTGAATGTGTTGGTGTTTAAAATTAGAATGGTTCCCAAAAGAATTGATAATGTTCCATTTAAGAAGAGAAATGTTTTCAAGTCACTCTGTTGACTAGAAGTCTGAATCAAAGTCAGAAATTAATAAAAAAAAAATGCAGAGAGCAATCCCCACCATAAATAACAGAAACGATTTGTATGCTTATAAGAGCCTGCAAGGCCTGGAAGTGCCTATAGTTCAATAGGGGTAGAAAATCTAATAAAACGCAAGAAGAAAATGTTAAAAATAGAAATGAACGTTCTTGTGGAAATGCTATTGTGATATTCTTGTGACACAATGACTTGTTTCCTGGAAAAGTACTTCTTCAATTGAGCTCAGGGAAGCGTTGTATTCACTGTAAAGTTGTATATTTAGACTGATAGCATGTATTTAAAGCTCAGTGCTACCCCAGGCTCATTAGAGTACAAGGACAAAGCTCTATCATATTACTGCTTCCACACTACTCTGAATGTAGGGGTAGTTTTCAGTGGCTTCAAGTGCTTAAGATTGTCAGCAGTGTAAGAAATAGAAAGTAGAGTATTGAATGGGTGAGGTGTACACATCAAACATGTAGGAATGTATAGACAGATAAGGATCGTAGTCGCACATCCTGTTCTAGCACAGTCAGTGCAGAACAATTCCAGGGTAAACACAGACTTGCAGTAAATAGGCTGCAATGCACAGGCTGCAGGCATTAGAGCATTCGGTCTCATTCAAGATCACATGGTTCCTTTCTAGACTTTATATCAGGAACAAGGCTTTGCTTAGGGCGGCAGACAGATACGGGAGCAGAATCAGAGCCATGAAATCTTTAGAGCCAGGGACAGCAAAGGAAAAGTGACTAAATTCAGGTCTGTTTTGACAACAGATGGCGTCATTCTACAAGTGCTTCCTTCCAAATTCAGGCCAACTCAATGTTTTGGCTGACACACATACCAGGCTGGAGATAAAGACAGGGAGGAAGGGAGTGTGGCCAGGAGGAGGGATAGAGGGAAGCCAGCTAAGGACTATATCCAGTCAAATCATTCACCTCTGTTTTCTGGTAACTCGGCTTGTTTTTGTGTATTTGTTTCTGTAATAAATCATACCTGCCTGTAAGGAGAACATGGAAAGGTACAAGAAGCAACACAGTGAAAAGTTGGTGCTCCTCACACACACCTACCCAGGGCCCCTTCCAGTAGAAACGACCTCGGAACGCTTCCTTGGCAGATATTCCCATACACAAGGCCAGTCACTAAATTTCAATCCAGGATATTAAAGAAAAACAGCCCCCACCCTACCCAGGTCCTCCCAACGTCCATGTCGTCCCCTCCCCTTCAGGTTATTCTATACCCTCTCCTTCTCCCCAGCGGCTCTATTCGTTTCTGGGCCCTTAATAGACGACCTGCTGACCACCGTGATGACTCGGGCGTTTTTATTTCTTTTTAAAGGGGCAGGGTTATTACTTAATGATAATGACTTATTTTACACATTGTCATCTGCTGATGTTTAAAAGATACGAAGACAGTTGTCTGGCAGACGCCTGCGGCCCTCGGAGTACGCCGGGAGACCCTGCCAAAACGTTTCCACACTGAATGGTCTTTGGGCTGCCAGATAATTCAGAAACTATTTGTATGAGCTGTTTATCAAATTATTAACCGCACAGATGTTGTTTGGCTGAAGAGCAGCTGAATCCCCTCTCTGGCAGCCGTGTAGACAAAGGTCTCCAGGAATAATTGGAGATGTGCATGGAATATTAAATTAATTTACTGCTCTTAATTCTTATGCAAATTCTGACCTCCAATGGCGCCTATCAATTACCCCGCGCAGTGAAAGCGAAGGAGACAGTTTCTTTTCTTCTCTTTGCTTTTTTTTTTTTTTCCTTAAGAACTCGAAAAAGGAAATATTAGCAATAAGCAGGCGGTAGGAGCACCGCGTAACTGGAATTATTTAATTGAATCTCCAAGTTTTCAGGGATGTCCGTAGAGGATAAAACCCCAGGACGCAAGGGAGAGGGCAGGAGAGGTGTGGAGGGCGGAGGAATTTGTAGGTTTGCACACCTCCGGGCTTCGGGAAAGAGCAATGGGCAGGGACCCGTGAAGGGAAGTAAAAACATTGTTCTGCAGGCGGACGCAGGCCTTGGTGATCCTGGGAGTCCCTGGTTAGCGCCAGGTGTCCACGGGGCCGGCGATTCGGTCTAAGTACTCGGCGCTTCCTCAAACCTTAGTCAGGCTTGGGAGCGCCTTTGCACAGCTTTCCTCGAACACTGCCTACAACGTGTCCCTCGGAACTCTGACTTCCTTTTAATTATCTTTTAAGGATGTCAACTCGGCTTTGCAACCCCCAACCAAAGAGAACGAGAGAGAGAGAGAGAGAGAGAGAGAGAGAGAGAGAGGAGGGTGGGCGAAAAGAGAGAGAAAGAGAAAGAGAGATGTTATTCTTTGTTTGAAAAACCAAACCACAACGCTGAGCATGTTCAACTCCTACTGATATCCCGGGTGGGCCGAAATGCGATTTAATTGTCTCCTGCGTAGAGAAGTGACACCCACTCTTTCCTTTGAATTGAGCAAACTCCGGGGCTTTGTCTGCGCTGGTGGCTTAAACTCTGGTGCTGCTTCTGCGCCCCGGTGGTGGGTTGTAAAACTGGGGTCTCGGAGTCTTTCATCATCTTTTTAATAAGGAAAACCAAATCAGGCGCATAATGTCATCAGCCCCGGCTCGACCTCGCCGGGACCTCGGCAGCCCGATGATGTTGCCAGCGGCCCCCGGCGCAGTCAGGACGCGCAGCCTTTCAGCTTCGCGCGGCCCCCACAAAAGCCAGACAACAATATCAATTAATCATGCAGTCGGCAAACAAGGAGATTTATCCCGCGACTAACAGCCCCACCAAGGGCCGCTGAATGGGCGTGATTAGCATGTGAAAAGGCGAGCAAAACTCCGTGGTTCAACAGCTAAAGAGCAATTTGATGGGGCTGGGATGGGGAAATTACTTGATTAGCGTCCGTAGGAGGAGAGCGCGGCTACAGCCCCTCGGTCTGGAATCCGACAGGGAGACAAAACGCGCTGGTAAACGCGGCGATGTGCAGGGAAAGCGGGCGACGCAGGGCAGCGCCGGGGCCCGCACTGCAGAGACGTGATCCGGGAGGGAGCACGAATAGCGAGCAAAGGGAATGAATGCCCTGCGAGCTGTGGCCGAAGCCCGAGGCCCGAGCCAACCGGAGCGGCGACCACTAGTCCTCACCGCCCTCGTCGGGCTCTCTGGCCTTTACGCAGTGCCCTGGCTCGGGTCAGAAAGAGAGCGAGAGGCGCGGGAGGAGGGAAAAGGCCCACCCACGCCGCCTCTGCAGTCCCCCGTGGGAACCTCAGGGAAGCAGCCCACGGCAGCCCCAGCCTCAGCCTCCGCCCACCCTAGGGCTACCGCCCGGATCACAGTCGCAATGCCAACGGCACGGCTATTCCACCAGTGGCTCTGCGGTCCCATGAGCCGGGCAAAGATTGAAGCCGGGCAAGACGAGTTTTCCGGCTCCTCCTAATGTAATCACCCTGTTCCTGTCTCCTCGAAAGCCTTAGCATTTGGTCTTAGTGGTTGACAAGAAAAGGGTTCTCTGGCTGCGCCCCCAAAGGGAGGAGGTGGGGAGTTAGGGGGAGCGCCCTATCCGGGTGCGGGAAAGGAGGCGTTGAAGACTCCCAGGGGCGCGCGGGGTGAGGGCGCAGGGGCCTTGGGGTAGGGATTGAGCAGGCCCTGGGGCTCTCCGTGGGCTCGGGTGGACAGCCCCAGGCCTGCCTTGGATCTGGATACGCAGGGCCAGGAGTGGCAGCGTGGAAAGCTACGCATCGCGGCCTCCTCCCAGGCCGAGAGGGCAGCTCCGCAATCCCGCAGCCCAATGGGCCCAGGGTTTGGTATGGGCCGCGCTTTTATTTGCTGGGGAAAGAGTGACTGGACGAAACGCTAAAAGGCAGCGCAGCTCAAGGTCCATAGAACGAGGCCAAGTGGAGGATGCGGACACGCTCAGGCCCGCATCAGCCCAGCTGGGGCACACGTCCACGCCTTCCCCGCAACCCCCTACAAGCACTTCCGAGCTGAGGTCTGAGCCAACCCAGCGAGAGGAATTTAGATTCGACTCTCAAAGTTCCTGTAACCTTCCCTCTGGACGCAGGCTCACAACCCCGTGCTCCCTGGCTCCTCCCAGTGCCGGGGAAGGGAAAGGCTCCCACGCAGTCCCCACAGGACGTCTGGAACTCAGCACCCACGAGAGGGGTCCTGCCAGCCCACGCCCGAGTAGGGGTGCACGGGTGGGTCTCCGGATGAGGCCTTCAATTTACCTGGGAGGGAAAGAGAGAATCAAATTTGGCCTTGATGAAGCACATTCACACAAAGGTAATAAAAACTTCAGCAGACAGATTCGCCAAGGCCCTGGCAGCCTCAAATTCACCCTGTCCCTTGGCACAAATGGACCAGACATCAAGGAGTCAAGTCTTGTTTTATATAAAAATGGAGGCGGGGGGGGGGGGGGGAGGTGGAACGTCCGTAGAGCAAAACAATGTCACCCAATTGAACAGTGTTAATTAACAAACCTCAGCTAGTGGCCGACTATAAAAAGCTCAGTTCTCGCTGAAATGCCCCTGGCGGCGGGTGTGCAGCGAAAGGGCGCTCGCCCCACTCCTTCCCTTCTCATGCGCCCTCTCTCCCCCTCTGGACTCCGCGCTGAAGCCACAGTGAGGCTCCGTCCTTTCTCTGCCCTCAGTCGAATCCCGCGAGCCACGGCTCCTGGTTGGGCACCCGGGCTGAGGTCACCGGGAACGGGGCGAGGCCGCAGTGGCTCGCTCTAGCTTGGAACCGAGACCCGCCAACTGCAGGACGCACAGCCGGGCCTCCGAGCCTCAGACCCACCGCAGTCTCCCCGCAGACAGCGCAGAAGGAGCTACGGAAATCGATGCCTAGAGCACCCACCCCTCTTTCTCTGCCCCACACTGACGCACATCGTGGCCCTAAACGCTTTCTCCGGGTGGCTAAAGCGTTACATTTCAATTTCAAAGCAAAGTGATTGAACCATCTCAAAGTTGGCGGGCAGAGGGGGCGGTGGCCGGAAACCCGGTGGCTGGACACCTTTGGCCTGCGGGGTGGCATAGCTTTTCCTACCAATAGCGACGGCTCCGGCAAGCTTTGTAGTTATTTTTTTTTTTTACCAGTTCTGCCCGGTGCCCAGCGGATTGCCCTGAAAAGCAAAAGAGGCCGCTGCAATTTATTCCAATGGGCGGTTTTTAAGAAGCTGGCAATTTGAACCGGCTGGGTGTTATTTAGTGCAATATGAAATCAAATGATCCTATTTCTCAAATAACAGTGTCTGTGAGAAGTGAGTCCTCTGAACGGGTAATTGTCTGCTGATGGTGTTTCCCATTATACGCGATCTTGGCCTAAATGGTGTTCGGCGGCGGGGCTGAGAGCGAGGGGTGACATCAACACGCGAGCTCGCCCTCCGGAGTCGGAAAGCGACCGCACCGCTCGCGTCCGGAACGATGGGCGAACAAAGCCTCCGATTTCTACGTCATTGGCAGGTGTCCGACATCATTAGACAGGAAGGATCTTGAGGACGAGAGGCTAAAACTAACTCTTCCTCGTCTCGCAACTTGGGGATCGCCATCGCCCTCACTGTGTCCTGGCGTCCTTTAATCAGACTACAGAGTGACGATAATCAGGGAATAAAACCTCACTTGGCGCCCCTTCCCACGTTAATATTGAGGCCACGGGGTTCTTCCGAAGACACACTTCTGTCTAGGATCTTGCCCGTCCGGCTCTGGTCATTTAATCTCTAGGAAATATTTGTGTGTGCAAGAGGCACCTGTTATTTACGGGGCAGGTGGCACCTTCTCGAGTTGAAAAAGTTGATTGAGCTTTTAGTTTGTCCTCCGTGGGCTCAGCTGCTGTTTGGGGTGAAAATCAGATACAAGGGTTCAGTTTGCATGTGAGAGAAGCACGGGCCGGGAGCAAATTTAAGGAATGGTTCTAAGAACAAAAGAGGCAGCCCCAGGCTTGCGCGCCTACCCTTGGGTCACGGCAGTATTCCGGGGGCCCAGCGCCAGTGCGCACACCAGTTATATAAGGGGCTACCTCTCTGCAGAACTGTGCCCGCCAGCTGAGGCACACAAACCTTGCCCATAAACCCTTTTTACTTAGCGCTCAGGCAGCTTTAGGGAAGCGGCCGCCTCTGTTGACCTGCCTGCAGCCCTGGACAGCGGCGGTTTGGCTGGAGCAAAGGCACCCGGGGGAAAGGCGCCTCCAGGGCCACACCGGTGCCTAGGACTAGCCAAGGCCTCTGGGCGTTTCCTTCTCCCCGCCCTTCGTACATCTTCCTACGGAGGATTTTGCAGAATTGTAGGCACCTGCACACTCTAACTTGGGGCCCTTCAGGCCGAGCCTCCCAGAACGAATGCCTGCTTGTTTCTGCTCCAGCCAGGCAGGTTCGTTTGTGTATTCTCTAGGGTGCTTATATGCACATTTTCATGCTGTGACCTCTGTTTCCAAGTCCGTGAGGTTGTTCGTGACTTGCCCCTATCTCGGCGCTATGTCCAAATATCTAGAATAGGAAGAAACGGTAACTCCTGTATATCCGAGGAACCCGGCCCTGTCTCGGAGGAAGGTTCAGGCCACGGCACGGACACTCAGCGCGCCCTTCTCGGAGCCCTCCCGCCTCGCTGGCTGAAGGAACGCGCTCGCCTGGGCTCAGCCCGCCGCGTCCCTTCGGGATTCCAATTCCCGGCTGAAAACCCAGCCCCCAGCCGTCCTCCGCCAGGCCCTGGGCACCGCCGGACACCCGGCTCTTTCATTCTCACCCTCAGGTTGGGCGTCTGGACGGCCTGGGCGCCGTTTCCTGGGGTTTCCCGGGGACACTCCCGCCTTTCGGGGCCCTGCCCTCCCCCACTTTTGAATGTTAAGCCCTTCGATGCGATCACGAAGTCAGAGGCGACGCTCCCACTCGCCCGCGAGGGGCGTCTCGGGGTCCCCAGCCGAGTCTGTCGTGCCCCGCGCAGACCGGCCTCTGCGCTGCAGCGAAAGCAGCACCACCTGGCCCGCCCGCCGGTAGCCAGAGCGGGGCAACCGCCTTCAAACCTGGGTCCACCCCTCTCCCAGAGCCTGTCCGTGACCCCTTAAAAAGAGAGAGACAGCCAGGAGTCCCCACCCCCCCCCCAGCAACTCCGAAGGGGTGTGCATCGGCTCCCCGCGCCTCCTCCCAGTAAATCCAGCTGGGGTCCCCAGAGACGCTGCACCTAGTATTGTGTTAGCACCTCTCAGCCTGACCCAGGTTTCAGGCTCTCGCTCGGCTTTATACTCCCCGCTTCCCCGGGCTGGCCTGGACCTCGGCGAGCACAGGACGGCGCCGGGGTCCGCTTTGGGTGGCTCAACCGAGCCGCCGCCTCCTTTCCTGCAGGGAAACCTTCTATATCTGGGCGCGGGCGGGGGGGCGGGGGGCTGGAGGGCGGGAGGAGACTCAGCGCGACCAGGCCCCGCGACCCCTCTTGCCAGGGATCTTGGGGTCCCAGGACATCCCCAAGCCCCGGTGGCGGAGAGACCGGGCATTCAACAGAGGGATCTTCCCTGGTCTTTCCCGGCCCCTCCGCGCCTTTGCCGGGGGCGGAACAGCCGCTCTGCCAGCTCTGCGGTCGGACCCAAGCTGCCCTGTACGCTTAGCTACCCCTCCGCTCTGCAAATCACCCCTGTTTCCTGAGCCGCACCCCCGCCGCCCTCCCCGCCGGAGACCCATCCCCGCACCCACTGACCTGGGGGAGGCGCGGCCCGGCCGCCGGCGGAGCCCCGCGGGTTCCTGCGGAGGGAGAGCGCGGCTTCGCAGGTTGCCCAGACCCGCTGGCTCGGCTGCGTCGACCCGGCCTGCGAGGGAGCCCAGAGCTCCCCGCCCCCACGCCTTATAATGTAATCACACGCGATATTAAATTATCAAGGCGCTCATTAATCACCAGGAGAGTTATGAGGACTGAACACGCTGCCGCGGGCTCTGACAGCCCAGACCCGTTCGCGGGGCCGGGGTGTGTCTGGGTTTGGGGTGGGGGTGGGGGTGTGTGGAACCATTCTTGGGAAACACTGCTAGCCCCACGCGGGCTGTTGGGGTCTTTTGCCTGTAAAAAGGTTTGGAAAAACGCTGTCTGGGCTTCTGAGTTTGGTCGAGGGTTTGTGCAAATCCCAAACGCATCCCTCCCGGGCGCCTTTCCTTAATATTTGAATTTTGAACATGATTAAGACAGTCTGCGGCGTATCAATCAACAGAATCTTAATTTGCAGTTTTTCAGAGGGTGAATTTGACCCGAATCTGTGCATCTTCATTACCTACTGTGGACGGTGTGAAATTAATGCGTTTGAAATACTGATGAAATCTCACTGAAGTCATTTCAAAGGACAACTTTTCCCTCAACTCAAAGGGGCTCTCTTGTCTTTTGCATACTATAGACACGAAGAGAGAAAAATAAAGGATTTTTTTTCTATTAAATCCTTAATTTGAGGTTTTCTTTTTAAAGGTAGCTCATATGTTTTACTCTACAGTCTTTGGAAACTGGTTATACTTTCCAGTTTTTAATTTCTCTATTTCTATGGATTCTTAAAATGAATAAACCAATTAAAGGAAAGTTCATATGATTTGATCCCATACATTAGCAGCAAGTGCTCATGAAAAGTTGTCTTAGTGGCGCAAAGGAGGGTAATTAGTTTTCAGTATTCAGGATCTAACCCACCAGTAGAACAATAAACAAAAGAAAGAGCATTCTCCCCCCACCCCCATTCCATCCCCAGTGGGTGACATAGATATGAATCTGTCAGCCTATCTTTTTAAAAAATATCCAGTTTGAAATTAGTCTTTGAAGAAATGTAATTCCCAAATTAAGTCTTTCCCACCTTAGCATAAACCATGGTTGTGATTTACTAAGTTGGCAAGCAAAGTTTTCTAAATAAATTGTAAATCAAATCAAATTATTTCCTTTTCAAAATATAACGTAAAAACAAATGCCAACCGAAAGTAAGTTCAGAATCCTTCGTAGCTAAATTGTATTTTGCCTTTGAACCAGGAAGAGTGATCAATTTAGTAAGCAAACAACTACATGAATCTTCTATGGTTCTGGTGTATCACAAATATGCACAATATTATTAAATGTGTTCAAGGCCATTCTTGAGATATTTTCTCTCCTATTAATCTGGTGTCTGTATTTTTCTAACATGCTAACACAAAGAGATAGGTATCAAACACTCAACATACACACACACTACTGTTGCTAGGTAAAATTCATAAATCTTAAGCTTGTAGGTTGAAGCCATAATATGGTGTGAATTATTTCTTAAATAAACCAATGGAGAAAAAAATATCTTGACTATCTTTATCCAGGTAGTTCATGCCGATGTATGTTCTGCAATGATAGGGACATTTGCTGACGGAACTGACGGATAGCTTTCTGTCCCAGGAGCTCTTTCGAATAAAAGTGGGCCATTGGCAACTGCCTGCTAAAAGTCATATCTGAAGACTTTGTTTTAAAAGTGGAGACTTCAGAATAACCTGAATTATTCAGAAAGTGTGAATTGGTGGACTAAGTCATTTTCTTCTGAAGTGTAGAATGAGAGTCAAATGGTATATGACTGCCGGCTGAGAATTTAATCTCTCCTACTTGTGTTCGGGGAAGTTGCATGACTTGCTCGTGACTCACAGAGCAAAAGGGAAAGAACCCACATTTTTTACTCCTACTCCAGTGGCTCTTTCCAAACAACCTCTGTTTAGGATAGCTAACAAAGCCCTGGCTGGTGTGATTCAATTGGTTGAGCGGTGTCCTATGTACCATGCACCAGTGAGAGGTTGCTGGTTCAATACCAAGGTTGTGGGCTTGAATCCCAGTAGGGGGTGTGCAAGAGGCAGCGGATCAATGTTTCTCTCTCTCTCCCTCCCTAAAATCTCTCTCTAAAATCTATAAAGACATGTGTGTGTGTTTTTTAAGATAGCTAACATATAAACTTCAAATTTTTCTTTTTTGCAAGTCTTCTCTCAATCACTCAATAAAGTTATGCATTTTAATATTCTGAACCCCTTTCAGAATATAACAAATATGAGAAATACTGACTGTGGGTCAGCTCAGCCTCTAATTTTATCTCTGACTTTGGACAAGTTACTATAACTTGATTTCGGTTCCCCCCAACCTTCAGACAAAGATTAGAAGGCAAGTAAATTTTCCTGGAGGTGATCTCAGGAAGCAACACAGTAGGGGGAACAGACCAAAGAAACAGTAGATTACCAAGCAAGTTACCATTGTTTGCAACTTTGGCTTAATCCTGCTAGAGTAACTCTGGGAAGCAAGAGAATCGTAGTATCCAACTCTTGTCAGGCATTGGTTGGGTGTTAACTTTTCATTGCTGCCACAAGAGGCAGAGCATACTCTGGGTCCCAGAGAAGCCCTAAAGCAAAGAGTTGCAGGTGCTGGCATTTGGATGGTGGGCCAGTGTGCATCAAATGTGAGTGCCATTATATTCTCCAAAAATGTCCAACTAAACCTTCCAGCCCATATATTCTACAGTGGGGCCTTGCCACTTTCTCATCAGGAGATGGAAACTATTTCTCCACTCTCTTGAGTCTGAGTGCACCCCATGATTGCTTTGACCAATAGAACACAGTGGAAATGACACTACTAGCTCCAAGGATAGGCCTTAACTGATCTAGCAGTAAACCCACAGAACCATGAGAGGTAATAAAAACTCATTTGTCATGAACAAGAGATCATCAGAACAGGAATTGGCATCATCTACTGTACTCTGCTGCCCTGGACTTAAGTTTCATCATCTTCTTAGTGAATATCTTCTTCTAGATTTACCTTTCAGGTATCTTCAAACTTTCTTGTTCTTAAATTCCCAAGACTCATTAATGGGATGGAATATTTTGTGGTGGTTAAATTGATAATACATGTTTTATTAATACTAACACAAGCAAAATATGAAATAATTAATGAAAAAGATAATATGAACCAATTACTAAATTATAAAAACTGTAGGGCCTGAAGAATTATAGAGTTAATTAAATAGTTAGTAGGTTAAGGTGAAAGAGGCCTTATTCTGCTTTTCCTATAAAGCTACAATAAACCTGAAAATATTTCTGTGGTTTTATGATGAGGGAGCTTTTGTCTGATGCTTTTGTAAAACATAATGACACTGACCTTGTCTGCAGGCTTTCTACAGAACAAGAAGTAATTATTTTCTTCAATGGCATAGCCAAAATATTCTGGAGATGTAGTTGAATATCTTAATGGAAATAACACAAGGTCCAATTATTCTCCTACTCTTGGAATGCCCAGGTGCATTCTCTGAGATTTGAGAAGTCATGGGAAATTTTCATATTTCTCTTTTACTCCCAGAAGAGATAATTCTTTCCCTCTCTGTTCTTTTATTACCCAAAGACAATGATGCTACAATATCCAGCATGTGCATTAGAAATTTATTCCTAAAGAGAAATTCCGCCTTTAAATATTCAAGGAAGCTTAAGAAAGATATGCAATTTAGAGTGTTGAAGGAATCTTGTGGAGTATTGAAAATGGAGAAGTGATAGAGAACATTGACTCACGCTCTAGGATTTCATGGCAATCTTAGTTTCTCTAAGACTGAGGCTCAGTTGGCCTGAGACTCTCTCTTCATTTCATATTGTTCCTTTTAGACTACTGAATCATTTTATCTTCTCTACTTTTTAAATTCATTCCATAGATTTACAGTTTCTGCTCAGTGATATAGACAGCTGGAAAAAGTGTTGTTCCCAATCTTACAACACAAAAATTAGAATATCACTAAGTATGTAATCAGCAAGTTAAAAAGTTATTTTGTTGAATACATTGCAGCTACTAATATCACAAGGCAACCAACTGGTCCAAGACTTAGGTTCAGGATGAGACTGTTCATTCCTAGTCCCAACACCCTTCAGTTTCTGAGTGCATTTACCAAGTTCTTCAAAACAAGTCATGGAGTTGAATAGTTTCCTTCTGAGCAAGTAGTAGATTACTGTAGCCCTGTAGTAAGATTTGGAATCAGTCTCACTTCTCCAACTTTCTTCTGTTTTAAAGTTGTTTGGCTACTCTACATCTTTTATATTTCCTCATGTATTTTCGAGTCAGCTTGTCAATTTCTAAAAAAAACCAAAACCCTCCTGAAATTGTGATTGTGATTCCATTGAATCTCTAGATCAACTTGGAGGATAATATTTCTCTTCACTTACTTAGATCTTCTTTAATTTCTCCCAGCAACATTCACTGTCGTTATTGTATAGAAGTTTTACATCTTTTGTCAAATTTATCCCTAAGTATTTCATATTTTTATACTGTTATAAATGGTATTTTAAAAATGTCAACTTTCCATTATTTGTTGTCAATATATAGAAATGCAATCAATTTTTGTAAATTGATGTTTTACCCTACAACCTTGATAAATTCATTTATTAGGTCTCAGAAAGACAGTAGAAACCAGAAATCAGACACAGACTGGCCTTCCTGCTCCTCTTTAGCCAGTTGAGAGGGCTTTTGTCATGTACATGACCATGGGCTGACCTCTATTTCTCTATCTGCTGTAGGACCTTGAACAAGATAACTAACCTCTCTGAGCCTCAAGATAATAATGCTTACTTTGCCACATTATATTTGGATTGATGGAATTATGTAAATTAAAGGCCCATCCAGGTCAAGCTCATAGTACATGCCTCATTCTAAGTTCTCTATGGAAACATTTTGTGCTCCCAAGTGCTAAGCACCCTTTAGGTCAGTGGTTCTCAACCTTCCTAATGCCATGACCCTTTAATATAGTTCCTCATGTTGTGGTGACCCCCAACCATAAAATTATTTTTGTTGCTACTTCATAACTGTAATTTTGCTACTGTTATGAATTGTAATGTAAATATCTGATATGCAGGATGTATTTAGGAGACCCCTGTGAAAGGGTCGTTTGACCCCCAAAGGGGTCGTGGCCCACAGGTTGAGAACCGCTGCTTTAGGTCCAGAGTAAGTGCTCAAAAAGTTTTTACTTGTTGACCAATCATAAAGTACTCCATTAAGGACCCAAAGGCTTATTTTTTAGCTAACATAATGCTGTTTCTAAACAACAAATTCTGTCAGAGTGCAGACTTGGTCTGTCCTTGAAGTTACTTTATAGTTTCTGTTCAGCCAAGGGCATCTTACATCTTTCTACCTGAAGGTGTTCTCTGGTCCTGGGTTTGCTTGGAAAAGTGCATGGAAGATTGAAAACACTAGGGAGTTAAGACCCCGCCAGAAGCAACCCTCCACCAATGAGGAGGGGGAGTGGGTAAATAATAAAGATCTTACTTTCTCATCTCTTGATCAGGATGACTCTGTTCTGTTCTACATAGTCCCTTAGTGGTCCCTATTGAATTGAGCCACTGTTAATTCAACACAGCGGTAACATGCTCATTAAGGTAACTTCTATCTGCTTTTAAAATAAAATGTTTTATGTAATATCCATAAAATGAAACACTATATAGCTGTTTAAAAATAGGGTGAATCTGTAGGTTTCTATATTCTAATATAGAAAGATCTGCAAAATATATTAAGCAAAAGCATAAGATGCAGAAGTGTATAAAAATACTACCAATTATATTTTAAATGATGTAATAGGTATACTAGTATGTATATACAAGTAGAAATGTAGAGATATGCATATACATACATATATTCACATACACATAGATATAGATCTGTGCTCAGAATTACACAGGAAGACTAATTTGAAAAGGCTAAGTGGTTGCCTCTGAGAAAAGAAACTGGAGGGTTGTGGCCAGGTAATTTCACTATGTAACATTGCAATTGAATGTTGCATGATGTTTTACTTTAAAAATAAATAATGAAATGCATGAAAGCTCTCTTAGAATCCAGAGACTTTAGAAAGAAGCCAAATCATTGAATAATACAGGACCATGTGGAAAGAAAGGTTCTGCTAATTGTTATATCAAAATCCAGATAGAACAGTGAAGCCATCGTGGACATTCCAGACTCAGCTGAACTCCTGGTTGAGTGCAGCTACTATGTAACTCAGGTCAGCCCAATCAGCCAACCCACAGATTCATGAGGAATATTAAGTCATTTTTCTGTGAAGACATTAAAACACACACATGACAAGAAATTGAGCTACCATAAAGAGAAATTAAGACAACAATCCCATTTACAATTGCATCAAGAAAAAAATACCTAGGAAAAAATTTAACCAAGGAGGCAAAAGACTTGTACTCAGAAATTAAGACCATGAAGAAAGAAATTGAAGATACAAATAAATGGAGGCATGTTCTGTGTTCTTGCACAGGAAGAATTGAAATCATTAAAATGTCCATTCTAGGTTTCTGGGCAAGATAGCAGCATAGGTAAATACAATACTGGAATCCTCCCTCAGCCATATTAAAAATACAACTAAGAGAGATAAAAATCACATAGTCATATCAATTGACTCAGAAAAAGCATTTGACAAAATCCAACACCATTTCTTGATAAAAATGCTCAGCAAGGTGGGAATAGAAGGATCATACCTCAACATAATAAAAACCATATATGACAAACCCACAGCCAACATCATATTCAATGGGCAAAAACTAAAAACATTTCTTCTAAGAACAGGAACAAGACAGGGATGCCACTCTCACCAATCCTGTTCAACATAGTACTGGAAGTACTAGCCATTGTGCTTAGACAAGAAGAAGAAATAAAAGGCATCCAAATTGGAAAAGAAGAAGTAAAACAGTCCTTATTTGCAGATGACATGATACTGTACATAGAAAACCATAAAGACTCCATCAAAAAATTATTAGACTTAATAAATGAATTCAGCAATGTAGCAGGATACAAAATTAATGCCAAGAAATCTGAGGCATTTCTATAAACCAATAGTGAATTTACAGAAAGAGAGACTAAAAAAGAAATTCCATTTACCATCACACCAAAAAAAATTAAGATACCTAGGAATAAACTTAACTAAGGAAGTAAAAGACTTATACGCAGAAAACTACAGAACACTGGAAAAGGAGATAGAGGAAGACATAAACATATGGAAGAACATACCGTGTTCATGCATTGGTAGAATCAAAATCATTAAAATGTCCATACTACCCAAAGCAATCTATAGATTCAATGCACTCCCCATTAAAATACCAACGGCATATTTCACAGACCTAGAACAAACTCTCCAAAAATTCATCTGGAATAAAAAAAAGACCCCGAATAGCTGCAGCAATTCTGAGAAAGAAGAACAAAGTAGGTGGGATCTCAACACCAGATATCAAGCTGTATTACAAAGCCACTGTTCTCAAAACTGCCTGGTACTGGCACAAGAACAGACATATAGATCAGTGGAATAGAATAGAGAACACAGAAATCGACCCAAACCACTATGCTCAATGAATATTCGACGAAGGAGGCATGAACATACAATGGAGTCAAGACAGACTCTTCAATAAATGGTTTTGGGAAAATTGGACAGATACATGCAAAAAAATGAAACTCAACCACCAACTTACACCATACACAAAAATAAACTCAAAATGGCTAAAGGACTTAAATATAAGATGGGAAACCATAAAAATACTAGAGGAATCCAGAGGCAGCAAAATCTCAGTTTCTTCAATGATACTGCTCCTAGTATCTATGGAAACCAAAGAGAAAACACACAAATGGGACTACATCAAAATAAAAAGCTTTTGCACAGCAAAGGAAACCATCAACAAAACAAGAAAGCCCCCTGCATGGGAGAACATATTTGCCAATGTTATCACCGATAAGGGTTTAATCTCCAACATTTACAGGGAACTCATACAACTTAACAAAAGGAAGATAACAACCCAATCAAAAAATGGGCAACGAACCTAAATAGATACTTTTCAAAAGAAGACAGAAGAAAGGCCGAAAGACATATGAAAACATGCTCAAAGTCACTAATCATCCGAGAGATGCAAATCAAAACAACAATGAGGTACCATCTCACACCTGTAGAATGGCTATCATCAACAAATCAACAAACAGCAAGTGTTGGAGAGGATGTGGAGAAAAAGGAACCCTTCTGCACTGCTGGTGGGCATGCAGACTGGTGCAGCCACTGTGGAGAACAGTATGGAGTTTCCTCAAAAAATTAAAAATGGAACTCCCATTTGACCCAGTGATCCCACTTCTAGGAATATATCCCAAGAAACTAGAAACACCAATTAGAAAGGATATATGCACCCCTATGTTCATAGCAGCACAATTCACCATAGCTAAGATTTGGAAACAGCCTAAGTGCTCATCAGTAGATGAATGGATTAAAACATTGTGGTACATCTACACAATGGCATACTACTCTGTGGTAAAAAAGAAGGAATTCTTACCATTTGCAACAGCATGGATGGAACTGGAGAGCATTATGCTAAGTGAAACAAGCCAGTCAGAGAAAGATAAATATCACATGATCTCACTCATTTGTGGAATATAATGAACAACATAAACTGATGAACAAAAAACAGATCCAGAGACAGAGAAGCATCAATCAGACCATCAAACCTCAGAGGGAAGGTAGGGGAAGGTGGGGGTAAAGGGGAGAGATCAACCAAAGAACTTATATGCAAGCATATAGACCTAACCAATGGACACAGACAACAGAGGAGTGAGGGCATGAGCCGGGGGAGAGGGGGGGAATGTGGGGATAAGGACACATATGTAATAATCAATAATTTTTTTTTTAAGTCAAAAACAAATACAACTAATCTTCAAAACAACCATCATTCAGAATGACCTGCAATTTCGCTGAATGGAAGTCCAACAACTAGGGAATTCAAGAAGAAGCCACACCAAGATTGGTAGGAGGGGTGGAGGTGCTAAATGGGATGTTCCCAAACCTACGTGTGGCAAAGCTTTTTTGTTTTTTAATATTTTTTAATTGATGTCAGAGAGAGAAGAAGAGGGAGAGAGAGACATATTGATCAGCTGCCTCCTGCATGCCCCCATTGGGGATCAAGCCCACAACCCAGGCATGTTCCCTAACCAGGAGTCGAACCAGCAATTTCTTGGAGCACGGGACAATGCTCAAACTATGGAGTCACACCTGCTAGGGCAGTGTGGTAGTTTTTAATTGGGAGGGATAACTTGGCTGTGGAAATCCCTCCTGAGGAATGAGGGGATCCCAGCCCCACACCAGATCCCTCAGCCCAGGGTTCCAGTGCTGGGAAGAGAGTACCCATATTTTCCAGCTGTAAAAACTAGCAGGGATTGTGTCTGAGTGAGGCTGCAGGAGTACCAGGAAGTTTCTCTTAAAGGGCCAACACATGGACTTATTCGGGGCAGTAGCTTGAAAGGAGCCAGGGACATATGGGGTGGTGGTGGGGGGACTGAATTGTCCAGCATCATGGCACGAGCTCAGAGGGCAGCTTTCTTCCAGATAAAAGTAATGGCAGAGGCCATTGCTCATTTGCTGAGCCCTCACCTCAACGGGGTCAACAGATGGTACCATATCTGAGTCTCCATCCACCTGGCTCACACTATTTGCCCTGCCATGTGATTCCCTGAGATCTCAACCCACGCAACTTAAGGGCTCATCCAAGCCATTTCTAGTGGCTTTTCCTTAAAACTGGCCTCTCTTGCCTTATGCTTCCAAGTTTCCTAAAATCTCTCAAAAAGCAGCAGCTGGCTTTAGCATGCCTTGTACCTCTTGCTAAGTGGCCCCAGGCCTGGTACTAGTGGCAGTCCATCTTGGCTTACAGCTTGGCCTCTCTTGGGCACTTCTAAGCCCAATACAAGTATTAGTCATCTGCAGATCACTCTGTAGCTTGTGCTGGGTGGCCCCAAGCAGGGCACAGGCAGTGGCTGATTCTGTACCTCCTGGGAGGCTCCAGAGCCAGAGTACCTGATTAACAGCTTCAGACCACTCAGATTACAACCCTACCACCTCCATAAGTGACACACTCAAGGGGTTAGACTCAGTGAGCACCGAAGCCCCACTGAAGCAAGTCTTGCTATGTAGGGTCAACTCCTGCACAACTTTTCCACAGTAGTCACAGCTGGTCCTCACAGCTGATTGGCCTGGGGTCAAGCTCTCTGAATGACAACAACAATTAAGGTTCAATTGCAACAGAACAATACACACATCCTCACAGGGTGCATTTGGAGCACCTAGCTAAGGTGTCTGGGGAGGCTGCACCACTGGGTCCTACAGGATACCTACTACACAAGGCTACTCTACCAAGTCTGAGAGACATAGCAGCTAATGCACAGAAACAAACACAGGAAAGCAGCCAAAATGTGGAGACAAAGAAACATGTCACAAATAAAGAAACAGAGAAATCTCCAGAAAAATAACTAAATGAAATAGAAAAAAGCAAACTACCAGATACAATGTTCAAACAATGGTTATAAGAATACTCAAGGAACTTAATGGAGCCTTTAAGGAACTCAGTGAGAACTTCAACAGCATGAAAAAGAACATAAGAACCATAAAAAAGAGCAAGTCAGAAATTAAGGGTATACTTCACAAAAAGAAGAAGAATTTACAGGGAATCAACAGTAGAGTAGAGGACACCAACAATCAAATCAGTGATTTGTAAATAAGGAAGCCAAAAAACACCCAATCAAAGCAGCAAAAAGAAAAAAAAAATCCAATAATATAAATATAGTGTAAAGAGCCTCTGCAACAACTTCAAGTGTGCCAACATTCTCATCATGGAGGTGCTCGAAGGAGAAGAGAGAAGGCAAGAAATTGAAAAACTATTTGAAAAAATAATGACAGAAAAATATCCCTTACCTGGTGAAATAAATAGACATACAAGTCCAGGAAGCACAGAGAGTCCCAAACAAGAGGAACCCAAAGAGGCCCACACCATGCCATGACACATCATAATTAAAATGTCAAAGACACAGAGAGATTCTTAAAAACAGCAAGAGAAAATCAGTTAGTTACCTATAAGGGAGCTAATTTCTCTATAGAAACGTTGTAGGCCAGTAGGGGATGGCAAGAAATATTCAAAGTGATGAATAGCAAGAACTACAACCAAGATTACTCTACCCAGAAAAGCTATCATTTAGAATGGAAGGTTAGGTAAAGAGCTTGCTAGACAAGAAAAAGCTAAAGGAATTCATCGCCACCCAACCAGTATTACATGAAATCTTAAAGGGTCTTCTGTAGAAGAAGGGGAAAAAAAGATAAAAAATATGAACAATAAAGTGGCAATAAAGACATATTTATTGACAATTGAATCTAAAAATAAAAATAAATGAACTAACCAAACAGAAACAAACTCATAGATACAGAGAACATTTTGACAATAGCCAGATGGGAGGGGTTTTGAGGAAATGAGTAAAAAAGGTGAAGGAATTTAGAAGTACAAATTAATAGTTACAGAATCGTCATGGGAGTGTAAAGTAAAGCATAGGAATATAATCAATAATATTCTAATAACTATGGGTGTCAGATGGGTATGAGATTTATCAGGATGATCACTTAGTAAGTTTTATAATGTCTAATCACTGGGGTGTACACCTGACTACTATAATATTGTATGTCAACTATAATTGAAAAAAATTTTTTGAATGATTTTTAAAATGCCAATTCTACCCAAAGTAGATCCAATGTAATCCCTATCAAAATACCAATGGTGTATTTCATAGAACCAGAATAAATATTCCAAAAATTTGTATGAACCACAAAAGACCCTGAATAGTAACAACCATCTTGAGAAAGAAAAACAAAGTTGGAAGTACCTGATTTCAAACTATACTACAAGGCCATAGTAATTAAAACAGCATGGTTCTGGCATAAAAGCAATCCTATAGATCAATGGAACAGAATGAAGATCCCAGATATAAACTCATGCTCATATGGTCAATTAATATTTGACAAAGGTGGTAAGAACATACAATGGGATAAATAGTCTATTAATAAATAGTATTGGAAATTTAGACAGTTACATGCAAAAAAATGAAATTATATCACCTTCTTACACCATAACAAGAATAAACTCAAAATGGATTAATAACTTAAATGTAAGACTCGAAACCACTAAAATCCTAAGACATAGACAGTAAACTCTCTGACATTTCTCTTAGTAATATTTTTTTCTGAGCCCTAACCGGTTTGGCTCAGTGGATAGAGCATCGGCCTGCGGACTCAAGGGTCCCAGGTTCGATTCCGGTCAAGGGCATGTACCTTGGTTGCAGGCACATCCCCAGTGGGGAGTGTGCAGGAGGCAGCCGATCGATGTTTCTCTCTCATCGATGTTTCTAACTCTCTGTCCCTCTCCCTTCCTCTCTGTAAAAAATCAATAAGATATATTAAAAAATTTTTTTTCTGATATATCTCTGCAGGCAAGGGAAACAAAAGAAAAAAAATACAAATTGGGATTACATCAAACTAAAAAAACTTTGCACAGCAAATGAAATCACTTACAAAATAAAAATACAACCTACTAAATGCGAGAAGATATTCACCAGTGATACAACCAATATCCAAAATTTGTTAAGAACTCATACAGCTCAACTCTAAGAAAACAAACAATCCAACTTAAAAAATGGGAAAGACCTGAATGGGCACTTCTCCAAAGAAGACATACAGATGGCCAATAGATATAAGAAAAATGCTCAATGTCACTAATTGTTAGAATATTACAAATTAAAAGTACAATACAGTGTCACTTTACTATATCAGAATGGCTACCATCAATAAATCAACAAACAACAAGTGTTTTTGAGAATGTATAGAAAAGGGAATCCTTTTGCACTGTTGGTGGGAATGCAGTTTGGTGCTACCACTATGGAAAACAGTATGGAGGTTCCTCAAAAATTAAAAATGAAAGTGTCTTATAACCCAGCAATTCCATTTCTGGATATGTATATGAAAAAACCCAAAACACTAATTCAGAAGGATATATCCACCCCCGTGTTCATTGCAGTGTTATTCACAATAGTTAAGGAGTGGAATAAGTGAAATAAGTCAGTCAGAGCTAATAAATACCACATAATTTCACTTATACATGGAATCTAAAGAACAAAACAAACAGACAAACAAAACAGAAACAGCTCACAGATACAGAGAACAGACTAATGGTTGCCAAAGGGGAGGAGGGCTGGGCTACTGGGTTAAAAAGGTAAAGGGATTAAGAAGTTCCAATTGGTAGTTACAAAATATGTGTAGTCACAAGGATGTAAATTATAGCATAGGGAATATAGTCAATAATTTTGTAATAACTATATATGGTGCCAGGTAGGTATTAGAATTATTGAGGGAATTGCTTCATGAATTATATAAGTGTCTAACCACTGCGTTGTATATCTGAAACTAATCTATACCAATAAAAGGGTAATATGCTAATTAGACCAGGTGACCGGACATCTTCCAGATGTCAGACTTCCTTCCGGACAGTTAGCGGGTGACTAGGCCGGCAGTGGGGGGGCGGTTGGGGGGTGACCAGGCCAGCAGGGGGGCAGTTGGGAGGCGGCCAGGCCGGCAGGAGAGCAGTTAGGGGGCGGCCAGGCCAGCAGGCAGGTGAGCGGTTAGGAGCCAGCGGTCCCAGATTGCAAGAGGGATGTCCCCCAAGGGGTTCCTGATCGGAGAGGGTGCATGCCGGGATGAGGGACCCCACTCCTCCATGTACAAATTTCGTGCACTGGGCCTCTAGTGTAAAATAATATTGAATCAACTGTAATTGAAAAATAAAATTAAAAAGAAAGGAAAGAAATATGTGAGAGAAAAAATAAAAGGAAATATTGGATGCATAAGGGTGACTTATGCATTCCAAAGTAGAATTCCAAAGTAAGTATGAGGCATTTTAAGGCACTTTTATTGTTGCTAAGTGAGAGCAAATAGTTAACTGTGGACACAACACCATCCCTGGTAAGGGTATCCCACAACAGAAATTCAGTGATACAGTAGAAAGCACATAGACTTAAGTCCTTCGAAAGTTTCTTAATCCCTTGAGCCTCAATAAACCAGTGATAATAACACACACTTTACAGCATTTTTGTGAATTTTGAAGATGATTCCCACAGATGACTTTATGGTTAAGATAGTAGGTATATAATAATCACTGACTTCTTCAACTACTGCCATTCCACCTCAGGTGTATTAGTTATCTAATGTTGTGTAACAAATCATCCCAAAACTTAATGACTTAAAATAAAAAGTATCTTTTATTATCTCATGATTTCTATGGATCAGAATTCCAGAGCAGCTTAGCTGGCCAGTTCTCTCTTGTGGTCTCTCACGAAGTTGCAGTCAGATGTTGGCTAGAGCCAGAGTCATCAGGAAATTGGATGGGGCTGAAAGACCCAATCCCACTCATTCACATGGCTGGTAAGTTGGTACTGGCTGTTAGGAGGAAGCCTCAGTTACTCTTCAAATGGTCCCTTCCTCAGCACCACTCAGATTTCTTCACAATATGGTGGCTGGTTTATGATAAAATGAGACATTTTTGGATGACACAAACTATCACACAAGTTAGCCCTGATTCAATGTGGAAGGAGCTACACAGGGCATGAATTCCTAATGGAAAGGAACTTGGGGGGGACTGCTATGAGCTCAGTTGTGTCCCTCCAATTTCATACATTGAAGTCACAATCGCCCCCCCCCTGCCCCCCCCCCCCCGGCCCCCGCCAGTTCCTCAGAATGACTATGTTTGGGGAGAGGCTCTTTAAAAAGGTAATTACGTTACTGGATTTCTATACTTGAGGGGTGACGTGCTGGGATTCTTTCAACTGTCAGTATTGACACAAAAGGAGTGAAACTGAATCTCAATTGAGGTTCCCAACGGAATGTCATCTACTGACTCATCCGTGACCGGACCACTCTGAGTGGGCATGTGAGTGCAGGGAAAGCAGCATTGATAAAGAAGGATCAAGGGGAAGTTTAGGAAATGTCTTTGAGAGAGAGAACTAACTTCTTACCTCTGATGACGCTTATCTTCCACAGGGATATTCTTCTTGCCTTCTGAAGACGTGATGCCAGTGTACTAGTATGTTTACTGTGGTCTAACCTACCAGACATGATTCTAAGTGTGTCGCATTTAATCTTCTCAACAAGCCTGAGAGGAAGGCACTGGTACTATCACCACTTTACAGGTGAGAAATGTGAGGCACTGCAAGGTTAAGTAATCCATTCAAGGTCACACAGCTTATAAGAGGAGGTGGTGCTATACCATGCAGAGGGGACCTGAGCCAAAATTCTCAACCTCTGTGTTCTATACTTTTCTAAGACACAATAACAAGAGTTTGTTGGAACAGGGACAATGTTCTGCGTGGCAGTCACCATCCAAGTGCCCCAGGAATGAATGAAGGCACCATTTCTACAAAGACACGTGCCATGGATAATTGCAGATGATAAGTGGCGTGTTCTATACTAGATGACCTGTTGCCTTGTAAACATAAACACATAGCCAACAAATTAAATGGTATTTATTATGCAAAATTCTTTAGTTTCAACCTGCCTGTGAGTTGTAAGGGCAGGCCTAGGGTGGTTCTTTGTTTCTAATCCTTGTTGTTAGGAGTACTTGTTGAACCCTGATGCGAAGTGCATCCACGTGGCAGACAATTATGAAATCCACCAAATGATCTTTAAGAAGAATCTCAGCATTCAGAGATTGTTCATATGTGACATCATCACCCACGGATGCAGGGGTGTTGCTCAAGTACCCAGGGATCAGAGCTGTGGAACAGTCCCTCCCAGGCAGAACCAAACCACCAGCCAGTCCTGCAGGGAGAAAAGAGTACAAGGTGCCACAAGTCTATTGCCTCTGAATATTCCTCCTTGTCAACAAGGGATAATCCTGAAGACCTCATGAAGGTACAAATTAAAGGACTTCATTGGAAATCACGGGCATGTAAGAGCTGTGAGATTGAGCTAATCTCATTTAAGAAGTGAGTCTCTAGCTAGAGCCATTCAACTATTCTGTCATTCTATTTTTTGCTGTTACTTGGCATTTTTCATGTAATTCCTGAGACCCATACATTAGTTGTTGGTTTGCATGATATAAAATCAAATGAGGGAATTTATGTTTTAATTTTTTATTGGAATTTTTACCCAATTCTCATTGTTTTAAACTAGCTATTACAAATACCTTTGAGAAAAAAGGCTCTTAGTAACCTCATGCCCTCCTGTATTAGTCAGGGTTCTCCAGAGAAACAGAACCAGTTAAGATAGATATAAATATCTATATATCTATAGGAACATCTATATATATATATAGAGAGAGAGAGAGAGAGAGTGAGTGAGAGAGAGAAATTGTAGGGGCTTGAAAGTCCAAAGTAAATAGGTTAGGCCTATAGCCTAAACTTATCTGCAGTAGTTGATATTGCAGTTTTGAGTCCAAAGGTAGTCTGGAGACAAAATTCCTTCTTCTTCTTGAGATCTGTCTTTTCTCTTAAAGCCTTCAACTGATTGGATGAGGCCCACCCACATTATGGAAGATAATTTGCTTTACTCAATGTCTACTGATTAAATGTTAATCTACACTAATAAAAGAGAAAGATGCAAATTGACTATACCTTCATGGCACCCACGAGACAATCAGGAGTGAGTATGCAAATTAACCCAACAAATATGGTGGGTTAATTTGCATACGCAGGCACCGAGAGGCCAGGGGCGGGACAGGACGCTTGTGTTGTTGCCATGGCGACGACGCAGGCCTTCTGCACTGCCCCAGCCCTTCGGGCCTCTAGGCAGCGTAGGAAGGCAGAAAGGCAGCTCTGGGCTGGAGCAAAGGTGAAAGGCGGAGCTAGGGGAAAGAAGGCCCATTCTTGCATGAATCTTCGTGCATCGGGCCTCTAGTCACATATTAGAAGAAAAATAGCTTCACAGCAACAATTGGACACCATAGCCTAGCCAAGTTGATACATAAAATTAACCATTACAGTTCCCCTCAGAATGGCATCTTACCTTCTATTTCCTACCTTTCCACTTCCTGGTGACTTATGACGCCCCCTCCTTGCCCCAGCCTTGCTTATCCATCTTTATCTCTATCTTTATCTATAGATCTGCACTGTCAAACACTGTAGCACTAGATACATGTGTCCTCTAAAATATAAATTTTCAGAAATTAAAATGAAATTAAATTAAAAATTAAATTCCTCAACATTAGCCATATTCAATTGCCTAATAGCTACATGCAGGTAGTGGTTACCATATAGGACAACACAGAATAGAACATTTCCATAATTTCTGAAAGTCCCGTTGTACAGAGTTATTTTAGAAGTTTCTTCACTGTAGCTTTGCCTTCACTATCTAGGCCTCTTTCCTCCTCTACTGACTCTTAACCTCGGAGTTTCAGGTTTGCAGTTTCTTTGACCATCTGCATAGTCACATAAATACTCAATGAGAATGTTGTGAAAAGATATTTTGATGCATTTGTGTAACTGTTGCATAGAATGCTTGTGTATTAGTCAGGAAAAGTAATGCCCATTGCTGAAACAAACAACCCAAAAATATCAGTGACTCAACATAAGGTTTATTTCTTGCCCAAGACACATTCCTGTGCCCTTTTAGTTATCCACTCTTCTTCCAGAGCCTCACAGTTCTCCATTGGATCTTCTGCATCTAGCTGGGCAACTAATGAAAAATGGAGAAGAGGATGCAGAATGTTTTGGGGCCAGGCCTGGCAGTGGCTGTATCACTTCTGCTCACATTTCACTGGTGAGACCAGGTCTTATAGACCCATATAACTGCTAGAAAGGATGAGAAATGTATTCCCTCTGAGTGCCAAGTAGGAATATTACACTTCCATTCGATATGGAAGCTAAGAAAGGATAAATTTTGGAATTGGAACAAGTCTGTTTGCAAATTCTAGCACTACTTCTGGGCAGCATGATCTTAAGCCAGTTGCTTAGATGTATGTACCCTCAAAAGGCTGTCGTGGGGTTTAAAAATGAGGCAATGAATGTTACACCAGTGTAAATGCTCAGTGGCAGGAGAGGTTATATGCACACATGCATGTGACATCACATCCTTTCACCCACCTTCTACTTTTGAGTCATTTCTACTTACAAAGCAAATTTTCAATAGCATAGGATGCGTTGTCTAATATTTCTGCATAGTAATTGCAAAAATGAAATGATTTGCCGTGTTTATGTCTGTTGTGAGATGAATTGTGTTCCCAATTAATATGTGGAAGTCCCGACTCTCAGTACTTCACAATGTGACCTTATTTGGAAATAGGGTCATTGCAGTTGTAATTAGTTAAGATGGAGGAAGATGGGGCCCTAATCCAATATGGCTGGTGTTCTTATAAACAGAGAAATTTGGGGACACACATGCACACAGGGAGAATTCCATGTGGAGATGAAAGCAGAGACCAGGGTGATACATCCACAAGCCAAGAATGCCAACGATTGCTGGCAACCACCAGAAACAGGGGAGAGGCATGGAACAGATTCTTCTTCAGAGCCCTCAGAAGGAACTAATCCTGCCAACACCTTGATCTCAAGACTTCTGGCCCCCAGAACTATGACACTAAACATTTCTATTGTTTAAGCACCCAGTTGCAGTACCTTATTATGGCAACCCTGGGAAACTACTACAATATCCAAGCTCATATATACAAGCTCATATATACAGGCTTTAATTTAAAAATTGCATGGTTATTTACATTTTAAAATGTAAAATTATAATGTCAACATATTTCTAAAATCAATTTCTCATTCATTGAGTCAACTGTTTTTGAGCTGCAAAAACAGTAATTTCATATGGTTTACTCTAAGATCCTATGACTACAGGGCTTTCCTTGTGGTTGTTTAATGGGGCTATTAAGGACTCATCTTTTGAGCTAGAGTCATTAATATTACATAGATTACCAGCTGTGTGACCTTGGTCAAGTTCCTTACCTGTCCTGATCCATTTTCCTGTCTAGAAGAGTGTGAGGCTAGATTCTTCCTAACTTCCAGCTAAGACATTTTGTGGCCTATTGGAACACTTGCCAATCTAGGCAGACTTGATGTCCTGCAATCCAGGTAGTTCAAAGCAGAGCTGCCTATGGTAATCAGCTCTGCTAATATAAAGGGATTTAGGACATATTACAAAAGAGTGCTCTAGCAAATTAAATATTCCAAGTGAAGAGCTCCACATTTCTTAAAAGTCTGTTACCATTTAGAATGCATAATTTTAGCCTAAGTATTCTAGAAATATTCACTTAGTTTGCTATGTGTTGTTGTTAATAAAGGGGGTCCTGCATCTAGATTTTTCATATGTCATTAATAAATCAACCATACAATTCAAATTGTAATTATTTTGAATTATCTATTTAGTGTTATAGTTTAGACATTCCTAAAATGGCCTAATAAAAATTTGGGATGTTAAGTGATTGCCTCATCTACTTTGTGTATTTGTGGAAAATAATTAGTTAGGTTAATTGTTTGGAGGATTTTTATTATCTTCTAAGAACTATTCTGGATGAGGGTAGACCTAAAAAAAATCCTAAAAACCGCTTTTTTTTTTGCCCTCATCCCTTCCAGGGTTGTAGTAAAATGTTGTTTGCACTAAAATCAATAAGTAAACCTTGTATACTACCATGGGATCAATTATGTATAATGCTTTGATATAACAACTAAGTAAAAGTAACATCAGTAGTTATTAAATCCTGGGCAAGAGGGATTAGCCCAGGCTTAGCCTACCTGGTCTTCTATATATTACAGAGCCTGTTCTGGCCCTTACCTGGCCATGACACTTCATGTAAGGCAAGATGGCCCCAGGGCCAGGGACGATGCTTGCCTGGAGCTTACCTCCCTCCTTACACACACATTCCAGGTACCCACCACCCTGATCCTTTTCATGTCTAGAAAAGTGTGCGGCTAGATTGGACCCAGCCCCCATCCTCGTGGGGGCCGAGATCAAGGGTGGCTTTCTGACTTGGCGCGCAGAAAAGGGCTCCGCTTGGAGGTCTAGCATCTCTCCTGTGAGAATTTTGAAGGGTTAGAGGGGAGGAAGACGCCTGGCTCTGGTCGGAGAGGCCTCGGTAACGAGCCCACACCGCGGCCAGCTTCCCCACCAGCAGGCAGCCTCAGCTCGCGGGCTCTGAGTCGGCCTGTGTCTG
Source organism: Myotis yumanensis (assembly GCF_028538775.1). Lineage (NCBI taxonomy): Eukaryota > Metazoa > Chordata > Mammalia > Chiroptera > Vespertilionidae > Myotis > Myotis yumanensis. Next base: position 15,874,957 of record NW_027223758.1, on the reverse strand, counting down.
CCCCGCCCCTCCACGCGCCCCGCCCTCGCCCCGCCCTCCACGGCGCCACGCCCCTTCTCAGCTCCGCCCCCTGCGCGGTTTGGGGCACGGTGTTTACCCGCGGTGCATGGTGGGGCCGTTGCCTCGGAAGCCCCGGTTCCCGGGTGGCCAGAGGCGGACGGAAGCGAGAGCAGCGGCGGAGGCGGCAGCATGGTCCCGGCCTCCGCATCGCCCTGGCTCCCGGAGAGCCCCGAATACTACGAGAGGCTGCGCCGCCTCCAGCTCGAGCTGCGGGACAGGTACGGCCTATCGGAGCGTGGGGGGGGCTCGGCCAGCTCCGTGGGTCAGCTGGTGCCCACCCCTGTTTCTTACCCCTCTCCCGCCCGCGGTTCCCTGGGCCCGGGTCGGCACCGACGCCCCACGCTCCGGGCGACGCCTGGAGGACCACGTTTACCGGAGACCCCTCACTTATTGGCGGTCTCCCGCGGCGGGATGCTGCAGTGAGAGTGGGAGTTCTCCTGCCTGTCATTCTGATCAAGCCTCGCGAATGTGTGAACGTCTCCAGTCCCATCCACACACCTCCTCCCAGTCTCTTCAAGTTGTCATCCCTCCTCGGCAGCGTCAGCGCGCTGCAGCGAAGATGACAGGTCCAGGAGCACGTGTGTGTGTGTGTGTGTGTGTGTGTGTGTGTGAGAGAGAGAGAGAGAGAGAGAGAGAGAGAGAGACCCTGTTTAAGTACAGGAGACTTTGGGGGACAAGATACCCAGCGCAAGGATGAAATTTCCAACGAGAGAAGTGCAGCTTCCAGAGGGTGCAAGATACCTTGATTAATAACTTGATTAAGACATGAAAGATGAGAACCACAGAAAACAAGATCTAAGCACATAAGAGGGAAAATTATAAAGTAATTTACTATAAATAATCACATCACAGATAAGTTGTTGGAACTATTATGTAGCTCCTAAATTAATTGAAGCTAGAAATCTCATTAGTTGAAAGGAAATAGATCTTTGGATCTAATGATAACACGTTTAATGAGTGTTAAAAGTTACAAAATCATTTTAGTGAAGAGGAGAGCTGTGTGTGTGTGTGTGTGTGTGTGTGTGTGTGTGACAGTTCTAAAATGACAACAATTACATGTCAGGTAAAGGCAGAAATGGTTTTTGAAAGGAATTATATTAATCTTATGCTAGCTTTGATTCTTGTCAAATATTTATAGAGCATCTACAATAGGCCTTCTTAATTGTCCTAATCATATTTTACCTCTTAATCTTTTTCTACATCCTCTTTTCTTTCTACATGCCACTAATCACCCACCCCAGTGACCTCTTCATCTCCCACTTTTAAAAAAGCTCTTCCTGAAGTTCATCCCCTGCACCAAGTACTGACAACCCATTCCCTGACTTCTGTGACCTTGGGTTCTTACAGCACTCTAGATAATGGCTTTAAGTGACTTGCTCCCTGCCTAGACTAAGAATTCCAGGAGGACAGGAATTATATCTAACTGGATCTTTAGCTTGTGATAGAGTACCTGACACGAAAAAGGGGCTTGATAAATATTTGTTGAATGAATGGAAGGAATGCCAAAGTCAGCCAGCTAGTGTCCAGGAGTTATGAATGTCTTGTATAGAACCCAGTAGCCACACATTGAAACCAAATAATGACCATTTTCCAAGTAACCAGGAAAAGTGGGCAGCGTGATATTTCAAAGATGATATTAACTGTCTGCACATACCTGATAATTAAGAGATGAGACATTGCTCTGTAAATCAGTGTTTTTTGACTCTGTTCTTTAAAAGAGTAGCTAAGTTACTCCAGGCCTTCAGTTATGTGTATCTCTTAGCCCAAGTTCTTTTTATTTTTTATTTTTATTGATTTTTAGAGAGATAGGAATGGAGAGAGAAATAGAAACATCAATGAGAGAGAAGCCTTAATCAGCTGCCTCCTGCACGTGACTGGGAATTGAACTGGTGACCTCTTGGTTCATAGGTTGACGCTCAAGCACCAGCCAGGCTTAGCCCAAGTTCAAATTTCAAAATGTGACTGGTTCAAATGGCATTCTTTTTGAACTAATTGTGAGTTATCATTTTTTGCTTTCTCTGCTAGAACACCTGGCTCTTTATAGTCCTTGAAGTATAACTATGTCATTATTATTGCTCACTTTATATTTCACATTAAATACTTAACTATGTAGCAAGGTGAGGCTGTTGAAATTATATAACAAATTTGAGTCAAATTGTATAACCTATTCATGGTTCTGGATTTGGAGGTTTGTTTTATTTTTAAGTCAGTACAATTCTGTTCCTCCATATTCACTTTTTATTTTAAAAGTCTGCAACTAGCTCTAGCACATAGTTAATAAATACAGAGGCAAATAACTTTGGATTCAGAGAAAACTGCAGTAGAACCGTGGAAACCTGGATTCTAGTCCATGAACAGTTGTGTCACCTTGAGTAGGCCATTCAGCTTCTTTGAATCTTAGTTCTTCACCAGAAATGAGGAGCCTTGATTAATATGTAAAGTAAGGCCTCGGGTTTTCTTTTTGTCTCTACTGGAGTAAAGAGCCTTGGAGTAAAAGAGTTGAAAGGTGTAGTTTTGCAGAGCAAACTGAATATCATTGCTTTCTATTTGAGTGATTGAATGCCCCCCCTTTTTTTAACCAATCCCAGCGATCAAAAGGACCATTGTCTCTTAAAACTCAAGAGTAGCCCTGACTGGTTTGGCTCAGTGGATAGAGCGTCGGCCTATGGACTGAAGGGTCCCAGGTTCGATTCCAGTCAAGGGCATGTACCTTGGTGGCGGGCACATCCCCAGTGGGCGGTGTGCAGGAGGCAGCTGATCGATGTTTCTCTCTCATCGATGTTTCTAACTCTCTATCCCTCTCCCTTCCTCTCTGTAAAAAAATCAATAAAATATATTTAAAAAACAAAAACAAAACAAAAAACACAACAAAACTCAAGAGTTTTTAAAGGCTGCAATCCTGGGTATTCACAGCTGCTTTATAAAAAATTTCCTAGGAGTACAAGATAAAAAAAAAACTGGTCTTTTCTCGGCCCTCTTTGAGGTGGGTCATTGCAATGTTAGCTGATCTAATAATGGGCTTTTCCCTTGTAACCGGTGTATTTGTAGCTCAAATTATCTTAGCTGTAGTCACACAGATGCGATTTTATATTCTGAAATGTCTCCTTTTTGTATACAGCGTTTTCTCTGCACTGTGGTAAAAGTCAATCATTGAATCTGAAAGAGCCTAGTAAAGTGACTTGTTACAGTGTGTGTAGTGCTGCAAGCATGGTAGAAACATGTAAGTGGAATTGACTCTTGCAATTATATAAAAACGTCCCTTTAAGAGGCCCATTAACCAGACCCAGTTTTTTTTTCAATGCCATTATTGATTCACGGTGAGATATCATAATAGTTCAGAAATTGACACTGAGATATTTGTTGAGTGATGCTGAAGATGGTATTGAGACAAAAGCAGAATAACTAGTGGCTTAAAAGGAGAAAAGTAAACAAGGCTGCACTTTAAGGACTGCCCAGCTGTATAAAAGTTAAAAAGATTGGAGGTGGGGGTTTGGGGGTGGGGATTCAGGTGGCTGAAATCATGGACTATGGGTACCCATCCCAGGGCTGGATATTTCAAAGATACTGAAATAAAGATTTAACATGTAGAAATTGCAAGAGGATCCTCCAAATACACCTTTCTCTGGCTTTTTATTGGAGTAAATATATGGTTTTAAGTCTTAAATTTAAAACATATATGAAAGACAGCATTCACAGGTGGTGGGGCGTGGATGACGAGGCTAGAAATGGCCTGGGTTGAAGAATTGATGAGATTATAATCATTTTGCCTGGAATAGGAGGCCAAGAGGTGTTTGATTGTGGCTTTTCAGTGTATGAAGTGTCACCATAGAGAAAAAGTATGGCCAGCAGATGTCTGTATTGTAAATCATGAGAAAGAAGACACCTACTAAGAAGGGCTACTAGTGGCTAAGTGGGCTCAAACTAAAACAACAACAACAAAAACATCAAAAAAAAAAGACCCCAAAAACAAAAACAGAGCCTAGCTGCTGTTTCTACACAGGGACCTCTTATGCAAACTGCCCTTCAAGGAGAGACCTGCACCAAACTGCCTGCCTGTGAACTGAGCTGCCTGCCTGCACTGTGTTCCTGCCTTCCGAGCCAGCCCTTATTATAAAGGAGTCTCTGGAATCCTATTTTAACCAATAGGACTGAGGTGTTCCCCATCCAGTTAGAGCTGTGCAGCTCCAACCAACCAGAGCAGCTCTATCCTGACCAATCAGGACAGTGCCTTTTGGACCAATCAAACTGAAGATTTGGTGTGCTCATTTGCATGAGAATAGACCAATTAGGGATCAGAGATGGGGATTTCTGCCCATGTAAGCCAGGTTCCTTCTGTCTTTGGGAGTTCATTTGCCCTTTCTACCCAAGACTGTTTCCCTGGCTGAGGTGAAACACCAAAGATGTCGTCTGGCAGGAGCAGAGTGGATCAGACAATAGAAGAGCAGAACAGAGCTGTGCATCCTGAGAGGGGCTGGTTCCAGGGCTGCTTCACAGCCAGGCTGTATTACAATTGAGCTGTTTTGCACTAAATAAAGTTTCCTTCTTTGCCACTCCAAATAGGAATTCCTGTTGGTGTTGAATTGGCCCAAATGACCAGTATCTATAGAAGGTTAAGCAGGAACAAAGTTGATCATTATTAACATTCATTATTAAAAAGAACTGGTTTCCCAGCTGGTGTGGCTCAGTGGTTGAACATCAACCTATGAACCAGGAGGTCACAGTCTGATTCTGGGTCAGGGCACATGCCAGGATTGTGGGCTCAATCTCCAGTAGGGGTTGTGCAAGAGGCAGCCAATCAATGATTCTCTCTCATCATTGATGTTTCTATCCTTCTTCCTTCCTCTCTGAAATCAATAAAAATAAAAAGAACTTGTTGCTTGGGAACTGATGGATTTCCAGTCTGTAGACCTGTTTCACTAGAAGTCATAGTTGAATTTTAAAAATTATACTGAAGTTCAAGTTTACATAAGAGTTGGAAAGTAGGACGAAGACCTCTAATATTCCCCTCACCTAGGTTTCTCAACTCAACATTTTCTTACATTTTCTTTTTCTCTATCTACTTATCTATCTAAAATTATTAATCTTTTCTGAATAATTTTAGAATTATAAGTATGATGCCCCCTCTGTGAACCCATGTTGTGTTTGGTTGCCATGCCACTGTAGTCTCTGCCAGTCTGGAACTGTTCCTCAGTCTTTCCCTGTTTTTCATGTTCCTGAGAGTTTCACAGAGTACAACTTTCATTCCAGAGGGTGGTCCTCAAATTGGGTCCACTTGATGTTTCTTCATGACCAGACTGATCATACTTTCTTGACAGGAACACCACAGATATGAAGCATGACACCAAGGGCACAAGGTCATAGATGCATTTAAGGGTGTCTTTGTCCTTGTAATTTAATGACAAATTGCTTACACTGTCCAGTCATTCATTCTTCATTAATTGCAATTGTACCATATTTCCTTCATTTCTAAGTTCAGTCTTATTAAGTAAAAACCTATGAGAAACTATTCATTTTAAAATTGTGTTTCTAGCCCTAGCCAGCTTGGCTCAGTGGATAGAGTGTTGGCCTGTGGATGGAGGGTCCCGGGTTTGATTTTAGTTTAGGGTCCCCGTTGCGGGCTTGATCCCCAGTAGGGGTGTGCAGGAGGTAGCCAATCAATGATTCTCTCTCATCATTGATGTTTCTATCTCTCTCTCCCCCTCCCTTCCTCTCTGAAATCAATGAAAATCTTTTTTTAAAAAATTGTGTTCTATAAGTTTTTCCATTTAATCTTTGATTCTTTTTTTAACATAGGCATACCCCCAACTAAGGAATAGGTTATATTCCCCAAGCAAAGATTAGGTGTTTGGATTTTGTATCCCATTTTTCCATTAAAAGAATGTCAGTTAAATTGTGCTAAACAATGAAATTTACTTAACCTATCATATAGCTAACAGAGTAAATTTGGGGCTTTTTTTTTTTAAGGAAATTATCTGAAAGAAAAACAGACTAATTATGAGCTCATAAATGGAATGTGGGCTCAGCCCCTTTCCTTCAAGAGAACAACCTGAGCTCGCCTTCTGTTGGACTCCTTGTCTTTGATTCACAGTATTTTTTATAGCATTTTTCTCTCAGACATTATATGATTTCTCTTTCGGCCTTTAGTTCATGTTAACTTAGATTAGCAACGTGACCTCAATTAGACAAGATTGAAGCCGGGACTTTGGCGGTGGTCATGCGGAGCCCTCTGTGGATAAACCTCCCAAGGGCTCTTTTGAGGATCAGGATGTCTTCCCATTCAGCAGTTTCACCCCCTACTCCCTTGGTTTTGGCTGCTGCCCTCTCCAGTTTCCCCCCCTTCTTGCCCACGCCGGGTATGCAGGGTAAGCTTTCTCCTCGCTTATTTCCAGCACCGACCTGAACATCAAGGCGCAGTCTTTACTGGTGGTAGCTCCAGGGAATAGCAGTTAATGACAAATCATGGTGATGTTACAAAGTTATAAAAAGAAATTCCCCCAAATTTGAAGTAGTAGTGTTCGGTGACCTGGTCTTCACTAAATGTCAGCGAGGCCAGGTTTATTTTTCAGAGACCTATTCCTAACTCAGACACTTGGCTCTGCCCAAGCTTGACTGGTTGGGAGCAGAGCAAGCCACCAGTCTTTAGTCCAAGGTGGATTTGTGGAAGCATCATGTCCAGTCCTGATGTGCCACCATCGCAGAGATATCTGGCCATATTACATCTTACGTGTTTGTATATTTATTGTCTGTCCTTCCCCCTAGAATGTCAGCTGCCTGATGACAGGGTTCTTGGTTGCTTTGTTCACCATGTTAGTCCCTAGGCCTAGAACTTATTTATTGCCTGGCTCATCATGGTACTCAAGAAATACTTGAATGAATGAACCTGGTTCCCAGCCTTTTCTTACAGCATTCCCCATTTACTTTAGAAGCTTGCTGTTTCTACTTTGTATTAGTGTCCTCTTTGCTTTCTCGACATCCCTGGTGACGGCTAAGTAATTTGATGTCTTGAGTTTCAAATACAGCCAGCATTTTCTGCTTCTTAGAGAGATCAGAGAGCATTCTCACAAAAGTGTGATTTCAAAGGCGATCATATTCTAAAGTCAATAGCCAATTACTTATCAGTATAATTATTTATAAAATATTTTCTTTCTGTACTACAGTGAAAAGAAGAGATTGGAGCTGGAAAAGAAACTTTATGAATATAGCCAGTCTAATATATACAGGTAAGATATGACAGTGGTAACAGTTTTTAAGCCAGTTTGCATATGTTAATTAAAATTTAACCCTAATTATGTTGTAAATACCATAGTTGCAGAACTTTTACCCTTCTCTTATTTTTAATATGTAATAGTTTCAAGTAAACACTGCAATTTAATGACTATCAAATGTAAGAATAAATTTGATTATTAGCATAAGATAAAATATTTTTTTTCATTATTTGGAGTCTATTTTTCTTAAACAGCTTAAGAATTAGACAGATTAGCCCTGGCCGGTTTGGCTCAGTGGATAGAGCGTCAGCCTGCAGACTTGGGGGTCCCAGGTTCGATTCTGGTCAAGGGCATGTACCTTGGTTTCGGGCACATCTCCAGTAGGGAGTGTGGAGGAGGCAGCTGATCGATGTTTCTCTCTCATCGATGTTTCTAACTCTCTATCCCTCTCCCTTCCTCTCTGTAAAAAATCAATAAAATATATTTTTTTAAAAAAGAATTAGACACATTATAGTCTGCTACCTTTTTGTTAACAATTTACCCATTAAATTTGTGTAATAATTAAGGCATAATTACTATAGCTGACCTTTCAACAAACTGTTTTAGGCAGGGTTACATAGTGTCCCATTTGTTCCCAGATATATGACAATGAATGTTAAAGTTATTATGGACAATAAATAATATACATGCTATCCTTTTTAGGTTACTTACTCTAATATTGAGAGCAGACTTTTACTTTTAATTCTATAATATGGAAACTGAACTTCATCCTTAAGCCAAATGTATAGTGTTACTGCCAGTATTACTTATATGGAAAATTTCTGGCTATGATAGTACTAAGTTTGGAATTTATTCATATCATAATGAGTGAAAAATGAAAACATCTTGTCCAGAAGAGAGAGAAGCCAAGAATGCTTTAAAACCAAGTCACCGATCAGGTCCTTTTATTTTCCTGATCTTCCACATTATTCTTTGGTTTTAAGATTTAGTGTACTCCCAAAGGTAGCAGCAGGGAGGACAGTCATAAGTCTCTGGGCTCTAGGAGGGACAAGAAGAGGCTACAAGATGATGGAAGAAATAGCAGTGTTGTGGATGCCATGGCCTCAGAAGTGGGCCCAGGTCTTAGAGGATCCATAGCAGTTGCCATTTTTCTAGCCCACAGCCAAAGGGGCAGAAGAAAGAGTGCATCTTTCTGTGGCCTGTTCTGAGACAACTTCCTGACATAATGGTGGCGAAAGAATTATGGGAACCTTTATCAAGCTATCAGTTTTCTGAGTTTGTTTCCCGCTCTCAAGCTCTTGTTGTTTCCTGTGAGACACAGGGTATGGTTTTCTAAAAAGATGCTTTCCTTGACTGCCTGTAGGATAAACTCCTGTCTCACATGGCTGCCTCAACCTGGTTACCCCAGAAGGCAGAGTCTGAGACAAGGATTGTGTGTAGGTGGTAGGTGTTTTGTTTTTGTTTTTTTTTTTGTGGGTAGTAGTTTTTTTTCAGGAAGTGGTCACATAAAACTGGAGAGCAGGCCTGGGAAGAATGAAGTAGGAGTTGGTCACTGCTCTGGGCACCTGAGGCTGATCCCTCCTGACCTTCAGAGGCACAGTGTCGATCGCCTCTCTGCTCCTTACAAGTGTCCGCGCAAGGAAGGAAAGGGGGGCTTTTTAACTCCTGGTTTCTGACCCCCATTGGTCAGGGCCGTGGCAGGGGGTGTTAACTCCTTCTCATACCCAGGTTTTCCTTGTTGCGAATTCAGAAAAGCAGCCCTGGGAAAGCAAGATACCAGGCACAGCTGAGGCAGGTGCTACCTGGTTGCTGCAGCCGTGACTGGTAGAAGAAAAGCTGGGTCAGGAGGATGTGAAGAGGGCATGGGAAGTATCTGGTACAAGGGCTTACCATACCCACCATTATCTGACCCTGCCAGCCTCTCCCTTACATTTTACATGGACTAAAACTTCAGTTTCTGAAGCATGACAGGATCTTTTGTAGTACAGTGTAAATAGGTAGATTCTGTTGCCAAGTCCCTCGATTTAGCCTGAACCCCACCAGCTCTTAGCAGCGACCTTGGGACAATTACTTCAACATTCTGTGTCTCTGTTTTTTATCTATCAAATGGGGGTAAGTGTCTGACCCAGAGTAAGAGTCAATATTATTTATTATTATTTTTGTCATATCACTGTTATTCATCTTTGAACTTTCCTACACACTACTTCCTCTGCTCCAATGTTTTCCCCTCAACTGTTCACTCTTGCTTTCCCCAATTTTGGATTAAGTCTTAACCAACCTTCATGTCAGCTGAAAAATAATTTCTACTGGGAAGGCTTCCCTGACCCCTTCAACTAGGTCAGGTTGCCCAGTCCTGTCAGAGCCCCTGGCAGTGTCCCACATAGCATTCGTTACACTGTATTTTACTTATCTTATTTTTTAAAATTTATTTATTGTCTAAAGTTTTACATATGTCTCATTTTTTCCCACTTGACATCCCCCCCGCTCCAGCCATTCCCACCCTGGGCAAGCCCCCACTGCCCCAATGTCTGTGTCCATTGGTTTTGCTAATATGCATGCATACAAGTCCTTTGGTTGCTCTCTAACCCTTCCCCTCCCCTGCCATTTGTCTCTGGATCTATTATTGTTCATCAAATTATGTTGATCATTATATCCCACATATGAGAAAGATCATGTGACATTTATCTTTCTCCGACTGGCTTATTTCACTTAGCATAATGTTCTCCAGTTCCATCCATGCTGTTGCAAATGGTAAAAGTTCCTTTTTTATAGCAGCATAGTATTCCATTGTGTAGATTTACCACAGTTTTTTAATCCACTCATCTGCTGATGGGCACTTAGGCTGTTTCCAAATCTTAGGTATGGTGAATTGTGCTGCTATGAACATAGGGGTGCATATATCCTTTCTGATTGGTGTTTCTGGTTTCTTGGGATATATTCCTAGAAGTGGGATTACTGGGTCAAATGGGAGTTCCATTTTTAACTTTTTGAGGAAACTCCATACTGTCTTCCACAGTGGCTGCACCAGTCTGCATTCCCACCAGCAGTGCACGAGGGTTCCTTTTTCTCCACATCCTCTCCAGCACTTGTCATTTGTTGATTTGTTGATGATAGCCATTCTGACAGATGTGAGATGATACTGCATTGTTATTTTGATTTGCATCTCTCGGAAGATTAGTGACTTTGAGCATGTTTTCATATATCTCTCGGCCTTCTGTACGTCCTCTTTCAAAAAGTGTCTATTTAGGTCCTTAGCCCATTTTTTGATTGGATTGTTTATCTTCCTTTTGTTAAGTTGTATGAGTTCTCTGTAAATTTTGCAGATTAAACCCTTATCTGAAATATCATTGGCAAATATGTTCTCCCATGCAGTGGGCCTTTTTGTTGTTTTGTTGATGGTTTCTCTTGCTGTACAGAAGCTTTTTAATTTGATGTAGTCCCATTTATTTATTTTCTCCTTAGTCTCCATTGTCCTAGGAGCTGTGTCGGTAAAGATATTGCTACAACATATGTCTGCTATTTTGCTGCCTATGGAGTCTTGTAGGATTTCTATGGTTTCCCGTCTTACATTTAAGTCCTTTAGCCATTTTGAGTTTATTTTTGTGTATGGTGTAAGTTGGTGATCTACTTTATTTTTTTTGCATGTATCTGACCAAATTTCCCAACACCATTTATTGAATAGACTGTCTTGACTCCATTGTATACTCTTGCCTCCTTTGTCAAATATTAATTGAGCATAATGGCTTGGGTCGATTTCTGGGTTCTCTGTTCTGTTCCATTGATCTATATGTCTGTTCTTGTGCCAGTACCAGGCAGTTTTGAGAACCGTGGCTTGGTAATACAGTTTGATACCTGGTATTGTGATCCCTCCAACTTTGTTCTTCTTTCTCAATATTGCTGTGGCTAATCGGGGTCTTTTTTTATTCCAGATGAATTTTTGGAGAGTTTGTTCTAGATCTTTGAAGTATGCCATTGGTATTTTAATGGGGATTGCATTGAATCTGTAGATTGCTTTGGGTAGTATGGACATTTTAATGATGTTTATTCTACCAATCCATGAACATGGTATGTTCTTCCATTTGTTTATGTCTTCCTCTACCTCTTTTTTCAATGTCCTGTAGTTTTCTGAGTACAGGTCTTTTACCTCCTTCGTTAAGTTTATTCTTAGGTATCTTAATTTTTTGGTGCAATGGTAAATGGGATTGTTTTTTCGTTACTTATCTCATTTTTTTGTTTTCCCTGTTGACCTCACTGAGTGGCTTTCATATTCAGAGCACTGAATATATGAATGATTGCATGGATGGATGGATTACTTACTTATGTAGTCAGCTTTGAAGGTTAATGTAAGGGCAGGAATGAAATTAGACTTTGATGGAGAAGGCATGGTTACTATTGTACCTATTCCAGGTGGTTACTGGCCACCACCAGCAGCTTCACCAAACACCTGCGTGTGAAAGACGGTACTACCTCATTATTGTCACTTATGTTGAAAATGGTAGACATGGGTAGCAGTAAAACCACTCTTAAGTTTTTGTTCATAAGGAAAAATGGGGACAGCCAACTAAGATCAAAGCACAGAATTATTAGCACAATAAAGAAATTCTTGAAAATTATTGGCTTAAGTGTAGAGATTTAAGATCTGTTGAAGATTAATTTTTAATATCTTCAGCATCTTTGCAAATCTGCTTTTGAGGGTGAACATTTTTGTGGTTTTCAATTTATTTTTGCTTGATAGAATACCATTGAATAATTTATTGAAACAACAATACAAATGCTACTGGTATTTTTATGATTTATGTACTTGTGAAAAAGAAAGAGCCAGAGATAGCAGTGTTGGTTCTGTGAGTGGGCTGCATATCCTGAGTTCTTTAATACTACACTTTGGATGAGTCCCTAAAGGTTTTTTCACATTTTGAGTAGACTTACAGTCTATAAGTTATTATAAAATCCTATATAATAAAGAGCTAATATGCTAATTAGACTGAACAGCAAAATGACCATCCGGATGACATTCTGGATGAAGCCGGGGCTACAAGGGCCGGCCAAGGCTGCAAGGACTGAGCCCCTTGCACGAATTTCATGCATCGGGCCTCTAGTACTTTAATAATATAGTATGTTGTTGCCATTTCGAACAAAATTTTAAAATTATATCTAATGAGAGCTCTTTATTTTAAATTTCAAACTTTTTTAAAGTTTATGGATTGTGGCTTATAGTTTGATTTCCATAGAGCAGGTAGTTTTGAGATTGTCATTTAAAAGAATTCTAATGGGCTTTTCCTCTGAACTTGGCCACGTAGACACCACTCTTAGAATCACATTTATTTTTTAGGAAGAAATTCATATAAATCTTTACTGTGTGAATGTTGTAATATGGTCTTATACATATTTCTCAGGAGAGCGATGCCTAGATGTGATACCTCAGTGATGTTGCATTAATTTCCTCTTTCTAAAAATGCATATGCATTCTGTCCTTTAGGTTTCAGTGTTTGGGGAAAATAATATAGCATACATTGTCTCACTAACAGTTTTGTTAAAGAAAATTCTCCTAAACTAATACATTTTAAACTTGGTGCTGACTGTTGCAAGAAATATTTCATTTCAGTGAAGCAGTTCATGATTTAGTCCTCAGAAATGGACTAGGAGACGAAAAATGTTTCTTCCCCAGTTTCACTTTGTGTATTCCACAAGTTTGTGCTAAATAAATGTATGTTATGTTTTTTCCCACCAAAAATAGAATGCAATAAACATCTTCAAATTCAATTTCTTAAAAAAGAAAAATTCTCCTTAGTCAGATTCTGACTTTGTTGTTTTAAAAATCTGCTTTTATCTTTCTAGAGCTAAGCTGAAGTATGCAAAACTGAAGAAATACCTGAAGGAAATACGTGAATCAGAAAAGATGGCTCATACTCGAAACCAAGAATATTTAAAGCAGTTTGAGCATTTCCAAGCTCATATTGGACACTTTACCACCACAAGTACAGAGAAGCTTCAAGAACTAAAGGTGACATCTTGTTTTGTACTATGTTTTTTTCTAAAATCCTTTTTTGCTAAAATCAGAAATAACGAGCACTATGTGTCAGATCAGTGGCAGTCACAATGTTCAGTTCGTCTATACTCTAAAGGATTGTCAATTTTCTTTATGCATTAGCACGTGGCCAAATTTTGATCAGAGCACTTGAATCTGCATCTTTTCAGATTCCTACTTTAGTTGAGGAATTAATGGAATATCTATACTCTGTTGTGCTATATGGATTAACTTAAAACAGGCACATACATCACTAGCCACTACCTGGCACATGGTATTTGTTAGACTCATGGTTGAATTTGAGCAGCAATAGAGTTCCCTCTGAATGTTTTTCTTTTTCTATGGCCCTCTGTTCTGGTCAGGCAGTGTGTTGAGGGAAGACTGAGGGGATAGAACTGGCCCTGAGAAGTTTGCCTTCATGCTCCTTGTTGTGTGCCTCAGAGCAACTGCTCTTAGCAGCCCTTTCTGATTCTGGTGTCCCATTCCCTTAAGGTCTTGGCAACTTTCTGCTCTACAAATTATGCCAAGTGTGAAGGGCGAGGCCTTTTTTCTCACCATTTGGGTTGCTCAGAAGTTGTTGCCCAAGTTAACCCACTGAATACTGGTTATAGGAAAAGTGGCTTCAGTACTTCCCTTTCTTTTGTTTCCTCTAGCACTTTTCTCCCCAGCCTTTTATTGTAAAAATTTCAAGTACATACAAAAAATTAAAAGAATTGTCCTAATAAACATTCATGCTGCAGTCTGAATGTATTCCTCCCAAATTCATTTGTTGAAATCCGAAGCCCCCAAAGTGATGGTATGGTAGGTGAGGCCTTTGAGAGGTGCTTTAAGTCATAAGAGAGGAACTCTTATAAATGGGATTAATGCCTTCTAAAAGAGGCTTCAGAGAGCTCCCAGCCCCTTCCACCATGTGAGGACACAGTGAGAAGGCGCTGGCTGGGAACCAGGAAGAGGGCCCTCAGCAGAAGGTGGCCGTGCTAGTGCCTTGATCTTGGACTTCTCAGCCTCCAGAACTATGAGCAACATTTCTGTTGTGTGTAATCCACCAGTCAGGGGTGTTTGTTATAGCAGCCTGAATGGACTAAAACAACTTCTGTGCTCTCTACCTAGATGCAGTACTTTTAAATATTTTGCCATACTTGCTGTGTGTGTGTGTGTGTGTGTGTGTGTGTATTTTTGAAACTAAGCAGCAGACACAAAGACATTTCTCCCCTAATGGACATTCTCCTACATAATCATAATACCATTTATTATCACATCAAGAAAATTAATAATGATTCCATAATATCACTTAATATCCAGTCAATATTTAAATTTCCCCAGTTCCAGACCAGGAGCCAACCATGGTTCACACATTACATTGGTTATTGTGTTTTTGTGTGTTTTTTTCCATAACACTGGCTTTTGAAGAAGGGTAGGCTTGTAGAATGACTCACATTCTGAATTTAACTGGTCATTTCTTTTTTTTTTTTAAATCTTTATTGTTCAGATTACATTTGTTCCTCTTTTTTTCCCCCCCCCCATAACTCCCCTCCTCCCAGTTCCCGCCCCACCCTCCGCCCTCACTCCCCACCCACTGTCCTCATCCATAGGTGCACGATTTTTGTCCAGTCTCTTCCCGCATCTCCCAGTCCCCTTCCCCCCCAAGAATAGTCTGTCCATTCCCTTTCTATGTCCCTGATTCATTATAATCACCAGTTCATTCTGTACATCAGATTATTTATTCACTTGATTCTTAGATTCACTTGTTGATAGATGCATGTTTGTTGTTCACTATTTGTATCTTTACCTTTTTCTTCTTCCTCTTCTTAAAGGATACCTTTCAACATTTCGTATAATACTGGTTTAGTGGTGATGAACTCCTTTAGCTTTTCCTTATCTGTGAAGCTCTTTATCTGACCTTCAATTCTGAATGATAGCTTTGCTGGATAAAGTAATCTTGGTTGTAGGTTCTTGGTATTCAGTACTTTGAATATTTCTTGCCATTCCCTTCTGGCCTGCAAAGTTTCTGTTGAGAAATCAGCTGACAGTCGTATGGGTATTCCCTTGTAGGTAACAGAGTTTCTTTCTCTTGCTGCTTTTAAGATTCTCTCTTTGTCTTTTGCTCTTGGCATTTTAATGATGATGTGTCTTAGTGTGGTCCTCTTTGGATTCCTTTTGTTTGGGGTTCTCTGTGCTTCCTGGACCTGTAAGTCTATTTCTTTCACCAGGTGGGGGAAGTTTTCTGTCATTATTTCTTCAAATAGGTTTTCAATATCTTGCTCTCTCTCATCTTCTGGTACCCCTATAATTCTGATGTTGGTACGTTTGAAGCTGTCCCAGAGGCTCCTTATACTATCTTCGTATTTTTGGGTTCTTTTTCATTTTGCTTTTCTGGTTGGGTGTTTCTCGCTTCTTCGCATTTCAAATCTTTGACTTGATTCTTGCCCTCCTCTGGTCTGCTGTTGGGAGTCTGTATAATATTCTTTATTTCAGTCAGTGTATGCTTACTTTCTAGATGGTCCTTTATCACACCATCGAGGGTCTCATTAGATTTCCTGTACATCTCATCAAGTTTATCGACAGACTCTAGGGACTCAGACTCAGACGGGAGAAGCGGGATTGTCCGGCATCAGTTGGAATCTGAGGGCAGCCTTCTAGAAGCCTCTTGAGAGACCTCAAAAGTGTGGTTCTGAACTCAATATCCTCCCTTGATAGTTTTGTCCTGTTTCTTTGTCTCCGCATTTTTTACGCTTTCTTGGTACACCCCCTAGTAGTCTTTGTGCGCAATCTTGTTGTAGTTAAGCCCTGATTGTTGTAGTTAATACTAGAGGGATTTGACCACCAGGCTGACCGGCTGTGAGAATCAGCTGTGTGGAAAACTTCTGTCCTCTGGGGAGGTGCTAATCTAGCCTTTGCCTGAGGCGATCCAGCAAATGGCTCTGCGCAGGGCTTGGGCTGGGCAGGATCAACAGGGCGGGTGGAGGGAGCAGTTATGGCTGCTCTCAGTCCCGGTCCTAGAGGCTCTGCTTCTCAGAACCCCAGCCGCCACTGCAAACCTCGGAGAGAAGGCTGCCCTCAGATTCCAACTGATGCCGGACAATCCCGCTTCTCCCGTCTGAGTCTGAGTCCCTAGAGACTCACCCGGATCTGGAGCCCAGAGTCTGAGACTCCCTCCTGATCGAAAACGACAACCGTGCCCTCAGCCACCAGCCCGCTTTGTGCGCGCACCTCGGTACCTTTATATTTTCCACACTGCGCCTCTTCTGAGCTTCGGTATGCTGTTCTCTTTCCTTCTAGTTGAAGAGTCTCTCCTCAGCCAGCTTTCCTGTGGTTCTGGGTGATGTCTGTTCCGTCTTTTAGTTGTATTTTTGAAGTGGTTGTTTGCGGCAGCAGTCTCTGGTGTTTACCTATGCCGCCATCTTGGTTATTCACAAACCATACTCTGGTTATTTCTTTGAGGTATCATTTAGCAAGTATGTGTGTATTACATGCCGTTGAGTGACTCCAAACCCACATTATGAGTGAGTGATGTCCACAGTGTCCTGTCCTCAGAAGCCCTTCTTAGCTCCTATAGACTCATGTCTGTGGTTTCCTTTAAGGAGTTAATCCATCTCATATCTGGTCTTTCTCTTTTCTTGCTGCCTTCTATGTTTTCCAGCATTATTGTCTTTTCCAAAAAACCTACCTTTTCATGAAATAAATAAACTTGTATAGCATCTCTCATATTTCCTGTAAACTAGAAATTCATTCTAGACCAGCATTGCCTACTAGAACTTTCTGTAGTGATAGAAATGTTCTCTATATAATGATGCTGTCCAATACAGTAGCCACTAGCCATACCTGGCCATTGAATAGTACTTAAAATGTGATGCCCAGGACTGAATTTTTAATTAATCAGCCACAGCTGAGGTTATATTCTTCTGTATCCCATCAGGAGGCTAATCATCAATGATATCAGGTGGTTTTACCTGAGTGAGGCTGACATTGATGCCTTGGTTAAGATGCCAGTCTCTAGCTCTCTCTATTGTAAGGTACATTTTCCTCTGTAAATTAGTAAATAAATCGATGAGGTGACAGTTTGACATCATGGGAATATCTTATTCCTCAACAGCCTTTTAACTTAGTGATTTTAAGATCTATTAACGATGCCTGAATCAGTCATAAGGGAGGTTTTGCAATGGTGATTTTCTAATTTTATCTTATACTTCTATAACTATTGATTTCTTGTTATAACCGAATGTGAGGAGAAATTTGAAGGGAAGAATTATCCTTATCAATATTATCAATATTTTTATATTGAGAGCATCCGTTGTATAAAATAGGATATGTAAAAAAACATGTATATAATGCACTACTAAAGAATAACAGTAAAAGGGACCATCTTAAAGAAAGAATGATACATTGTATTTATAGAAATATGTAAAGCTTTATTCATAAACAATGAATTTATAGATTTTACTTTTTGAATTTTGGATAAGGCATGTCTTTTTTTAAATATATTTTATTGATTTTTTTACAGAGAGGAAGGGAGAGGGATAGAAAGTTAGAAACATCAATAAGAGAGAAACATCGATCAGCTGCCTCCTGCACGCCCCCTACTGGGGATGTGCCCGCAACCAAGGTACATGCCCTTGACCAGAATCGAACCTGGGACCCTTCAGTCTGCAGGCTGACACTCTATCCACTGAGCCAAACCGGTTAGGGCCATGCCTTTTTAAAAAAAAAAAATCTGCTGATAGCATAAAAGAGTAGATCGTGTAGCTACAGTTAGGAGAGATGTTGAGTTCCATGGAGAACTATTTTGGCAGTCACCCAAGTCCACACTGCTTTACCAGTGTGTGTACTCATGAAACCAGGCAGTGATACCACTTAGCTTAGCAAGCTGTAGGCAGAGTTTTAGGGTAGAGGATGTTTGTCTTTGGCATCTTCTCATTTCTTTCTGGCTCTTCCTTTTGTGCCACTGTTGAGTAGAGGCCTTAGGTATGCTAGAACTTGTCTTCTCTTAATCCTGCCCACACAGGTATCAGATCTTTATTGCCTTTGCTGACTGACCTCATATAAATTTCAGTAGGAAGTTGTTCTGATTAGCACGTTTATAGTGTATTGCCCACATACCTCAACATGCCACTGATAGGGTATTTCCCCTTGAATATAGTTCATGTACATGAACTTTTAATTAACTGGTAGAATTTCTGAAAGTGAAACAAAATGAAGCAGTGTGGGAGAAGTGGGGATTTTGCCCAGATTATTTAAAGTGAATTGCTCCCTCTTTGTAAGACTGAGCCCACTTTATTATATAATGATAAATTTTTTAAATGGACTAAAAGCTTTAAAAAAAAAACCCTTTCAGCTGATTTTATTAATTATGCTACTTTATTTTGGGGGCCAGTAATAATTTTCAGGGCTTTTTAAGTCTTTCATGAAGTTTTGAAAATCAAGTGCTGTGACTATACTGCCACTTGTCAGATGGATAAAGAGGCTGAATAAACTCAGTTCCAGAATGTAAATAGTAGTATTAGTAATGCTGTGAATACTGTGTCCTTGTCTCCCTTTCTGTCCCCCTGTTCCCCACAGTGGCAACTTTTATAGAAGGACCCAAGTTGGTCCTTAGAGCAGTTTCCTTGGGTGCCCCTTGCCATTGCCTGAGATTGGGTCCACTCCAATGTTTACCCTGCGACAGGGCTTTAAATATAAGTGGAAACTTTGGGAAGTGCAAGGAATGTCAGTAGCATGTAGGGAAGTGAGTCAGGGCAGCGCAGGTAACTGGAACAGCCAACCACTGCAGTTGGCAACTGGAACTTAATACCTCAGGGAAAGTGGCAAATGGTTCAAAGCATTTGGGATATGCATACATTGCTTCCAGGTGTCATTGATTGAGGACTGATCGGGGAGGAGTTCAGGAAATGGAGAATCAACCATATGCTCCTGTGGGCAGAGCAGCCTCCCCAGGTTCTGAGGAAACTTGCGCAAGAGAGAAGGATTCTGGGACTTTGGAGCTCCCAGAAAGGTCCCAGGGACCTGCATGGAGCATTGCCAGCATCTGCTTTAGCCTTCCACATTCCAGTGCCAGCCATGGGCAGACATATCAGGGCACTCAGGGAAGGTCCCCAAGCATGGAGGTCATCACCTGGTTATGTCTCTCCTCTGCCTAAAATGCTTGAGTGCTCAGCCTTTTCAAAACAAAGACCAGAGGCTGGTCTCTGCCTGCTTCAGTCTCCCAACACACACATATTCTGTGTGTGTGTCTCTCTCACACAAATGCAGACATATGCACATTTCTGTCCCCAACCTGTCCCCTTCTACCCTCTCTCCATCCCCATCTTTTTCTCCTATCTCTGCCCTCTCCTCTATTCCTGTCTCCCTCTCTTCCCAATGCCCACCCATTTCCCATTTCTGTTTTCTCCATATTCCCCATCTCTTTCCCTCTGTATCTATTACCCCCAATGTCTTCCCACTGTTTCTCTCTATTTTTATCTCCCACACATGTGTGCACACATTCTTTTACACACACTCATTCACTTATACACACCCATAGAATTTTAAAGATGTTGAACAATCTTCATTTCCTTGAAAGTACCATATTATCTCCTACATCCTTCAACTAGAAGGCCTCTCTCCCTCTATCTTGTATTAGGTCTGTGTCATAATTATCTCAGTAAGCACTACCTTCATGGTATTATAATTTATCATACATCTGTTCTTTCAGCTCACTATGAGCTCCATGTCATCATTTTAGTACTCAGTATCTGACCCAGAATGTGGCACATAATAAGCACTCGGTAAGCACTGGGACTCCCTACTTGATTGAAAATTAATTCTTCTATATATCCGTGTTCTCTTATGGACCATGAACAACTACGTAAGAACTATTGTGGTATTTTTTTCACTGGTCTTTGGAACTGTATAGTAATTCTCAGTTATAATATTGAATAGATATTTAAGATAAAATTTGAGCTCTCATTCAATTACTGCTAAGCATTGTGACAACCCTCTAGGCAGAGCATGACCTTCAGCTTCCTGAAGGACAAAGTCTGTAGGAAAGCCCATTTTTTATCTGCGAAAGTGTCTTGCCCATTAATATGAACTAATTGAATAAATAAATGTTCCTCCATATCTTTTGGTTTAGCATCTAAGAGGAAGCCTGGAAAAAAATAGGAGAAAAACAAAAGATAGTAAATCTTAGTTCCACCTTTCATATTCACGTGAGTCAAGTCAGACAGTTTATGTAACTCTCTGTACCCATTCTTCAAGTCTAATATTAGGAGGTCAGGCCAAGCTGATCTTAAATGTCTATTCAGTTTTGTAACTGAGAATTACTGTACAATTCCAAAGACCAATAAAAAAAACTATGAAAAAAAAAGGTAATGGTGGTAGCAGTTTCATACAAGTAGTAATATGATGAGGAAATATTGAAGGAATGTGAGTGAAAATACAGAAGAAGGAAACATAATGGAAAAGGGATGTGCAGAGTAAGGAAGTGAATAGAAAGGTCCTCCTAAATTTAGGTGGGCAGCACCAAGCCCAGTGCTGTGAAGCAATACAGTAACAGAACAAGTTACCTGATGGGTTAATTCAATGCTCTTGGATTTATTAAAATAGATTTCTCCTAGGGGAGTTAGGGGACATGGGGATTATCCTTAGAGAAGCTCTGAACCAGCAGATGCTCCTGGGTCATGGGTAGTTCGGCCCCTGGAGCAGCAGATCTGATTATGAGGAATCTAGGCCACATGGCAAGAGGAGAACAGGGTTGGGAGTCTGCACCAGAGAGAAAGGATGCAGTTAAGCCCTGATGTATTGTGGAAATAGGAGAAACATATGAGATCTGATCAAAGGAGAAATTGGTAATAAAACATGAAAGACTGATAGTTGGAGAAACAGATGCATGCAGAGACACATGCTCTTCTATTTTATTAGACATTTTTAGCTGGGAAAGTCTTGGAAAGATTCACCTATTCAGTGTTTTCCAAACTTAAAAAAAAAAAAAGCACAACTTTTAAACATAGTAAAACCCTTTGTTTAAAGTAGAACTAGGGGGACTTATTGCCCCTGCAGAGCATGTTTAAAAACCCCTGCTCGCCAGTGTTCAGCGGGTAGATTGTATGGATAATAAATAAGTATCATATATATAAATACAAGGCAAAGAAAGAGAATAGAGCAGTTTTAGGTGGAAATCCATGGTCGTAGGTGGTGCAGAGTTCCAGTTTGTATCAATGACCAGTTTGTCATAGTAACACTTTTTTCAAATATATTGTACAGTATTTATTTGAGTCATTAGTTTAGGAAAGTACCTATAGATCAGTAAATTTTTCAGATTCATTGAGAACAATCTAAGTTGGACTCTTTAAGATACTTTCCTTATGAAGCCCTAATGCGATTTTCACTTTTTTGCATCAGCAAAATGAATTGAATAATACTCATGTTCCCGAGTGAACATGCTCTGTCTTTGGAAGATATGGCTCTAAAATGATCCCATAATGAGGAAATCAGGTGCAATGCCCAGTGCATGTTGGTAACTGATCTCAAAGAGCAGAAGAAAACATTGTAGTCACCGGAACAAAGAATTTCTGCTTAACCTCTGATTACTTAATAAATCTGTTTACTTTGTAATCCACCCCACATCCCCCCTTTTAAATTTTTTTATTTGCATTTATTTATTTATTTATTTTCATGGAATTTATTGGGGTGACGTTGGTTCACAAAACCATATACAAAACCAAGTGTACAGCTCAATAAAACACATCTGCACATTGCATTGTACACCCATTGCCCCAAGCAAAGTCTCTTTGCATCCCCATTTTCCCCACCTTTGCCCACCTCCATCTAGCCCCCACCCCCTTTTTTCCCTCTGGCTATCACCACACTGTTGTGTCTATGGGTTATGTGTGTATGTGTGTGTGTATATATATAATATAATATATATATATATATTTTTTGCTAATCCCTTCACCTTCTTTCATCCAGTTCCCCCACTCCCCTCCCCTCTGACAGTTATCATTCCTTTTTAAAGATACTTTGCCTTGGAATCTGGATACTTTGCTTGTTGAAGGTTCATGGGTTAAAAATTAAATATCTCTGTGTTCAAAGGAGTAGATATAGAATGGAGAGATATAAAATGTACTTTCTTAATTGTTCATTTTATTGTTTGTTTTAGCCTTATGAGACTTATTTACTTTGGTATCTATTTAGATAATTACTACCATGTATCATGTTAATAACATTCTGATAGAGAAAACCACAATTCTTCCTGAACTGTTATTAACAAAAAGGCAGTATATAATACCTTTTAAGATATTCTGAGGGAAACAAGTCACCTTTGGTTATTATGATCTGTTGATTTTTGGTGTGTCAAAACAAAGCCCAGGCCTACTTTATGCTCAGAGGTGTGTTTGTAATTGCAGTGCATCACTGCATAATTTAGAAAATGTTCTGACACCTGTGATGGACCATGTTCAGTGACTTTTTTAGACTTTAATGACTAAGAAAAAGTCATTTTATGATGGAATCACTTTCATTAATTATAGTGTGATAATGATGCAGTCATCTTTATGCAGTTATTAGTGCCAGAGCAAACTTGATTCCTATGGTGCCGATCATTGATGTCTACAGTGTATTTTTATTCATAGAAAACAGATTTAGTATTAAGTTGATAATCTAGCAAATAATTTACTCTGTTGCTGTTACTAGTAGGACGGGCCATGATATGTAGATACACAGATAAATAAGATTGATTTCGTTTCCTTTGTTCAGGACAAAACTATTCAGAGAAAACACTGTCTGATGTTACTTTCATAATAAAGTAAATGGATTTTCATGATAGGTTAGTATATCAAGGTCTTATTCCCTAAATTGATGAAAGACTAAGTAAAAATCCATCGATTTTTATTTTATTTAAAAACATATAACACTTGAATTCAGCTTTTTTATGTGCTATTTGTGAAATTGTTTGTCTTCTAAGATAAGTTGACTTTCTTAGCAATATCAGTTTTACTTTCTACTTCACTGTTCCTTCTATTCTGTAAAGACTGAAAAATAGAGAAAGGTGCTAGTTGTAATAATATCCACACAAAAAATCAAACTTTGTTTATATTTAGATTGAATATGAGGCTCAATTTAAGAAGATGCAGCTACTTTCAAAAGATAGCCTGGGAATAAAAGGTGAACTGAAAAATGAAGACAGAGAAAAGGTAACAAATTAAAATGTTAAAGTTTCTGTTAACTGAGCATTTTTGGAGTATTCATCTTTTAAGATTTTGTTTTTAAAAAATCATCTTATTACAAAGATATTTTTGAGTAAACCTTAAGTGATTATTTGAAGACTTTTGCTTATAGAGTATTGCTTTAATGTCTAATTCAATTAAATTTGCTGAAAGACAGGCACGGTGGGTATAAAACAGATTCCAAAGAAAACCTCAGTGTTAGGAGGTGAAATTGTGTTTTTCTAGATAATGTTTTATAGCTGCTTTTTTCTTAGTTCCAGAAACATTTTAAATGAAAAAGTAAACAAAATGTGACATTTGCTTCTTTTTTTGTATCTATAATTTTGTACATTTTAACCTTTCACAGATAAAGTGGAAAGAAAGGATTGCATTTCTAAGCAACAGACAAAAAGACTGGAAAGGAATACTTAAATAAATTCTGCTATGTATCTGCCATAATGCAGGCTTCTAATCCTCCTGCCTATCTCCATATAAATGATTCTGTTCAAGACCATAGATGTTTTCTTCACTAAAAGCAGTAAAGCTCTTTTAGATGAAATGTCTAAAAACATCTTGTAATAACTTGGAGCATGCTGGCAAGAGTAGTCACTTGTGACTATGTGTGAAACCCCCTCAGCCAGTCGATATTGTAATAAGCAAAAATGGTAGCATCACTCCATTATTCAGAAAAGCCAACAGCGTGCTTGTTCCTTAGGCTGCAGCATTCATTAAGAAAAGCTTACTGGGCTGAAGGCTGGAAACAGATGATAACGGGATATGATTTTCATATTTAATGCTTTCCTTGGAAGAGTATGTGTGCTACAGATTGATAGAAGAATCAACTGCTACTTTACTAAAAGACTTTCAGGTTTGCCCTATAGCTACCGATGGAATCATTCAGCCAAGAAATTAACTTTTTCTTCTTTTACCTGCTTTATATATCTGCTAAGCAGGCTGCCTGGCTGCCAGTAAATGTTATTATGCAGTTAACTGTTTGGTATTTAAGACTCTTATCAGAAAAGAAACAGAGGCCACACTATTTTGTTTTTATAGTAGGAGGAAGGTTTTAGTTTTTCTTTTTATTTCTGTGCATTAGCAGGCATTAATCTGAATTTATAGGAAGTTTTCGTTTTCCTTCCCAAAGATTAAAAAGTTAAAAAACCTAGAATTTGGCACATTCTTTAAACTATAAGGTACAAAACACCAAGCTCCAGTAACCCTGACCTATATAAAAAGGCCTTTAATGATAAATGATTTCTATGACATTAGATGTATGTCAAATATGGTATGATGTGATGTGATAGACTTACAAACCATTCAGGTAGTGTTTGTGTTTGACATTTCGTCATGAAATAATTGATGTGTTGTTAATCTATAAATTGGTTTATCTTCCTATGCCATTCCTGATAGACACATTCTTAGTGCAGCAGTGTCAGTGGTACTTAAGTACAACAGGAGACTTTTATTTTTCTATTTTACAACTGATTCCTTACTTTCATATAGTTATGTAGTCTCCTTTTCAGTCATATTTAAAATTAGGGCAGAGATACATCTCTGACAACTCCTTAAAAAAATTACATATGATAATTAGAAGAGAAGTTTTTCCTTTATACTGAAAAGTGTCATCTCCTTAAAAGCTTTGACTGTTGACTGTATGTAAGAATCAAATAGGTAATATTTTGAGAAATTTATATCTTGCCTTTTTCACTCTCCCATTGATGTTCCATCAGTTAAAAGGTAAATACATTTCAGCAAAATCATGAATTGGTTAATCCTTATTAAGTGATACTAATTCCAGGAGAGTTCCTTATCATGGGTTATGTTGTTTCTCAGTGGAAATCTGCACTCCTCTTCTTTAGGAGTCGAATGAATTAGTCTCTGCCCAGAGTCACTGGTCTCCAGAGACTGGCCTGAAACAGAGTAAAGTCTTACTGGTTGAAGTCAGTAAATAGTTTTTGAGCAAGTGTTCTGTTTGAGAAGCCACAGTAGGCCCTTCTGTGAATGCCACAATACTTGCCCTTTAGGTGCATCCCACAACGTGCTATTCTTTCTAAGGCGTGGGATAGTGTGTATAGGAGCAGACATGAGATACATGGAGAAAGAACATAGTCCTCCTCTGAAATGAGTAATCCATGGCTTGATAAGAGGAGGTGATGTTTGCTCTGCTGGCATGAAGGATGGGTAGGATTTCAGTCAGTGGGGATGTGATAGTCATTCCAGGGTTAGGAGATGCTATGAGTAAAGGAGTAGGAAAGCCCAGTGTGTAGTTTTTGCATCTGGCTAAAGTCTAGCTAGTGTTCTTGCAGGGAAGTGGTGGATAATGAGCTTGGAAAGGTACATCATGGAACTTAGTACTAGGCTCAAGAATTAAGATTTACTCCCAGAATCACATGTGTGTGTGAGGGATGGGGGCCGTAGGTGAAGAAAGGACTTGTGAACAGAGCAGCTGCATTGCAGGTGTGCAGCTAGGAAAACAAGGCTGCCAGTGCTGTGCAGGATGAGCTGGAGGAAGAAGCTTGTGGAGCTGAGGAGATCAGGGTCAGGTCAGATAGGAGGAATTCACCAAAGGCCTGAAGGGGGTGGCCATTGACGTGGAAAACACTGATGAAGGGGAGAGGATCTATCAGTTTAATGGTAATTCAGAATTATAAAAAGATATTTAATTGTGCAACTTTCAACCATAAGCATACGATTATTATGCTTATTTTATAGGAAGGCGCAGAGTAGTTAACTTGCCCAAGACTACACAACTAGGCAGAGTCAAAATTAGTAGAGTAATTTGGATGCTCTACTAAGAAAAGTCATGAAGTAGGAGTTGTGTGGGTTTTTTAAAGTAAAACTCAACCTCAGTTTTATAATATGGCATCCAATGTTTTTATGGATCTAGTGGATACTAGAATTGTATGTTCTCTTAAGTGGTCTATTCATCCCCCAAGCTTGTTTTCAGTATTAGTTTCTTAGCAATTTTTGTTGTTGTTGTTAATGGATAGCAAAAAGACAATGCTCAGGTCCCTAGTTGACTCCTCACAAATTTTACTGTAATTTAGCAATATTTCTACTAAAAGCAGAAGCGAACTTAATATTTCACAGGATGAGTACACTCTGCCAGGGCTGGGGGATCTGGGAATTTCATCACAGGCCTAAAGGCTGGTTGGGACATTCCACTTCCACTGTTGTAAACCTTTCCGCAAGGGTCATGTGGAGAATGGCTGTGCAGGTTGTTACTTCCACTTCTAATGAGAATAGTAATATTGGGTAATTATCATTGCAGAGTTGTTCTGTGTCAGGTGCTGCACTAAGCTCTTTATATTCATCAACACATTTAATACTCTCAACAATACTGGAAGTAGATACGATTATTATGCTTATTTTATCGGAAGGCGCAGAGTAGTTAACTTGCCCAAGACTACACAGCTAGGCAGAGTCAAAATTCAAACCTAGATCATATAGCTTCAGTATCCATGCTAATAGCCATCCAGCTACACTGACTTCTAAGGTAGTATGGGTGAGATGCTCTTCGAAAGTTGGGAGAAATTCTGGTCAAATAAAAGCAGCCTAGCCACTTCATATGAAATATTTCAGTTATTCATTTAAATGCTGCATTTTTACCTAAACTTGGAGAGGGTGAAATGGCCTCTCTTGGGTACTGGAGAAGCTGCCACTAATTCCAGATCCAGTGCCATGTGTCACTGATGCCCACTTGCCATGCACTCCTGATTCCTTTTGACCTAAGTCCAGAATGGCAACTCTCAAGGACCAGATGATTGTGAATCTTCCTAAGGAAGAACAAAGCCCCCAGAATAAGATTACAGTTGTTGAGGTTGGTGCTGCTGGCATGAACTGTGCCATTAGTATCTTAATGAAGGTCTTGGCAGGTGAACTTGCTCTTGTTGATATCTTGGAAGACAAATTGAAGGGACAGATGATGGATCTCCAACGTGGCAGCCTTTTTCTTAGAACACCAAACATTGTCTCTGGCAAAGACTATAATAGGACTGCAAACTCCAAGCTGGTTATTATCACAGCTGGGGCATGTCAACAAGGGGGACAGAGCTGCTTTATTTTGGTCCAGAGTAGTGTGAACATCTTTAAACTCATCATTCCTAATACACCCCCAACTTCAACTTGCATATTGTTTCCAATCCAGTGGATATCTTGACCTATGTGGCTTCGAAGGTAAACAGCTTTCCCAAAGACCGTGTTATTGAAAGTGGTTGCTCTCTGGATTCAGCTCAGTTTCGGAACCTCATGGGTGGAAGGCTGGGAGTTCACCCATTAAGCTGTCATGGATGGGTCCTTGGGGAGCATGAAGATGCTCGTCTGCCTTTAGAGTGGTGAATATTGCTGGTGTCTCCCTGAAGAATTTGCACCCTAATTTAGGCACCGACGGAGACAAGGAACAGTGGAAAGAAGCTCACAAATAGGTGGCTGACAATGCTTATGAGGTGATCAAACTGAAAGGCTACACATCCTGGGCCACTGGACTATCTGTGGCAGCTTTGGCAGAAAGTATAATGAAGAATCTTAGGTGGGTGTATCCAGTTTCCACCATGATTAAGGGTCTCTGTGGAATAAAAGAAGACGACTTCCTTAGTGTTCCTTGTCCCTTGGGACAGAATGGGATTTCAGACATTGTGAGGGACTCTGACCCTTTAGGAAAAGGCTCGTATGAAGAAGAGTGCGGGTACACTTTGGGGGACCCAAAGAGAGCTGCAGTTTTAAAGTCTTCTGATGCACCACTCTACTGTCTAGGCTACAGCAGGATTGTGGTTGGAGATTGTGCGTGTTGTCCTTTTTTCCTGATCTGTGACTAAAGCAGCAATAAGACAGCCTAGGGAAAAACATCAATTTCCTAAAGGTAGATAGTAATGGTTCATCAATCCCTGCAGCTATATCCTGGATGGTACTTACCTTGTGTTGTCCTGAACTGGTTAGTGTGAAATAGTTCCACCTCCTCAAAGGCACCACTTCCAGTGTTGCACATGCTACAGTTGCCCTTCAAACTAGATGTATGTCTGCTGTGTGTTATATAATTAGTGGCTCCTTTACCCAGCATGCCTAGTCCAACTTTTTTCTCCAATTAATCACATCCTAGGATCCAATGTGTAAATACGATAGTGCATGTCTTGTAGGTAACTATTCTAAAAGATCTTATTTTGTGTATTATATATGTCAGAATAGTGTACATTGCTGTGTAATAGAAGAATAAGTCTATGTATAAATAATGTAGCCAACTATCCAAATGTCATACCAACTAAAACACCAAATAAACTGACCAGTAAAAAAGAAAAGGTCTCCTTGGTGCTAAAATATTCCAGCCAAATCAGGTGAGCCATGGAAAGAGTGCCTGTCTCTAAACTGCTCATGTTTATGATAAAAAGATCAGCTGTTTGAATTGGCTGTGGAGGGTAGAAAAAATACCTGCAAGCTCAACTGAAGAACTTCAAGGGAGAAGACAGATGTGCACCTAACGTGCAGTGGCTTCACCTGGCTCCACTCTGGCTGCTGCCTTCAGGCCAGGAGGCACAGGTGCTCGCAGGAGGACACTGTGGCCTGCACTGAGATGTTGAGAGCCCTAGGGATTTGGGCCTGGCCCTGTCATACCTTCTATAGGAAAGGACAGTGGGGGAGGGGCAAGATTGATAGATTATTACTTAAAGTTATCTATATAAGC
Source organism: Myotis yumanensis (assembly GCF_028538775.1). NCBI lineage: Eukaryota > Metazoa > Chordata > Mammalia > Chiroptera > Vespertilionidae > Myotis > Myotis yumanensis. Next base: position 15,845,815 of record NW_027223758.1, on the reverse strand, counting down.
CCCAATTTCTCACTCTTACTAGCCCACAGTGCTTCCTTCACCAACAGTCTTCTTGAATCACTGCTCAGTTATAAACACTCCAAGCCCCAGTGTGGGGCCCTGAGAGGTTGCCCAGGTTTCTAATACCAAGCTGTTGTGCCTTCATGGGGTGGTGACCACTCAGCTCTGCTGTCCTCAAAGTTGTGATTTCATTTGACCTAGAGTGATGACAAGTTGAAAAGTAGTCTTTCTGTGTTCAGCTGGGACCTCTTTTAACAGCCTTTTTATTTACGTGTTTCTGTTCGGAAAACAATGAGAAACTGAACAGTTTTTCAAGTCCTGGCCCTAAAACTAGATCTGCCACCCTTTTTTCAGGAGAGGGTAGAAACCTTCTTTCCAGGCTCACAGGACTATGAGCTCACACAGGGCATGACCTCGGCCCCTTCCCCTACTTCACCTGGTGAGTGATAGTGGCCTGCCCACCGCAAAGAGGAAGGGGAGAGCTGTTCTTTAAGCCTGTGTGCATTCCATTCAGATGAAGTCCAAACTCTTCAACTCCTGCTTCCTTTTGGGGGTGCCTTCCACATGGGTGGTAGGGAGTGTGGCTCAGATTTATAGCTAACACTTGCATTGGTCTTACTATGTTTCATGCACTGTTCTAAGGACTTTTCTATATAAATATATATAAATATACACACAAGCATATATATATATATATATATATATATACTCATTGCAACAGCTTTACAAAGTAAGGACTGTTTTTATACCCATTTTACAGATTAGGAAATGGAGGCCCAATGAAGTAAAGTAATTTGTCCCCAGATCACACAACTGGTTAGTGGAAGAGTTAGTTTTCAGATCCCAGAAGACTGGTCCAGAGCCTTAATTAATAAATATATCAACTCATTTATCAGTTACTAGAAGAAAGGTTTCACTTAGGAAATGCTGGTAGGGTGTCTTTCTTTAAGGGTTTTAGCCTTCTCTCATAGTCAAGAATGAAAATAATATTTTTAAAACTTACCTTTTGTGGAGCCATTTGTATATACAACTGTCATTGCTTTGCTCTTCTCAGTACTGTAGTGGAATTATGGGACAAGTATGTTGTGTATCAAAAGCTCTTACAAGTGAAGGAATTGCACATTGTATAGTGAAGTGATAGGAAGGAGAGAGTGAATGAGAAGGGGGAAAGGAAACAAGTCATTTCAGCAATAGGAAGACACATTTTGTGGGAAACACTGCTTCTTTTCTCCCTCTGATGGTATAAGGGATTACAGAAGCTGCCACAGAACAAGTATTGATTTCTTGTTCTTTGGAAGACTTTCTAAACTTATATTCTATTAAATACTGTATTATTAGAAAAAGACAGTCTTTCTCATACAGTGTGAAAATAATGTGTGTGTGCCTAGAACTTTTTTGGAAAGGAATCTGGCAATAACTATCACAGTTAAATATGCACATACGCTTATTTTAGCCATCCCCCTTTTGGTAATCATCTAGAAATAAAAGCTCCAGTTAATTTAATAGTGTAATACAGTAAGACAGTTTAAATGTTTGAAGAAGGAATGGACAGGTGGTTAATGCATTTTAAGAAGAAGGAGCCTGCCTGTGGATGAGATTGCTCTTTTAATTGTGGTAGACTATGAGTTGCTTTTATCCTTACTAAAATCTCTCAGAATTAGAAAATGGAGTTGGAGTTCTGTCTCTCTGATGTAGATCTGCACATTACTTTTGTGAACAGGGAACTATAAGAGATACATTTATATCCCGAGCCACCCTGTTTGGGAATTAGGGAGAATAAATAGGGCATTTTAAATTGCACTGTAAAAGAAAGGGCTCTTGTCTTGCTATTCTGTGTCATTTGCCAAGCATCTGTTCTTTACTTGAAAATCATGACTTAACTTTGTATTGTTTTGATCAAAGCAGTGGTTTAGGCCTAAGGGTGTTTGGAAAAGGTTGATACTAGGGCAGTGATGGCGAACCTATGACACACGTGTCAGAGGTGACACGCGAACTCATTTTTTTGGTTGATTTTTCTTTGTTAAATGGCATTTAAATATATAAAATAAATATCAAAAATATAAATCTTTGTTTTACTATGGTTGCAAATATCAAAAAATTTCTATATGTGACACGGCACCAGAGTTAAGTTAGGGTTTTTCAAAATGCTGGCACGCCGAGCTCAAAAGGTTCGCCATCACTGTACTAGGGTGTGTGTGTATGTATTTTTTGAAAATCACCTACTGGTCCAATTTAGGGATGCTGAATTTCTCTTGAAACTTCTATCTGCTTTTCTCCTACACTTCTCATGTACACTACATGGACTTGATTTTATGTATCAGGTACAAGTTTCATTTAGAGTCTATTTAGTAGATCTGAGTTTGTATTGGTTGAACTTAGTAAGAAATTAGACATAGACTTCAGATTCATTATTGGGGATTTTTATGTTGCTGTTGTTTCAAAAAAGCTATGGTACCCAGCATGTGTGGCTCAATGTAATTCTTAGGTTTTTCTTTGTATAAGATCATATTATTTGCAAATAGAGGTAGTATCTCTTTTTTTAAAAATAAATCTTTATTGTTGAAAGTATTACATATGTCCTCTTTTTCCCCATTGCTCTCTCCAACCCCTCTTCCCCCCCAAAGCCCTCACCACCCTACTGCCTTGTCCATGGGTTATGCACATACATACATGAGTTCATTGGTTGATCCCCGCCGCCCCTCCAACCCTCCCATGCATTCCCTCTGAGGTTTGACAGTCTGATTGATGTCTCCACGTCTCTGGGTCTATTTTTGTTCATTAGTTTATGTTGTTCATTAGATTCCACATATGAGTGAGATCATGTGATATTTATCTTTCTCTGACTGGCTTACTTCACTTAGCATAATGCTCTCTAGTTCCATCCATGCTGTTGCAAATGCATAGTATTTTTCTTTTTCACAGCTGCATAGTATTCCATTGTATAGATGTACCACAGCTTTTTAATCCATTCCTCTGCTGATGGGCACTTAGGCTGTTTCCAGATCTTAGCTATTTTAAATTTCGCTGCTATGAACATAGGGGTGTATATCTCTTCTTTCTTTGCAATCTAGATTCCTTTCATTTCTTTCTTTTCTTTCTTTTTTTTTTTTTTTTTTTTTGATTATTTATTTTTTTGCCTTACTGCCCTGGCTATAATCTCAGAGCAGTGTTAAATAGAAGTGATAAGAGTAGACATTCTCATGTTAATCCTGATCTTATGGAGGAAGCTTTCAGTCTTTCACCATTGACTATGATGTATGCTAGGGGTTTTTTATAGATGTACTTATCTGGTTGAGGGATTTCCCTTCTATTTCTAGCTTGTTGCATGTTTGTTTGTTTTTTATCATGAATACATGTTGGACTTTGTCTAATGATTTTTCTGTCTTTGGAGCTTTTGCCTTTATTAATATAGTATATTGCATTACTTGATTTTCATATGTTGAACCAAATTTACATTCCTGAGATAAATCCCACTTGGTCCTGGTATAAGATCCCATTTCTGTGTTGCTGAATTTAGTTTACTAGTATTATGTTAAGAATTTTTACATTGGTTTGTGCCCACTCAGGGATATAAAAGAAAATTTTTACATCTGTATTCATAAGAAATATTGGTCTGTACTTCTCTTTTTAATAATGTCTTTGTTCGGTTTCAGTGTCATAGACTGGCCTCATAGAGTTAGTTGAGACATATTTCTTCCTTGCTTGTTTTTAAAAGAGTTTATGAAGGATTGGTGTTAATTCTTTTTTTTTCAGGGTTGTGGCCTGGTGAGGGATCTCCCTGTGGGTTGCAGATGTCCCTTTTGTTCTGTGTCCTCACATGGCCTTTCTTTGGTGGCTGGGTCCAGAGAGTGTGTGCTCGTGGTGGTGTCTCTTCTTACAAGGACACTAATTCTATTGCTTTAGGGTCCTGCTCTTATGACCTCATTTAACTTTAATTACTTTCTTAGAAGCCCCATCTATAGATATAGCCACACTAGGCTTCAACCTAGGAATTTTGGAAGAACACAAACATTCACTCCATTACATAGTCTATAGTCTCCTTGGAGAAAGATGAATGAGAAGTTGTAAATAAAAGCTACCTGAAACAATTTTCATTTGCGTACAGTATTATCAGTGTACAAATGACAGGGTTGGAGATGTAGACCCCTTTCTGAGATCTCAAAATAGGTTTCCATCCCCGCCCCCCCCCCCATTTTTTTCTGGGACTTATTTAGGTGTTTTGTTTTTTTTGGTTAGTTGGTATTTAAAAATAAGTCTTGAATCTTATTTTTGATTCAAGACATCTTTGATTCACTCTGCTTATTCCTGCCACTTCTGTTGTTCATTTTCTAATCATGTTCTCTGCTTTTTATTTTTTATGTTTTAATATATTTTTAATTTATTGAGACTTGATTTGTGGCCTAACATATCCTGTAAAATGTTCCATGTACACTTAGAAGATTATGCAGTCTAAGTATTCTGTTGGTAGGTGGAGTCTTCTGTATATCTGTTAGGTCTAGTTGGTTTATAGTTGTTCAAGTTCTTATTTTCCTATTGGTCTTCTGTTTAGTTGTTTTATTCATTATTGAATGTGGAGTATTGACGTACCTATTATTGTTAAATTGTCGATTTCTCCTTTAAATGCTCTCAGTTTTTGCTTCATGTATTTTAAGACTTGGTTGTTACTTATACAATATGTTTCTAATTGCAATGTCTTTTCCACAAATTATCCCTTTTATCAGAAACTATCCATTGTCTCTAATAACAATTGTGTGTCTTAAAGTCTATTTTGTCTGATATTAGCATAGCCACTCCAGCTTTCTTTTGGTTACTGTTTGCATAGTAACACTATTTTTTTTCATGAGGCTCTGTTCATGTCTTTTCCCTTCCCTGTGTTTTCATCCTGTTTATATCTTTGAATCTAAAATAATGTTGTCAGCAAATAGTTAGATCATGATTTTTAATCCATTCTGCCGATCTCTAACTTTAATTGTATTATTGAGTCTACTTAAATTTAATGTAATCACAGGGAAGGTAGGAATTGCATCTGCCATTTTGCTCTTTGTTATCTATATATTTATGGTTTTTTGTGGGGTTTTTTAGTCCTCCAAAACTGCCTTCTTTTGCATTAAATAAATACTTTCTAGTGTACCATTTTATTTATTTATTTATATTATTATTATTATTATTATTATTATTATTATTTTTAGAGAGAGAGGAAGGGAGAGATATAGGTAGGAACATCGATGAGAGAGAAACATCATTGACCAGTTGCCTCCTACATGCACCCCTACTGGGGATTGAGCCCGCAACCTGGGCATGTGGGAATCGAACCAGTGACCTTTTGGTTCCTGGATCGATGCTCAACTGCTGAGCCACACCAGCTGGGCTCTAGTGTACCATTTTAATTGCCTGTTATTTCTTTTAATGTGGGTTATAATTTATGTTTTAGTTTATAATAATCCAATTTGCATTAATACCAACTTAATTTCAATAGAATGCAATAACTATAATTCTGTATAGCTTCAATTCTTTCCTGCTCCTTTGTGATGTTATTGTAATACAAACTATGTCTTTATATCTTATACTAGGGGCCCAGTGCACAAATTCGTGCACCTTGAAAGGAACTGTGGACGGAGAGGCTGTGGTGAGCACAGGGGCGGGTCTCGGCCTATCCTCCATGCCGCTGCCTGGCCCCTTCCACTGTGACCCCTGGTCCCATGTCTGCCAGCAGCCCCGTTCCCACTGCTGCTGCTCCCATGCACTGACTTCGCTGGCCCTGCTCACACCCACTGATGGTGCAGAGTGATTGGGGCTGGCACCAGCAGTGGGTGCGAGTGGGGCCGGCGCTGTCAGCGGGTGCGATTGGCGGCTGCTGCCCTAATCACCCCTCAGGAGCAGGGAGAGGTGCAGAAGCCCTCAGGGGCGATCGGGGCCGGCAGCTGCTGCTCGCACACACTGATGGTGCTGAGTGATCGAGGCCGGTGCCGGGCACTGGCAGCGGGTGTGAGCGGGGCTGGTGCTGGCAGCAGGTGCAAGCACCAGGCAAGACTGTAGTACACGGGAGCAAAGAATTTTCAGTAACCACCAGAGGCTTGCCCCGATGACAGTGACTGGCGCCCTGCCTTGGTCTAGCGCCCCTGCTCACCTGCTCCACCATCCCGCCGCAGCCAATGCTTACCATGTTCTGCATTCTGCCACCTGCTGCCAACACCTGCCATGTTGCGCATGTGTCCCCTGGTGGTCAGTGCACATCATAGCAACTGGTTGTTCAGTTGTTCGGTTGTTCTGCCGTTCGGTCTATTTGCATATTAGGTTTATATAGATAGATAGATAGATAGATGCTTCTCATCAACATAGATCTATAATCATTGCTTAATGCAGTTGTCTCTTAAATTATATAGAGGAGCAAAGAGAGTTACAAACAAAAACATATTTATGCTATTTTGTATATTTACCAATATAGTCACCCTTACTAGTGCTATTATTTCTTAGACTTTGAGCTACTGTAGAGTGTCCTCTCATTTCAGCCTTAAGGACATCCTGTAGTACTTCTTGTAGGACAGGTATGGTAGTGACAGATTCTCTGTTTTTGTTTAGCAAATAATGCCTTAATTTCTCCTTCATTTCTGTAGGAATGTTTTGGTGGATATAGAATTCTTGATTGACCGTCTTTTTCTTTCAGCACTTTATGTTATCCTATTCCCTACTGGCCTTCACAGTTTCTAATGAGAAATCACCTGTTAATCATTTTGAAGATCCCTTGTATGTGAGGAATAACTTCTCTATTTTTGCTTTTAAGACTCTCCCTCCTTCTTTGACTTTCAATAGTTTGATTATTGATGTGCTTAGGTGAGGATATCTTTGAATTTATTATACTTGGACTTTATTGAGCTTCTTAGATATTTAGAATAATGCTTTTTTCTAAATTTGAGAAGTTTTCACGATAATTTTTAATTTATTTTATTCTTTTATTTTTAAAATATTTATTGTTGAGAGTATAGATACCCCCCTCCCCACCTTACCCCTCTCCATCTGTGCTTTCTTCTTTATTTCTCTAGTTATAGGACTTCCATTTTACCAGTTTTCAGGTGGTTCTGAATGATGGTTGTTCTCTATTTTAGTTGTAATTTTGATGTGGTTGTAGGAGGCAGTGAATACCAGCAAATGCCACTATCTTGGTTCTCCTCATGATCATTTAAAAGAAATTATTTCTGCACCTTTCTCTTTATCTTCCCCTTCTGAGGCTTTCATTAGGCATAGGTTGATAAGTTTGATGGTATCCCACGAGTTTCTGAAACTCGTTAAGTTGTCTTCATTCCTTTTTATTTTTTTCAGTCTGGATAATCTTAATTGACTTATAGGCAGGCCCATTGATTCTTTCTTCTGCCTGTTCATATCTGATATTGAGCCCCTGTAGTGAATTTTTTTATTCTGGCAATTGTACTTTTCAATTGCAGAATTTCTGTTTGATTCTTTTAAAAAATATAATTTCTATCTCTTTATTGATAGTCTCTGTTTAGACATTATTCGAATACTTTAGTCTTCAGACATGCTTTCCTTTAGTTCCTTGAACATATTTAAAATTGCTAATTTAAAGCCTTTGCCTAGTAAGTCCACTGAATGGGCTTTCTGCTCCCCCATCTTCCAGTGTATAGACCAGTGATGGCGAACCTATGACACGCGTGTCAGAGGTGACACGCCAACTCATTTTTTTGGTTGATTTTTCTTTGTTAAATGGCATTTAAATATATCAAATAAATATCAAAAATATAAGTTTTTGTTTTACTATGGTTGCAAATATCAAAAAATTCCTATATGTGACACGGCACCAGAGTTAAGTTAGGGTTTTTCAAAATGCTGACACGCCGAGGTCAAAGGTTCACCATCACTGGTATAGACCATACTTTCTGGCTTCCTTTAATATCTCATAATTTTCTGAGGATGTTTGGACATTTTAAATAATAAAATATGGCTACTCTGAACATCAGATTCTCCCCCTCTATCCTGCCCCCCCCCCCCCGAATTTGTTATTGCTGTTTGTTTGGTGACTTTCTGAACTTTGCCATGTATGATCACTGAAGTTTCTGTTCAATTAGCTTAGTGACCAGCTAATGATTAGACAAAACTTTCTTTAAATGTCTGAAACCAGTAAGTTGCACACTCTTTGGCAAAGGGCTTTAGGTGTATGTTGGGGCACACCTTCAACACTCATCCAGGCAGTTTAAAACTTTACCTTAGTCTTCACTTCATGCTTGTACAAAGCCTCAAGGTCAACCTCAGGTGAAAGCTTAGGCCCTTCTCAGACTTTTCCTGAGCATGCTCACAGCCCTTACATGTGGCTGATTATCTAGATTTCAAGCCTTTTAAAGCCCACTATGGATATCACATTTACCAGCTTTTCCTCTTAAGACTTTTTTAGTTGCCCAGCTGTTATCCGCTGCCTTAGGAAGCCTCAGTGTTAAAAACTTGCCTCTGATTATTTTCAATAAATCCCCCCAGAGAAAAAGCAGTTTACAATGTGTCGGGTCTATGTCCAGTCAAATAAAGACAGTCTGGTGCTGTCTTCCAGGGTAACACCAGACAGTTCAAATAATGGCAGTTCTCTGGGAATGGGGCTTGGAATGAGTTCTAATCCTGCTCTGCTCCATTCAGTGTCTGCTAGGCTGCTGTTTTACAAGCTGTAGTTTCAGGCTATTAATTTTCAAGGTTACCACAGATTTGAGGTGGGGAAATGGAAATAAAGCAAGTTAAAAACACCATAAATTCTTCCCAGATAGCTGCAAGCCTTTGGTTAATTTTCGGAGTTCTGAAAAGATATCCTAAAGATGTTTTCCAGCATTATTACTTCTTCTATGGAGCAGACAATTTTGAGAGGTCCTTATTCCACAATTTCTCTGACATCCCTCTTCATTTTTTAAAATCTTTGTTGTTGAGAGTACTACATGTGTCCCCCATTCTCCCCCCACTTCCACCTCCACTCAGTTCCCACCCCTCCTCACGCCCCAGGCCTTCACTACACTATTCTCTGTGTCTGTGGATTATGCATATATGCATGTAAATTCTTTGGTTATTCTCTGCCCTCCTCTTCCCTCTGAGATCTGTCAATCTGTTCCATGCTTCCATGCCTTTGGACCTATTTTGTTCGTCAGTTTTTGTCCTTTAGATTCCACATATAAGTGAAATCATGTGATACTTATCTTTCTGTGACTGACTTAAACAAAATAAGCCTGTTCATTTATTTTTAACTTCAAGGTTGTTTCTTTCATTTTGGGGAGAAGAAGAGACAACATACTCGAAGAGAAGGAAGACCTAGATTCTGTTGCAACTATGTGTATGACATTTTCTCTCTTAAATTTTGGATCCCAGTTTTCCATCTGAAGAGGAGGGATGCAAATATACTTTCCCATCAATTCTGTGGGACTCTCTGAACTAAATTCTATTATGTATATGGAGATACTTTGGTCCCTTTGGAAGAAAAGCTTCATAACTGTTACTTCTAGTTCTTCCCATCTGTGTCCTTCATCAAACCACTAAACCAATTGCTTATTTTTCTCTGCCTTCACTCCTTCCTCCCCCTCACCACTTTTTTTAGGAAAGAGAAAATGTTCTCCCTGTAGACATGCCGGTAAATTTAAATTGCTTTAAATATCTTTAAAAGTACTTGAAAACGTTCAGAAAAAAACTGTTATTTGCCCTTTGACTGGAAATTATTATTATTTTACGCATATGCAGTATATTTTAATGTAATCTTGAATGTGATTATTAAAAGTTTTTATATTATACATAGTACTAGAAATAGAGTTTTGAAACCTACAATAGTCATTTATATTACCCACTCCTGTCCCCCCCCCCCCCCCCCTTTTGTCAAGTATCTCCCTAGCTCCATCAATTTCAAACTTGTCTGTGGAAAGTGGTTAGAATACATGGCTTTTTAAAAAATTGTGGTCAAATAAACATAACATAAAATTTACAGTTTTAATGATGTTTAGGTATACAATTCAGTGAAATTAAGTGCATTCACATTGTTATGCAATGTGTGCATCTCTTTTTGAAAAATATAGATTTCGTAGTTCCTGAACAATATTTGCTTTTTGAACCAATGTTGTTATTAAAAGTAAGTAGTGTGGACTATACTGGATTTTGCTCTTCATTTTGAAGGAAGCTATGAGATTTATAAGATGTGGTAGTTGTTGATTTCATTGGTCATGTTTCCTTTACCTCATTTCATTTCTGAAAACAACTTGAACAACCTAATTATTCGTGCACAATAAATATGCTTAACTCCCATCTCTTTTGGTGCTGTAGGTTGCAGTGCAGGCAGGAATTAACTCAGAAACAGCCATGTCAAGAGGATTGTATCAACCAGCAACAAGCTTTATGGGCTGCCAAATGTCAGCCGTCTCAAGCATTGGAGATTTCAGCATGGAGCAGGAATCTCCCCAACCCACAAAGAACTTTTCAATTCCTGACCCACATTCACACCAACAGACAGCCCAGAACTGTAATGTGACAGACAGCTATGTAGTACAAACTAATAGTGACACAGAGTGCTTAAATAAGTCTGACAAAATAGATGGAAAGACATCTCTTCAGATTGGTGAGAAAATGCTAGTCACAACCAGCGTTCTGTCTGAGGAGGAACAAACTCATTGCCTGGAGATAGGAAGCAACACATGTCATGGCAAGAGTAATTTATCTGAAGGCAAAAATTCTGCTGAACTCCATTCCCCGTTACAGGAAAGATTAAGTCCAGAGAACAGAACCACTGATTTAAAGTGTGACAGTTCCAGCAGATCAGAGGGATCGGAGAGAGAAATACTGACACAAGAACATATTGAAGTCAAGGAAGAAAGAGCCAGACCGCCTGCCTCTCCGCTATCAGTCTCGGAGTACTGTGCATCTGAAAACGAGTGTTCTCAAGACAAGCATTCCGCTGGGGAAGTTTTCTCAGGTGGGGTGAGAGGCTGAGATTATTTGCTGATTTTTGTTTGTTATTTAGTTTTGCTAGTTGGTATTGGTCTTATGTAAGAACAAAATATGCACTAATTTTAATCTTTGTCAAAAAACAAAATAGTGTCTTTGCCAACAAATTCCATTCTAATGAGTTCTTAAGTGTGCATGTGGAAATATTTTTGCAAAAAAATTATCTCATTTTTAAACCCACTGTGATATTTTAAAAAATATTTTAATGAGTTTTTATATACTATAATGAGTTGTGGATTGTTGCTACATGCTTTTAGCTGTGAAGTAATTCCGTCTGTGAGGTGGAACATCTTACCTTGCTTCTCCCTGAGGTTAGTGATCAGTAATCTAATCATATCCCCTCTTACAGATCATCTTCCTCGTGCAGACCCTGAGTCACAGAAGCCCTTCCGAAAAATGCAGGAAGAGTGGGAGGAGGACAGTTTGAACAGCAGCAGTGACCTCACCGTTTCTGTAAGTGAAGATGATCTGATTTTAAAGAGCCTGGAACCACAACCAAATCCAGGTGACAAGATGGAGGGAGAAGATGGAATAGAGGCCTTAAAATTAATCCACTCCGAGCAAGAAAGAGATGCCCCATCCACTGAAAAACATAATTGTATTTTGCAAACCCTAAGCTCTCCTGGTTCAGAAAAGGAATCCTCTACTAACTCACCAAGACAGTAAGCCATTCAATTTTTTTTCACTATTCTGTTTTTAATTATAGACATTTTTGGAGACCAGTTCACATGGAATGTATTATTGCACACTCAGTCATGAATGTGTAAGTTCCTTAAGTCTCATAAGTAGTCTTTTAGATAAGATATAATTTTATTTTTTTTTCCTTTTTTATGAAGTAGCTTTAAAAATCTGATTATTGTTGAATTTAAGGTGATTGGCAGTTTATAATCATATCCAAACAATCTCTGGTTGATTCATAAGTTATTCCCCCTACCCTCCATCTTTTTAGAAAATAAATCATTTTAAAGTTCTGATAGCACACAAGGTAGCAAACTGTTAAACTTACTAGGAATTCAGCTTTAGTGACTAAGAACTTATATCTAATTAATTTGCTTAATCCCTACATCACTTGCCAAAGTAGTATTCTGGTCATTTGATTAAATAGGAGTTAATGAATTCTTCTAAGGGTATATCTAAGCCAGCTTTCCTTTCTGAATGTAAATATGAGGACATTGAAATTTTTCATATTAACTTGGAATAACATCAGTGTTATATATTTTGTGCACTTACAGTATTTAACTCATAAAGGCTCATATATGATTTTTTTACTATTGATTGGAGATATTGGGTAAAATTGTGTAGATAGTCTGGAAACTGTTGAAAGCCAATTCTGCACTAAAACACACACACACACACACACACACACTAATAATATCAAATCTCTTTTAGGACAAGAAGGAACCTAAGTAAACAAACTAATGTAAACATCACCTTTTAAAAATGAGGAGACCAAGGCCAGGGGCATAAGGAGTGACACATAGGCCACTAGCACAGACCCTCCATAGAGCCTCCCTGACCCACACAGCCCTCAAAACTTTGTTACACCCAGAGGCTGTCATTCTTTCCTTCCAACAAACCCTACTGGAAACACTGGCAAGAGTGAAAAGCCGCCTTGGCCTGTGTGGCTCAGTGGTTGGAGTATTGTCCCATGCATTGAAGGATAATGGATTCAATTCCCGGTCAAGGGCACATACCTGGGTTGCAGGTTTGACCCCTACCTCCAGTTGAGGTGCAGCTGAGGTGTGTGCAGAAGGCAACCAATCAATGTTTTTTTCTCTCTTTCTCTTCCTCCTTCCCTTCCTTCCACTCTCTCTGAAAAAATCAAAGGAAAAAATATCCTCAGGTGAGAATTGAAAATGGCAGTATTTTATTCTTCTTGTGCCTGAATAATATTCCATTGTATACATATATTTTTTTATTCATTCATCCATCGATGGACACTTAGGTTGCTTCCATGTCTTGGCTATTGTAAGTAATGCTGCAGTGAACATGAGGATGCATATATCTTTTCAAGTTAGTCTTTTGCTTTCTTTTGAATAAATAACCAGAAGTGAAATTGCTGGATCATATAGTCATTCTATTTTTAAATTTTTGAGGAACCATCATAATGTTTTCTATAACTTCTGAACCAATTTGCAATCTCATCAACAGTGCACAAGGATAGAATTCCCTTTTCTCCACACTCTTGCTGACACTTATTTCTGGTCTTTTTAAAAAATATATATATTTTATTGATTTTTTAAAGAGAGGAAGGGAGAAGGATAGAGAGTTAGAAACATTGATGAGAGAGAAACATCAATCAGCTGCCTCCTGCACACCCCCCACTGGGGATGTGCCCACAACCAAGGTACATGACCTTGACTGGAATCGAACCCAGGACCCTTCAGTCCGCAGGCCGATGCCCATCCACTCAGCCAAACCGGTTAGGGCTCTTGTCTTTTTTATAATAGCAATTCTAATAGGTGTGAAATATCTCATTGTGGTTTTGGTTTGCATTTCCGTGATGATTAGTGATGTCAAGGACCTTTTTGTGTACTTGTTAGCCATCTATCAGATCATTCTGCACATTGTTCATTGGACTTTTTTGCTATTGAGTTATATGAGTTCTTTATATATGTTGGATATTAATCTCTTATTAGATACTAGAGGCCTGGTGCACAAAAATTTGTGCACTCGGCGGGGGTGGGGGGGTCACCTAGCCCGGCCTGTGCCCTCTCGCAGTCTGGGACCCCTCGGGAGATAATGACCTGCTGGCTTAGGCCTGCTCTCAGGTGGCAGAGGGCAGGCCCAATCCCTAGGTGCAGCCCCTGGTCAGGCTCAGAGCAGGGCCCATTTGGGAGTTGGGGCGCCGCCCCGTCATGCACAGAGCAGGGCGGATCGGGAGGTTGCGATGCCACCCTCAGTCACACTCAGGGTAGGGCCGATTGAGGGGTTGGGGCACCGCCCCCTGTCACACTCAAGGCAGGGTCGATGGGGAGGTTGCGGCGCCACCCCCTGTCACGCACAGAGCAGGGCCGATCAGGGGGTTGGGGCGCTGCCCCCTGTCACTCACAGAGCAGGGCCCATCAGGGGGTTGGGGCTCCGTACCCTGTCACACACAGAGCAGGGTTGATCAGGGGGTTGGGGAGCTCCCCCCCGTCACGCACAGAGCAGGGCCGATCAGGGGGTTGGGGCGCTGCACCCTGTCACACTCAGGGCAGGGCCAATGGGGAGGTTATGGCTCTACCCTGTCACACACAGAGCAAGGCCCGTGGAGGGGGGTTGGGGCGCCACCCTCTATCACCCACAGAGCAGGGCCGATCAGGGGCTTGGGGCGCCGCCACTGTCACACTCAGGGCAGGGCCGATGGAGAGGTTATGGCTCTACCCTGTCACACACAGAGCAGGGCCCGTGGTGGGGTAGGGGGGTTGGGGCGTCGCACCCTGTCACATACAGAGCAGGGCCGATCAGGGGGTTGGTGCGCCGCACCCTGTCAAACACAGAGCCGCAGGGCAATCGGGATTGGGGAGCTCCCCCCTATCAGGCACAGAGCAGGGCTGACCAGGGGGGTGGGGTTCTCCCCCCTATCAGGCACAGAGCAGGGCTGATCAGGGGGTTTGGGCGCTGCCCCCTGTCACGCTGATCCCGGTGCCGGGAGCCTCACTGCTCCGCTGATCCCGCTGCTGGGAGGCATATTACCCTTTTACTATATAGAATAGAGGCCTGGTGCATGGGTAGGGGCTGGCTGGTTTGCCCTGAAGGGTGTCCTGGATCAGGGTGGGGGTCCCCACTGGGGTGCCTGGCCAGTCTGGGAGAGGGGCTAAGGGCTGTTTTCCGGAAGCGGGTGACTGAAGCTCCCAACCGCTCCTTTTTCTCTCTTTTTTTTTTTTTTTATTCTGGGCCAGCTTTAGCTCTGAGGCCTCGCTGCTGAAAACATGGATACAATGTTGCGGTCCGGCTGGCTGAAGCCTGGCTGAATGAAAGCTGGTTTCTGGGGTTTTGTTTAGCTTCTATATTTGCAACATAGTTGCTTAGAGTTGCAGCTGAGAGGCCGGCAAGTGAGGCGGGGAACGTTGGAGTTTGCCGTCACTGGAGCAAGCAAGCCTCCCTGCTCGCTTCAGTGCATGGCTGCCAGCCGCCATCTTGGCTGACAGTTAATTTCCATAAGGATATGCTGATTAGCCAATGGGAAGGGTAGCGGTCGTACACCAATTACCATGTTTCTCTTTTATTAGTGTAGATAGTATTTGCAAACGTTTTCCCTCATTCTGTAGGTTGCTTTTTCATTTTGTTGATAGTTTCCTTTGCCGTGCAGAAGTTTTTTAGTTTGATATAGTTCCACTTGTTTATTTTTGTGTTTGTGGCCTGTGCTTTGGTGTTATATCCAAGAAATTGTTGCTAGGACCAATGTCAGGCAGCTTTCCCTCTATATTTTCTTCCAAGAGTTTTACAGTTTCAGGTCTTACATTTAAGTCTTTAATCCATTTTGAGTTTATTTTTGTTTATGATGTACAGTATGGATCCACTTTCATTTATTTGCATGTGGCCATCCAGTTTTTTAACACCATTTGTTGAAGAGAGAGGCTTTGTGTATTTTTCCCATTGTGTATTTTTAACACTCTTGTCAAAAACTAGTTGACTGTATATGCATGGATTTATTCTGTTCTACATATCTGTGTTTATGCCAGTACTATATTATTTTGATTACTGTAGCTTTGTAATGTTTTGAAATCAGGAAGTGTGAGTCCTCCAGCTTTGGTCTTTTTTCTCAATATCATTTTGGCTAGTCAGGGTCATTTGTGGTTCCATATGAATTTTAGGGTTTTTTTTTATTTATTTAAAAAATGCCACTGGGATTTTGCCCATGAACACAAGATATCTTTTCATTTATTTGTGTCTTCTTTAATTTCTTTCAACAGTGTTTTGTAGTTTTCAGTATACAAGTCTTTTGCCTCCTTGGTTAAGTTTATTTCTAAGCATTTTATTCTTTTTGATGCTATTGTAAATGGGATTGTTTTAGTAATTTTCTTTTTGGATTGTTCAGTGTAGAGAAATGCAACTGATTTATGTGTGTTGATTTTGTATCCTGTAATTTTACTGAATCAGAGTATAAGCATTTTAAAGTGATTTCCCTGAGAAGAACATTAGGGTGTGAGCATAAATAGGAAAGCAGACCAAGGTCTGACTCCATATTCAAGATCAGGAAGATCAGAAGGAGCCAGAAAAGGATCTGAGACGAGGCTTAGTGAAGACCAAGGAGAACCGAGGTGTGCTGCAGATACCAAGCAGAGTGTTTCCAGTAAGGTTAGAAAGATTAAAGAACCTTTTCAGGTCCCAGAGCTGGTTGGAAGAGCAGCTAGCATCCAAACTGACAGGTCATGCTCCAAGTTCCTGTGCTCTACCACATACATCACAAGCATGACAGTGATGTACTGGTCAATAGCACCACCTCTGTGCCAGGGCCTGTGTCAGCACTTTATTTATAATTATTTACTCCTATTATCAGCACCATTTTATAGAGAAGGAAACTGAGACACAGAGAGGTTATGTTCAGTCACAAAATGGCTCATCTGGATCCAGAGTCTACATTCTGAACTAGGATCCTGGGCTACCTCCTTCCTCTACTGCCTAAATAATGGCAGTATCATCAAGGATAAATTTTATAAGGTTGAATAAGGAAGATCAAGAAGCAAATTCGATTCTTTAATTAGAAAAGGGAAATAAAACTAAGCAGTTCCAGTTTGACCCTTTGCTCTGTCCATATTGATTTTTGTGCCTTCCAACCTCAGATAAGCTCATGGAGTGCTATGTGCCCTTCTTCAAGCTTGAACGAAGTACTTGCAAAGCTCCTTTGTTCTTTCTCCCTTGGAGTACTACTGAGAGCAAAATGTAGTGCTGCCTTTTAAGTCAAATGAAAGCCTTGCTTTCTCAAGGTCATAAAAAGCTGATCTCATCCAGTGATTTTGATTTTAATTTAGTCCCTCTTCAAAGTTAAATATAGAAAGTTCTTGCAGCTGAGAAAGAGTTGCTGCTGAAAATTATATTGCCTTGAATAATAGGTTACAACTGCGTTCTTTTCGAATTTACCCTAAGTTCGCTTTAAGTGGATCTGGAAGCATATTTTAGATCCAGTGTCCTTCCGAAGTGATGATGCCTTCAGATATCTTTTCTCTGTTGCTTTTCTCCTTCACCACTATCACTGTTTTTCCTGGACATGGCCTCTGCCGTTCAACATAGGTGGCCCCTGAGATATTTCTTATCACCCCATTCTGGTTTTTGTTCCCAAAGTAAGGTTGTGCATTACGCTTTTGATAAAATAACCCTATGCCAGCCAGGGGGGCTCTTAGTGTATCCCCTCATGTTCTACCTGGCATTTCATTCCCCAGCCTTGCCTGTGCCTCTCCTGTTAGCTACCTATTTTGATCTGAAAAAATCTAAGACTTTCCTTATCTTTATTTTGGTTTACACTGCAAAAGTCCAGAACCAGGCAGTATTCCTGAGATTTGATCCTCAGCAAAATAAGCAGTAATTGCAGTCATTACCACTAGGGGGGTCTGTACAGATGTTAAAAGACGTCTCCATTGACCAACTGAAACCTGGTTCCCAGCCTTTGCCAACCATCTCACCACAGGCTGCTGGCCTGAGTCAGAGGAGGTGGGTGGCCTGGAGAAAAGGCAGGTGTGGGGGATACTGAAAAGCACTTGCAGAGGTTACAGCATGAACAATTTGCTTTAACCTTTCTTGCAAGGCAGGTCTACTGATGTAAATTCCCTCAGTTTTTGTTTGATTACTTATTCTTCAATGCTCATATATATATTCAGGTTTTCATTCATCTTGAGTCAAATTTGAAAATGTATAATGTACTAGAAAGAGATCTATTTTCTAAGTTTTCACATTTGTGAGCATACTTTATATTTTAGAATGTCTACTGTGTCAATAATTATTCCCTTTTTCTCTCATAATTTTTTGTCTGCCCTGTTTTTCTATTGATCACGTCTGCATAAGATTTGTCTATTTTATTAATTTCTTCAAATAATCCAATTTGATCCCATCTATTGTCTATTTTATTAATTTCTTCAAATAATCCAATTTGATCCCATCTATTGCTTTTTAAAAATCTCATTCCTTTCTATTATTATCTTTTTAAATTTATCTTTATTGTTGAAAGTATTACAGACACCCCCTCTTTCCCCCATTGATCCCTCCCTCCCAGGCCTTCGCCACACTATTGTCTGCATCCATGGGTTGTGCATATATGCATGTAAGTTCTTTGGTTAATCTCTTCCCACCCTCCCAACCCCACCCCACCCCCTCCTTCCCTCTGAGATTCATCAGTCTGTTCCATGCTTCCATGTCTCTGGATCTGTTTTGTTCATCAGTTTATTTTGTTCATTGGATTCCACAAATAAGTGAGATCATGCGATACTTGTCTTTCTCTGACTGGCTTACTTCACTTAGCATAATCATCTCCAGGTCCATCCATGCTGTCTCAAAAGGTAAGAGATCCTTCTTTTTTACAGCTGCATAGTTTTCCATGTGTATATGTAACACAGCTTCTTTATCCACTCATCCACTGATGGGCACTTGGGCTGTTTCCAGATCTTAGCTATTGAAAATTGTGCTGCTATGAACATAGGGGTGAATATATTCTTTCTGATTGGTGTTTCATGATTCTTAGCATATATTCTTAGGAGTGGGACCACTGGGTCAAATGGCAGTTCCATTTTGAATTTTTGAGGAAGCCATACTGTTTGGCATAGTGGCTGCACTAGTCTGCATTTCCACCAGCAGTGTACTAGGGTTCTCTTTTCTCCACATCCTCACCAGCACTTGTCATTTGTTGATGGTATCCATTCTGACAGGTGTGAGGTAATACCTCATTGTCGTTTTAATTTGCATCTCTGATGGTCAGTGACCTTGAGCATTTTTCATGTGTTTCTTGGCATCTGTATGTCCAATTTGGAGAAGTGTCTATTGAGGTCCTTTGCCCATTTTTTAATTCAATTGTTTGTCTTTAAGTTGTATGAGTTCCTTATATATTTTGGATATTAACCCTTTATCAGATGTGTCATTGTCAAATATGTTCTCCCGTAGAGTGGGCTCCCTTTTCGTTTTGTTGATGGTTTCTTTTGCTGTGCAGAAGCTTTTTATTTTGATGTAGTCCCATTTGTTTATTTTCTCCTTAGTTTCCTTTGCCTTAGGAGCAGAGATGAACCACCTGCATTGTGCCCTGTCCAGATTCCTGCCCACAGAAGCCATGAGCATAGCGCATAACAAAAAGCTGTTGGTTGTTGTTTTGCACCACTAACTTTGGGTTAGCTTGTTACACAGCAGTAGATTACCAGGATAGCTGTGACTATTGGTTGAAGAAGATTAGCCATTCCAGATTTCAGGGGAGAACTGCAGTTTAAGCAAAGGCCTTGTAGACAAGGCACCATGGCCCATCTCTAGGGAACTATTGTTACTTCAACCAAAGGAGTGGCTCACGTGGCAGAGTCTAGTGCCCCTGCAGGCCAAGGACACACCCAGGGATTGCAGGGTCTTTTCCTCATCTCTTCATCCCAGACATGAGCAGCCAGCTACCTTGTCCTGCTCAGGAAAGGTGTACTTACCCGGAATTAGGGATGTGCTTGTCTGACACCCCTTGAACTCTGACACTAACAAGAAAAGCTTTTCACCTGGTTCCTAGGGTCTACCCAGGAGGGCCAGTTAGCTTTTATTGTTTTCTTACTCTCATCCTCCCTGCCTTTCCTCTACATTTAATCCATTTATTCATTTCTAATGATGATTTGTTATCATCGACTTTCTTGTTTCTTCTTTTGTCTTTGGAATTCTTTTAGCAGCTTTTTAAGTGAATGAGTATTTGAATAATGAATTGTTTCACTTCTTCACTTTAATTTAGTACTGACCCTTTGAAAGGCCCAGCAGCAATCCAGCACCATCTTTGCAGTAGTCCTGGAATATTTGATTTATAGATACTCATACAGCAGGAGGCCAGCATTAATAGCTACATGCTCGTCCCTTTCCTGCAGGTGCCCTCCCTGGGTGCAGCCACTCCCATTACATGGTCATCATGGAGGGGGACCCTGAGCACTGAGTCAGATTGCAGAGAGACATCTGCCTGACTGGTCTGAGCTCCCCTTCAGTGGAGGGTGACTGCACTGGACCCCATTCCCTTTCATCAGAGTTAATTGGCCCCTAAGGAGACACTTATCCTGGAGAAGTGACATACTGACTTATTTTAGGGTCTGACCACTGCCTGAGCCCTCCATAAGCCCGTCCACCATCTCATCGTGCCTCTAGTTTCTTCTGTCCCTGGGTCCCCTCACATACTGTAACCCTTGCCAGCCCAGTGTGAGTTCCTTATCTGTTCTCTTACAGACACATGTATACATACATATAAAGACAGACAGACATGTCACCGCATAGCAGAAGTCTGATTTTATGATCCCCCATTTGTCATTAAGCCCCAGCAAAGTTTATTCTCCTAAAATTATTGAGCACGGGGGCGGGAGGAGGGGGGAGGTGGCTCTGGGAGGGGAGGTGGGCGCAGAGGCGTGGGTGGCCCCGAGCAAGCCCGAAAGCGCAGTCCTTACTTCTCTGAGTCCAGAGTGGTGAGCACACTTTCCAGGGTCTCCTTCCTGGTTCCCGCCTGTAGTGTTTGGGTTCTAGACTTTGTGCAGGAAAAATTTTACAACACAAGTCCAAGTGATTATGAGGGAACATTTGTTAAATCGGGGAACAGTAAAGCAAGAAAGGGCTTAGCATAGAAGCAACAGGAGAGCCTAGGCTGGGCTCCCTTAGCTCTCTGGGAAGTCAGAGAAAAGGGGGCCTTAGAGACAGGTTCAGGGGTTTGCCTGGGACGAGCTGCTGCTGCCCATTGCTCCCCTGGTTGCAAGCCTCATGGGGTCCTTTGGAGTTTAGGAGTGGCATGTCTGTGGGGGGAGAAGTGGGGGAAGAAGAGAAGAAAGGGAATGGTGGGGGCTGCTCCCCAGAGGGAGAGCGAGTGCTGGGCACTTTGTCTTGAGGCTTTATCTCTTTCTTGAAGGTGGGACTCTTAGGGGAGGTCGCAGGGGAGGATTTCGGCAGAATATTCGTCAGTTTTCTAGTTATGTTCCTTCAGGGTCATGGCCTCTACTGATTGGTCAGTGTCAGGGAAAGGGGGTCGTCAGCCATCGCAGCGGGTCCAGGTGTCACCCACCTGGTTTTGCTGCTTTTCTGGGCCTGGAGATGAAATACAGCTGAGGCCTAGATGTTATCTCTAGGGAGGTGACCTGTATCTGCTGTAAATTGCTCTATCCGTTTGTTCAGCTGTATGTCTGTTTCCCTATTCCACTGTCCTGGCTTACTGGCCTGCCTCACTGTCAGATACCCTTTTGCCAGAAGTACCCTCTTAGAGTTTAGTTATAGAACTGATTATGATAACATCTAATAAACAAACAGAAGTGTTATTTTAAGTTTTTTAAAATTATTGTTTAAAGTATTACATAAGTCTCCTTTTTTCCCCCCGTTGACCTCTCCCCCACCACCCTCTCCCCCGAGCACAAGCCCTCCCCCCTCCCCTACTGTCTGTGTCCATTGGTTTTGCTCATATGCATGCATGCAAGTCCTTTGGTTGATCTCTTACTCCCTCACCCCCCGCCTTCCCTCATAGGTTGGACAGTCTGTTTGATGCTTCTATGTCTCTGGTTCTATTTTTGTTCATCAGTTTATGTTGTTCATTATACTCCACAAATGAGTAAGATCATGTGATATTTATCTTTCTCTGACTGGCTTATTTCGCTTAGCATAATGCTCTCTAGTTCTATCGATGCTGTTGCAAATGGTAAGAATTCCTTCTCTTTTATAGCAGTGTAGAATTCCATTGTGTAGATGTACCACAGTTTTCTAATCCACTCGTTTGCTGATGGGCACTTAGGCTGTTTCCAAATCTTAGCTATGGTGACTTGTGCTGCTATAAACATAGGGGTGCATATATCCTTTCTGATTGGTGTTTCTAGTTTCTTGGGATATATTCCTAGAAGTGGGATTACTGGGTCAAATGGGAGTTCCATTTTTTATTTTTTGAGGAAACACCATGCTGTTTTCAACAGTGGCTGCACCAGTCTGCATTCCCACCAGCAGTGAAGGAGGGTTCCTTTTTCTCCACATCCTCTTCAGTACTTGTCCTTTGTTGATTTGTTGAAGACAGCCATTCTGACAGGTGTGAGATGGTATCTCATTGTTGTTTTGATTTGCATCTCTCGAATGATTAGTGACTTTGAACATGTTTTCGTATGTCTCTTGGCTTTCTGTATGTCCTCTTTTGAAAAGTGTCTATTTAGGTCCTTTGCCCATTTTTTTATTGGATTGTTTATCTTCCTTTTGTTAAGTTGTATGAGTTCCCTGTAAATTTTGGAGGTTAAACCCTTATTAGAGATAACATTGGCAAATATATTCTCCTATGCAGTGGGTTTTCTTGTTGTTTTGTTGGTTTCTTTTGCTGTGCAGAAGCTTTTTATTTTGATGTAATCCCATTTGTTTATTTTCTCCTTAGTCTCCATTGCCCTTGAAACTGTATCAGTAAAGATATTGCTATGACATATGTCTGCTATTTTGCTGCCTATGGAGTCTTCTGAAACTTTTATGGTTTCCCGTCTTAGGGTTAAGTCCTTTATCCATTTTGAATTTATTTTTGTGTACGGTGTAAGTTGGTGATCTAGTTTCATTTTTTTGCAAGGATCTGTCTAATTTTCCCAATACCATTTATTAAGAGACTGTCTTGACTCCATTGTATGCTCTTGCCTCCTTTGTCAAATATTAATTGAGCATAATGGCTTTAGTCGATCTCTGGGTTCTCTGTTCTGATCCATTGATCTATATGCCTGTTCTTGTGCCAATACCAGGCTGTTTTAATTACAGTGGCTTTGTAATATAGCTTGATATCTGGTATTGTGATCCCTCCAATATTTTTCTTCTTTCTCAATATTGCTGTGGCTAATCGGGGTCTTTTTTTATTCCAGATGAATTTTTGGAGAGTTCTAGGTCTTTGAACTATGCCATTAGTATTTTAATGGGGATTGCATTGAATCTGTAGATTGCTCTTGGTAGTATGGACTTTTTAATGATGTTGATTCTACCAATCCATTAACACGGCATATTCTTCCATTTGTTTATGTCTTCCTCTATCTCTTTTTTCAGCATCCTGTAGTTTTCTGAGTACAGGTTCTTTGTCTCCTTGGTTAATTAATAGTCTTTTTTAAACTTTTCCAAAATGAGAACTTGATTATATTGAATTTTTGGAAGGCATAAAGTTATATGACAATCAAACATTTTCCCTCAATGTACTTTTTTGCAGCAGATATTTAAAGCCAGGTCACTTTAGGTGACTGGCTTCATAAATCTGTGCGCACCGCCGATTGGAGAGCACAGGTAACACTCTAATAATGACACTCCTCTGGTCATTTAAAATTAATTTAATTTTTTTAAAAAAATGTATTTCAGAGAGAGTAAGGAGAGGGAGATGGAAACATCAATGATGAGAAAGAATCATTGATCAGCTGCCTCCTGCACACCCCCTACTGAGGATAGAGCCCACAACCCAGGCATGAGCCATGACCAGGAATCTAGCCCTGACCTCTTGGTTCATGGATCTGTGCTCAACCACTGAGCAACACTGGCCAGACAGTGAGTGCCAATTTAAAAGAAACCCAGGGAACAAGAGCAAATCATTCTGGACTTCACCTTCCCACCAAGGAGAAATTTTATCAGCCCAGATGTTAAGTATGGGATCCATAGTTATCAAAGAGAAAATGGACTGAGAACACTTACCCATTTCATAAAGCACATCTGCAGCCATCACAAGTAATTCTTGGCCACTAAAACACATTATGGTTCAAACAGTTATCCCTGTGTGAGGGTGGAGGGAAACGCCTATTATAAACTGTCTCAGGCCTCCCAGTGCCTCATTAAGGAAAAAAAAAAAATGGAACAGAATGATGAGGTCGGGTTATGAGGCCAAAGTGGGGGAAAAGGCAAGGGTTTTGCTTGTGCAGCCTCTGCCACAATAAAGAGGACCTTAACCCAGATGGACGGTACCCTACAAAATGTAGCCCATGATTCAAGCTGTCAGCTTAACCACACTGTTTCCAGGTAAAGAGAAGGAGCCCTTGTTTCCTTGGTAAAGAACAGGAGCCCGTTGGCTGACCCTTGGTCTGCAGCCTGCTGCAGCCCGCCCTGCTCCATTGGCCTTTGTGTCTCCGTCCCCTCCTTCCCTTCTTGTAGGCATTGTGCTTCCTTCGAGTGGCCCCCTGTAAGGGACCACCCAAGGGGCGACACAATGGGAACTGAGGTAGCCACCAAAACATAGGTTTCGTTAGACTGCCCATTAAAAGCAAAAGACTGTTTAACTATGTATGTGTTTGTCCTTTCTACAACTGTTTTGTGTGGCAAACAAAACCCCCTATACAAACTTCACTGTGGCCGCACATACAGCTGTTCCAGCCATTGGGGGTCAGGTTTGAGATAGTCACTCCAGTTTATTTTCCCAGGGCACTAATTCTTGATGCGGTTTATATTTACACATTTGGATTTATGGTCAGGAAATCTGATATCAAAGCAAACAAATTGCACTGGCTTTATGAAACTATTGACAGTCCCGGAGTTTGTGGCTGGGCATTACTCTTGGGTGGAATTGGTCAGTGATGCTCCTTAATAAAAGCTAGCAGCCTAGAATTCAGTTCTCAATAGCCATTTACACCTCTGTAAAAGGATTAGCTCCAGCCAATTGTTATACTGTTTAAACCTTAATTTGCATCTTTATAGAGGTAGAGCTTCTAGGGACCTCTCCGATTCTCAGTTGTATTTGTGTACCTGTGGGTGGGAGGTCACTGAAGGTTTTCTCTTATTGGTGAAGGTGCTGAATTGCTTCAGGATGACCAGTAAGCTACACAAATTGAATTAGAGTCTCAGTTTTGAGTGACAACAGTGTCCTCTGGCTCCTTAGTTATATTTTGTAGCAGTTGTGGTCTTTTGAGTGTTTGGTACATGAGTGCATTCTATTACTTCTGCTTAAACTTAAGAAATAGGGTCATGGGAGGATTTTAAATCCTGTTCATTGGAATCAGCAAATTTCCTTGAGAATTAAATGTTAAAAAAAAAAAAGAACTAGAACTTGATAAAGTGATAGTTTTAAAAGTAAACTTTTCTATACAAATCATGTGTTGTTAGTTTAAAGATCAAAGTAGGATCAAACCAGGAGGAGAAAGTAGTAGAGTTTTGGGGCAACTGTTTTTGCATTGGAATTGGGAAAAAAGAAGGGTTGCTTTGTCTCTCTCCCATCTTTCTGTGCAAGGGTTCATCCTAAATAACACACCCATAGCTATGGTCACCTCCACAAAGATGCGTCTTTTTTATTTGTCATTGTTAAAGACAATTTTTTTCCTAAAACTTTGTTCGGGATGTTACTAACTATAGTACTTACCATTCTTAAGTCTCATTAAAAATACAGTAAATGAATTTTATAAAACCTTCTAAACGTAGCATTATATTACGTAAATTACTTAAGCAAACATATAGCTATTTATGGTCATTGATTGCCATACCATTTTGAGACTTTTGTCCCCTAGAGAATATAAAACCTGTAAGCTCAGCCTGTAGCACTACAATTGAAACACATAAATTCTAAGTCCCCCAAAAGATAATACCCACAAGAATGTGTGAAAGTTATCTGGTAGAGTTAAAGAAAAGTTTATTTTCTGTAGTCCTCATACTGGGTTATTTTTGCCAAGAAATAATTATCAGTTTTGATACTGAAATAAAAAGCAGAGAAACTATTCTTTCTAACTCACTTTAAAAAAAACAAACCTTGCCCTGTCCAGTTTGGCTCAGTGGATAGAGCGTCGGCCTGCGGACTGAATGGTCCCGGGTTCGATTCCGGTCAAGGGCATATACCTTGGTTGCTGGGCATGTCCCCAGTGGGGAGTGTGCAGGAGGTGGCTGATCGATGTTTCTCTCACATTGATGTTTCTAACTCTCTATTCCCTCTCCCTTCCTCTCTGTAAAAAATCAATAAAATATATTTTTTTAAAAAACAAACCTTAATTTGAGGGTTCACATTATCTTGCAGTAGAGTTGTTCTCTAAATTATCGCCCAAATTCTGTGAGATTGAAAGATGAAAATGAAGCTAGAAAGCAATTGCTTTCAATTTAGACCCCCAAAAATGTAGTTGTATGCTTTAACTGTTACTGGGTAAAATAAAATATACCTCTTCAAAGTGTCATTTGTGGCCTTGGCCGGCATGGTTCAATGGTTAGAGCATCGGCCTTCCCACCGAAGGGTAACTGGTTTGATTCCTGGTACCTGGGTTGCAGGTTCGATCCCCGGTCCTGGTCAGGTGTGTCGGGGGGGGGAGAGGGGGGGCAGCCAATCAATGTGTCTCTCTCCCATCGATGTTTCTCTCTCTCTCTCTCTCCCCTCCCTGCCTCCCACTCTCTCTAAAAATCAATGGAGAAAATATCCTCAGGTGAGGATTAACAAAAAATAAGTAAAGTGTCATTTGTGTTTCTAACAATTACTTGTCAGCTAGCAGGTTTGTCCACTTGCTGGACTTCCCAAAGAACAAGCTGATGGTAGAGCTCAGCCTGTTGGTTCCAGGACCATAGGAATGCAAATAGAAGACATGAAAGAAATTGGGATCTTGGATTCTAAAATAGTGTTTTTATAATACATAGTCTTTAATCTTTAGCTTTTTACAGTGTGTGAATCATTTAGTGGAGTTATTTTCAACAAAGAATTGATGTATATGATGTATAGTTTGCAAACTAGTCTGGTATTGTTACTGGCAGAAATAGTTTCTTACAGTGTCGTGGGAAAGGAATTTCAGGGACACTCTCGAAGGAGGATTTGAGTGATAGTGGCAAGATTTATTAGAGCAAAAACAAAGGAAGGCTTAGGATAGAAGAGCCCAGATCACAGCAACAGGAATAAGCCTAGACTGGGCTGCCCTCACTCAGGAAAGGAAGTTACAGAGGCAAAAACAGAGTCCTTAAAGTCCTCTGCTTCCCTGGTTGCAAGTCTCGTGGGGACCCTTAGAGTTTAGGAGAAAACAAAGCAAAAGTACAGTCCAAGAGAAAGAAGGGTGCACGGGGCACAGATGCCCCTGAAAAGGCTGTCGCACTTGACGGGAGGCTTCACTGGTGGGTCCAGCAAAAGAAACTGGTTGACATTGCTGATGTGCCCCCAGGTACATCATGCCCGATGCCTTATCCATGACCAGGTGGTTCAGCTCCGTCTTGCAATGGGAAAAGTTCAGCTTCCGGGGCTGCAGGCCTGCACTTGTGCCCACTGGCCCAGGAGGGTCAGGACCCAGAGTTGCAGTGCTGTCACCTCCAATGTCTGAGGCTCCAGTAGTCCAGCTCAGTCTCTGCTCCCAGCTGGCATTAAAATTCTTAGCTGTGTGACCTTGGGCAAGTTATTTAACTTCTCTGTGCCTCGTGTCGCTCACTGTCTATCTGTCACCAAGGCTCAATGGCTCCCAGGCTGCACAGCTGCCCTGCCCACCCAGACAGGCCTTTGTTAAGCTTTTACTCTAATTCCTTGTGTTTCAGGAGGTGCAGGCTTTCTTTCAAACTATCCATCTCTTTCCTGGCGTTTCCTGGAGCTGTGCTAGTACCCTCCTACCATCCAATTCCTTTTTTGGATTTTCTGGGGTTTAGTGCCCTTATCCTACCCAGTCCTTTCCCGGGGTCATCTCCTCCCCCTTTATGGTCTCCATTTTGGCTCCTACTGTGCAAGCTTCATAGTTCTGCTTTATCGTTTGGCTTCTATTGCACATACACTAATAGGACTTCCCCTGTGCCATTTCCCCTACTCCCCAGTCAGATGGACTCCCTGGGGACTGTGAAGCTGCCTCTTCCTACATAATGAGGCTGGTTTCTTTGCTCCCTTCCTTTTGTTAATAACTAACTGTTAGAAATCCGCAGCACAGACCAGCTCATCTTTTATCCAGATAAGGTTCTGAGCTAATCTAGAGTAGACCATAAGCTTGGTGCAGGCAATGCTCGTGGCATTTTATTGATTACTTGCTGTCACCCATGGAAGCCCCAGACTGGTATAAAACCAACATCTAAACACAGACTGTAAAAATAGATGTGTCACCAATTTCTCTAATCTAGGTTTAAATCTTGACCTGTCACTCAACAAATAGTGTAAGGGTGTTTTCAGCATGTGCCGAGTGCTATGTGAAGCTTACAGTACAATAAAAATTCTGAAATCCAGTTGCTGTTCTAAACTAGCTTTTGGTTTTGTTGAGAAGACTAGGCAGATATGACATAACTAGAGAATAGTGCAGTGTAGGATGTTGTCTAATTGTGCTAAAGGAATCAGGGATAGGAGAGATCCTATTAATGAGGTAGTCAGAGAAGCTCCTAGACAAGTGTGAGATGAGCTAGGCTAAGCCTCCCGCTTGGATTGATCAGATTGGAAAAGAACAGAGGTTATCTAGACTATCAGGTGTTACTGAGTACTGGCATACCATGGTGGTATTGGGGGTGGGGAGGGTATAGTATGCAAGCAACAAGGGGTACTGAAAGGTTAACATGGTAGTGTACGGGCAGGTTAAATAGCCATCTCATTCAGTGATTAATGAAAATTGAATTTATTTAAGGAAAAGAAGGTGAGGTGGGGATATACAAAGGGAAGAGCTACACAGAGAAAAGGGGCCTTGGAGACAGGTTCAGGCAGTAAGCCCAGGACAAGCTGCCGCTGCCCATTGCTTCCCTGGCTGCAAGGCTCATGGGGTCCTTGCTGGTCCCCACACCTCTCTTCCCCTGGCATTTCCTGTTGCCTTTTTTTTTCTTGTAGCACACTCTCCCCTCCCCCCCATTTATCTTTATTGTTGAAAGCATTACTGGTGTCTCCCTTTTTTCTCCCATTAACATCCTCCTTCCCACTTTCTTCCCCTCCCCAAGTTTTCACCCCACTATTGTCTATGTCCATGTATGCATATAAGTTCTTTTGTTAAACTCTTCCCTCCCCCCACTTCCCTCTGAGAATCCTCAGTCTGTTTCATGCTTCCATGTTTCTGGATCTGTTTTGTTTGTGAGATTATTTTTGTTCATTAGATTCCACATATAAGTGAGATCATGTGATACTTGTCTTTCTCTGACTGGCTTATTTCACTTAGCGTAATACTCTCCAGGTCCCTCTATGCTGTTGCAAAGGGTAAGAGATCCTTCTTTTTTACAGCTGCATAGTATTCTTTTGTGTAAATGTACCACAGCTTTTTTATCCACCCATCTACTGATGAGCACTTGGGCTGTTTCCAGATCTTAGCTATTGTAAATAATGCTACTATGAACATAGGGGTGCATATATTCTTTCTGGTTGGTGTTTCAGGCTTATTAGGATATATTCCTAGGAGTGGGATCACTGGGGCAGTTCCACTTTTAATTTTTTGAGGAAACTCCACACTGTTTTGCATAGTGGCTGCACCAGTCTGCATTCCCACCCATAATGTACTAGAGTCCCTTTCTCCACATCCTCATCAGCACTTGTCATTCATTGATTTGTTGATGGTAGCCATTCTAACAGGTAAGTGATTCCTCATTGTTGTTTTTGTTTTTGCCTGTGCTGGTCCTTAGGTGGAAATGTTATCTCCCCTTCTATCTAAATCCTGCCTGCCCAATTATCCTCCTCCTTGTCCAGCCCCTGCTACCCCCACCCCTCCCCACCCCCCATGAAGGCAGGGAGCTCTGTCTCTCTACCCCCTTGCAATTTCTTATTGTCTTCTCATTGATTAAGTCAGTGATGGCAAACCTTTTGAGCTCGGCGTGTCAGCATTTTGAAAAACCCTAATTTAACTCTGGTGCCGTGTCACATATAGAAATTTTTTGATTTTTGCAATCATAGTAAAACAAAGACTTATATTTTTGATGTTTATTTTATATATTTAAATGCCATTTAACAAAGAAAAATCAACCAAAAAATGAGTTCGCATGTCACCTCTGACACGCGTGTCATAGGTTCGCCATCACTGGATTAAGTGCTCTCCCTTACTGCTCTGAAATTGGCTCACCTTAAGAACAGGCTGTTATTCTGTGAATTGAGTGGTGACAGGATAAAGCCTTTCAGAAAGAATTAGGCCCTAGATTCTGGAGCACTGACAGGGTGGCCCAGAGTCCAGACAGGCCTGAATCCATGGGGCCCACTTGTATTTCCTGGCCAGGGTAAAAGGCCTTCAGAGTGAGGGTGGGCTTGAGCCTGCACTTATTACTCACCCTCCAGTAGATGGATAGAGTGAGTCTCTTTCATCCTGTCATGTCAGTTAGATGATCATATTGTTTTATATGTTGTTTCATTTTCTTTTGGGGTATGTATTGAACATTCCCAACTACATGTGTGATCAGCTCAATAAAAACATAAAATACTGTCTTTGTCTTTAATATCTTCTCCCATAGCTTTTAAAATCATTTTCCCCCAAAATATACTTTTTTTTAAAAAGCAAGTTATAACCAATCTGTTTGGAGGCTACTATAATACCATGATAAACCTAATCTGAAACTGTTAAACTCTAAACTGATGAACAAAAACAGATCCAGAGACAGAGAAGCATCGATCAGACCGTCAAACCTCAGAGGGAAGGTAGGGGAGGGTGGGGGAAAGGGGAGAGATCAACCAAAGGACTTGTATGCATGCATATAGCCTAACCAATGGACACAGACACCAGGGGGGTGAGGGCATGAGTTGGGGGGGGGGGGGGACAATGGGGGGATAAGGATACATATATACTACCTTAATCAATAAAGAGAGAGAAAAAAGCTGGGGAAAAAGACAACAACAACTGTTAGACTCTACAAGTCCCTCAGGAGACTGGAAATAGATAATGAAGGCTGAATCCCTCTTCCCATGCCTTCCTGTTCTTACTAAGAATAAAGAAAATTTTATTTCCATGGGATCTAAATGGAGAAATAATAGTCATTTTTCTGCATTCAGAAATGGAGGCCATAACCTATACTTCAACCAGCAGTTTTCAATTTCTTAGCAGTGACAATTTAAGTAAATTTCATTTGAGTTGTGGAGCTCTAACTTTGTTATGATTGACAATATAAAATTAGCCTTTTCTGCTGTTGAGATTATCTAGCATTCCTATCAGTCAGGTGGATTGTGGAATGACATTGCACAGCTGTGGATTTGGAGTCTTCAAAGAGTTAAAAGTTACTTCCTCTGATGGATTTAAAACTGCCACGTACACACAAACAAGTTTTTCAAACTGCCCTGTTTTACATCCTTGTCGAGAGACCGTCTAGTTGCTGCATTTTTATGTCTAGATTATATTACAGATATATTTCAATAAACCACGAAGAACCACCACAGATTCTAGAAGCTGGCCGTCTGTGCTTAAATAAACATCTCATGCAGCACCTGTCTTACTTTATAGGCTCTATAATCACAGTGACATTCCAAAAGAAGACCTTGAAGACTTGGAAGCAGCTGTCCTTCCCCAGCTTCTGAGACTCTCCCCAGGGGGTGGCAGCGATGGAAAGCAAGTCAGGTATTACTGTCATGAAACTACGGCTGGGATGGGGTGGGGTGGCCGTTCAGGTTCCCGATGCTTCCAAGAAAACAGTCGCAGAGTTGCAAAACACTAGTCCACACTGTCAGCACAGGGTACACACTTGTAGTCTTCGATTTAACTCTTATGAACATCACCATCTGCTTCTTTGTAAATGTATTTGTTTCTAACTGCTAACTGGATATACCCATTCAATCCCTGCTTATCGCAACGTTTTAAGGGCTTAGTTGACTGGAGAGAACAGGGATAGCCTTTGTTGGGTATGTTATGTTAGCATACCTTAAAGAGCAATCCAACATATAACCCACTGTAACTACCACCTAAAGCAGTGGTTCTCAACCTTCTGGCCCTTTAAAACAGTTCCTCATGTTGTGACCCCCAACCATAAAATTATTTTCGTTGCTACTTCATAACTGTAATTTTGCTACTGTTATGAATCGTAATGTAAATATCTGATATGCAGTATGGTCTTAGGCAACCCCTGTGAAAGGGTCGTTCGACCGCCAAAGGGGTCGCGACCCACAGGTTGAGAACCACTGACCTAAAGGGATGTTCTTGGCATGTCCAAACCCCTGATGAGTTCCTAAATTTCCAAGGTCATGCTAGTGATACAGGCTCCCAATCTAGAAGATACAGATCTACAATCTGCAAGTATAGTACCTATACCAGCATCAATAAAACCTGGGAACAGAAACATAGCTTCTCAGGCCCTACCCAGGATCCTCTGAATAAGGAATCTGTGGTGGTGCCCAGCCATCTGGGTTTCAGTGAGCCCTACGGGAACTCTAATCTCTCAAGTTTGAGATCTACTGCTCATAGTATGTGTCTTTTTTTTTTTTAAATATATTTTATTGATTTTTTACAGAGAGGAAGGGAGAGAGATAGAGAGTTAGAAACATCGATGAGAGAGAAACATCGATCAGCTGCCTCCTGCACATCTCCCACTGGGGATGTGCCCGCAACCCAGGTACATGCCCTTGACCGGAATCTAACCCGGGACCCTTCAGTCCGCAGGCCGACGCTCTATCCACTGAGCCAAACCGGTTTCGGCCATAGTATGTGTCTTAAATGGCCATAAAGCTGGGACGAGAGAGAGAAGTTTGTCAACAGGGTAGTTGGCAGAGTCATGATTCTTGTGCATCCTAAGACAATCAGAATTCTGTTCCATACCCTCTGCCCACCTTTTACACTATCTGGGTTTCCTTCCATGTCCTCGGAAGCTTTGTGGCATCTGGGCTACTTATTGAGTTCATATAAATGTGTAATATGTGTAATGGCACCTGGTAGGTGCCTAATTCATGTTGCATGAATGTTACCTGTGTCCTAGCCCTGATTTTGAGTTTGAGGACTCACTATATTTCCCCTTATTAAAATACATTCTCACTGTCTACTAATAAAGAACAAATTGTTACTTGAGCATGGTCAATAGATGTGTGTCAAAGCCCATCTGAAAGGCTGAGAGAGTACACGGGGCTTTGGGTCTAGTTGTCTTACATCCAATGCCATTTTCTCTTCCTTTAATGTGCCAGTAGGCTGTTGTTTCATGTTAATGATATGAATGGGAAGGGTAACATGATTTTCTTTAGACTATAATTCAGCATAAGTGCAGTGTGTGCTGGATCCCATCAAGGAGTAAGGAGAAGTCAGATAATGGACTCTGAAAGGACCTTGTCACGAAAAATCTTAGCTAATCATATGGTTCTGTTTCACAGACCACAGGGTGAGGTCTGTAAGTCCTGAATGTGTTTACAGGACTTTCTGCATCTGTACTAACATTCTCCAAATATGGAAAGTCCTGGAAATGGCCTTCCTGACCAGTACTTTTCAATCTAAAGCAGTAAAGGGACATGCAAGAAAATTCTCTTTCATGGTTTTTATCATGTGAATAAAAGTACTCCTTTACAAAGGTGGTACAAGAAGCTGCTGGGAGGAGTATCCGCACTCTGGTTGTGTGTTGTAAGGCTCTCTCACCAGGCCGCTGTTTCTTTCTCTGCTTTTCATGTCTGTTGATATACTACTTTGCATAAACCATAATCGTGATATGTGGCATAGAAAGCATATATGCATTTATAATTCCCTGTACAAACTGACTGGTTAGACTAAATGATTCATTGTGTGACTCTCTTAACCTGGGCTACCAAACTGTGATTGTGGGTGATAAGATATGATATTTACATCTACTAGACTAACATTTGCTATAGTTTCTCAACATATATAATAGAGCATTGCTTTCCATTATGAAAGGTTGCATTTTATATGACTGTTGATCTACAGTTACGTATAAATCAGCCTTCCGTAAGAAATGATCCTTGTTTATGACCAACACAAATTTCAAAATTAATATCTGGAGTCTTCAAGACAGTTTCTATACCACAATCATTTTTAAAGCCAGATAAAGAAGTCAGGAATGGTTACTATTGTCAGTGTTTTGTTCTGTTACAAATAGAATTGTCCTGTGTGTGACTGAGGATGCTGATTAATGCACCTGGATTATCACTGGTTTACTCTCTAGCCTTGGATAAAGTGCCAAGTGTTTATATGACCTTTGAGATGAGCAATTGTGTCTTTAAATATAGATTCTTTCTAACAAGTGTTCATCATGGCATCAGGCTCTCCCGTGGACTTCTTCATCTAGGCACCCTCTGGGCTCCTCCACCCCCCACAGCTATTGCTGGGCCATTCCCCTAACTGAAATATTCCCGTCTGCTTTGCAATCTCCCCTGGACTGAAGCAGCTCACTGGTCAATTTTATAAGCCATTCCAGAAACACAGATTTGGAAAGAGTGATCTACTTTTGTTCCTTAATTGTTAATGACTTCAGTTACGGAATTCTAAGCTGGGCGGAGTGGGGAGGCTCTGACAGGTCATGAATTCATAAAAGCCTGTAGCCGTGCTCGATGTGGCAGCAGCCCTGCTGGTTTCCCTGGCCAAACCGTGGCAGTTGATAGCTGTCTCTTTCCTTTATAAAATGGGACATCTGCCCCAGAGCATCTGCTAAAAGAGAGTATGAAGAATGAATTCCTGCTCACAAAACGAAGCAACTTAAAACAAAAAATTCCTATCATCGTTGTTGGTTTTTCTTATATCAAGGACTAAGTGTTCAAAGATCTTCATATAAAAGGTTTACTCTTATTAGGTGGAAGACCAAGTCATTATTTTAGACAATGATGAATTATTAAAATATTATTCATGTCATTTGGGGTAATTGATAAAAATTTATTTGCTGCCTTCTGGAAAAAAAATTAACATTAAAATAATTACTTAATAAGTAGTTTTATATCAAAACCCTAATGAGACTAACTTTTTTTTTTCCAGGTGCAACTAATTGTCTCTGTTAGTGGCTACTTTCAGATACAATTGCCCAATTGTGCTTCCAAATTCATGATGAAAAATTGAGTCATCTTTATATTGTTTGGAGTATAGCATGTACTGCTTATGTTCAGAAAAAAATTCGGGGGTATTTATTACTTTGTATGCATTTAAAACTTCCATCAAATTACCAATATTTTGTAAACCAGTTGGAAAATCTGGTACACTTTGTTTAAATTGCAGTTTTCTGATCAGAACCCATTCCAAGCATATGAAGTTAATTGTAGATTATTTAAAGGCTAGTCTTTTAATTAGAGGAGTATATAACTTAGGTGACATCAAACTTTGTTTTTCTCTGAGGCATTGGTGTTTATAAACTTTCCAATGTAAAGTACACTAATGCGAAAAAATTCCTTTAAGTACCACTTTGCAGATTTTCTGGTTTGGTGTGTTTATGTAGAACCATGGGCAAGACTCCGTGCAAGGACAGCCATGGCTCTTACACTCCTTGCCCAGTCTGTCCTGAAATAAATCTGCAAGAATGCCTGGTTTTGTGCTTTAAGCGTTGGCGTCACTGTTCAGAAGTCACAAATTCTAGATGCTGTACCTCCTTCAATAGCTTATTTGCTATTTGCCTCCATGCAAGTCATTAATGGGTTTTATCTTTTTGTGAAATCTGGGTAATAATCATAGGAAACCTTAACTGTTTTTTTCATGCCAGGACCCAAATAATGGTTACAGTTGGCAGGGTTATTAGTAACCAGAGTTTTGCCTTGGCTTTGCCTCGGCTTTGCCTCTGCAAAAACCATGTGCACAGTCACCAGACAGGCTGGTCTCTGATAAGTAATCCATCCCTACTAATTTAACTGATTTAATTCATTTTAATTCAACTTGTTTTCAAGTTTAATTCAACCTACCTAAACCTGCTTTCTGGACAGAAACACAGTTGATTTATTCATTATGAGAAATATACCAGCTGAATGGACTAAAATTTGCTGGTGGCCTGTGAGTGCATTTTTCCAGTAGGAAAATCTGTTGTGAAACAAAATAAAGATGCAAATATAAATTTATTTACATGGAATCAGAACAAAGGAATTGGGTAGCATTATGACATCGGTGACATCTGGTCAGAACCAAGAGAGGCAAGTTGCTGAAGGGGCTGCTACTAAACCAGCCAGAAACCTTAGAATCATTCTGGGAAGTTTCGAAATAAGTTCATGGATTCCAATGATACATGACACTTCATTCAAGTCTTGGGAAAAACAAAGGGTTAGTAGGTCAGGCAAAGGTTGTCACAATTAAGAACCTTCTTCAATAAGTTGTTTGCCCATTAGGTATGATGTTGGCTGTAGGTTTGTCATATATGGCCTTTACATGTTGAGATATACTCCCTCTATTCCCACTTTGCTGAGAGTTTTTATCAAAAATGGGTGTTGGATTTTGTCAAATGCTTTTTCTGTGTCTGTTGATATGATCGTGTGATTTTTTTTTTAATTAAATCTTTATTGTTCAGATTACATTTGTTCCTCTTCCCCCCCCCCCATAACTCCCCTCCTTCCAGTTCCCGCCCCACCCTCCGCCCTCATTCCCCACCCACTGTCCTCATCCATAGGTGCACGATTTTTGTCCAGTCTCTTCCTGCATCTCCCATTCCCCTTTCCCCCCCAAGAATAGTCTGTCCATTCCCTTTCTATGTCCCTGATTCATTATAATCACCAGTTCATTCTGTACATCAGATTATTTATTCACTTGATTTTTAGATTCACTTGTTGATAGATGCATGTTTGTTGTTCACAATTTGTATCTTTACCTTTTTCTTCTTCCTCTTCTTAAAGGATACCGTTCAGCATTTCGTACAATACTGGTTTAGTGGTGATGAACTCCTTTAGCTTTTCCTTATCTGTGAAGCTCTTTATCTGACCTTCAATTCTGAATGATAGCTTTGCTGGATAAAGTAATCTTGGTTGTAGGTTCTTGGTATTCATCACTTTGAATATTTCTTACCATTCCCTTCTGGCCTGCAAAGTTTCTGTTGAGAAATCAGCTGACAGTCGTATGGGTATTCCCTTGTAGGTAATTGAGTCTCTTTCTCTTGCTGCTTTTAAGATTCTCTCTTTGTCTTTTGCTCTTGGCATTTTAATGATGATGTGTCTTGGTGTGGTCCTCTTTGGATTCCTTTTGTTTGGGGTTCTCTGCACTTCTTGGACCTGTAAGTCCATTTCTTTCACCAGGTGGGGAAGATTTCTGCCATTATTTCTTCAAATAGGTTTTCAATATCTTGCTGTCTCTCATCTTCTGGCACTCCTATTATTCTGATATTAGTCCGCTTGAGGCTGTCCCAGAGGCTCCTTACACTATCTTCACACTTTTGGATTCTTTTTTCATTTTGCTTTTCCAGTTGGGTGTTTTTTGCTTTCAAATCTTTGGCTTGATTCTTGTGCTCCTCTGGTCTGCTATTGGGTATAATATTCTTTATTTCAGTCCGTGTATGCTTACTTTCTAATTTCTTTATCGTAGCATCGAGGGTCTCATTAGTTTTCGTGAGGCTCTGCTCAAGTTTATTGCAAGCCCTCAAAATTGCGATTTTTAGCTCCATATCCTCCATTTCTGTCATGTTTTTTTGTCTCCGCATCTTTTATGCTTTCTTGGTGCACCCCCTTGTGGTCTTTGTGTACAGTCTTGTTCTAGTTAAGCCTTAATTGTTGTAGTTAATACTAGAGGGATTTGACCACCAGGCCGACTGGCTGTGAGAATCAGCTGTGGGAAAACTTCAGTCCTCTGGGGAGGCGCTAATCTAGCCTTTGCCTGAGGTGATCTGGCAAATGGCTCTGCGCAGGGCTTGGGCGGGGCGGGATCAACAGGGCAGGTGGAGGGAGCAGCTATGGCTGCTCTCAGTCCGTCCCCAGAGGCTCCGACTCTCTGTCCCAACAACTGCTGCAAACCTCGGAGGGACCATAGCCAGACAGTCCCGCTTCTCCCGTTTGAGTCTGGGTCCCTAGAGACACGCCCAGATCTGTAGCCCAGAGTCTGAGACTCCCTCCTGATTGAAAACGACAACTGCGCCCTCAGCCATCAGCCCGCTTTGCGCGCGCACCACCATACCTTTAAATTTTCCATACTGCGCCTCTTCTGAGCCTCGGAATGCTGTTGTTTTTCCTTCTAGTAGAAGAATCTCTCCTCAGCCAGCCTTCCTGTGGTTCTGGTTGATGTCCGTTCCGTCTTTTAGTTGTATTTTTGAAGTGGTTGTTTGTGGCAGCAGTCTCCGGTGTTTACCTATGCCGCCATCTTCGATTCTCCGATCGTGTGATTTTTGTCTTTCAATCTTTTTATGTCATATATCACATTTATTGATTTGCAAATACTGCACTAGCTTTGCATCCCTGGAATAAATCCCACTTGGTCATGGTGTATGATATTTTTAATATACTTGCTAATATTTTGTTGGGGATTTTAGCATCTATGTTCATCAGGGATATTGGCCTGTAATTCTCTTTCTTTGTAGTGTCTTTATCTGGTTTTGGAATTAGGGTAATGCTGGCCTCATAAAAAGAGCTTGGAAGTGTTCCTTCCTCTTGGATTTTTTTGAATAGTTTGAAGAATATAGGAGTTAGTTCTTTGAATATTTGGTAAAACTCCCCTATGAAGCCATCTGGACCTGGGCTTTTGTTTTCTGGGAATTTTTTTTTTATTATTGCTTCCATTTCATCAGTTGTTATTGGCCTTTTCAGGTTTTCTGATTCTTCCTGATTCAGTTTTTGGAGATTATATTTTTCTAGGAATTTGTCCATTTCATCCACATTGTCCAGCTTGTTGGCATATAGCTGTTCATAGTATTTTCCTACAATCCTTTGTATTTCTGTGTTGTCAATGGTTACTCCTCCACTTTAATTTCTGATTTTATTTATTTGGGTCCTATTTGTTTCTTGATGAGTCTGGCTAATGGTTCATCAATTTTCTTTATCCTTTCAAAGTACCAGCTCTTGGTTTCATTGATTTTTTGTACTTTTTATTACACTTCCTCAGGCAGCACATGTCTGGTCATCCCATTGTTAGTGTTGCTAAGACTAATCCATGGATTCGAGCATTGGCAGACGATGCTCTAATATAAAGTTTCCTATTATGCAATCACAAAATTATGGTGACTTCCTACATGCATTGATTAATTTGGACTTTCAAAATGGTGATTTTTCTAATTCATTCTTCTGCATTTATTAGTTGGAAGAACTTTTCCCATCAACTACTTGGTAACTCTGAAATGTACATTTTTACCACAAAAACAGGATAAATGTGTGATTCTATCCCTTTACTTACAATTTTCAGAATAACAAATTGTTGCCCTAGCAGCATCCAAAGGTTATTTTGTTTATATTTTTTATTGTGGTAAAACACACATAAAATTTAGCAGCTTAACCATTTTTAAGTGTACAATTCAGTAGTGTTAAGTACATTCATATTGTTGTGCAACCAATCTCTGGAACTTTTTTTAAAAATATTTTTATTGATTTCAGAGAGAGAGAGGGAGAGAGAGATAGAAACATCAATGATGGGAAGGAATCATTGATTGGCTGCCTCCCGCACACCCCCCACTGGGGATCAAGCCCGAAACTCAGGCATGTGCCCCTTTCCAGAATCGAACCCGGGATCCCTCAGTCCGCAGGCCAATTCTCCATCCACTGAGCAAAACCAGCCAGGGTAGGAACTTTTTAATTTTACCAAACTGAAACTCTATCTATACCATTAAACAACTCTCCTTTTCTCCCTCCTCCAGTCCCTGGCAATTTCCATCCTCCTTTCTCTTTCTATGAATTTGAATAACCTATGTGAGTGGAATCATACAGTATTTGTCTTTTTATGGCCAGCTTATTTCAATTAGCATAATGGCCTTAAGATTTATCCCTATTGTAGCATGTGGCAAAATTTCTTTCCTTTTTAAGGCTAAATCCATTTTAATTTCATTTTTATTTATTGTTTAAAAGAAGTCATGGCTTTCTATATACTAGTTATGTCAGTCCATTGTCACCATTACTCTTTTTGGTACTCAA
This sequence comes from Myotis yumanensis, assembly GCF_028538775.1. Classification (NCBI taxonomy): domain Eukaryota; kingdom Metazoa; phylum Chordata; class Mammalia; order Chiroptera; family Vespertilionidae; genus Myotis; species Myotis yumanensis. Next base: position 15,805,968 of record NW_027223758.1, on the reverse strand, counting down.
ATTGTGCCATCTTTGGCCAGTGGGATTCCCACTCTAAGATAGCTCCTGTGACTTTTGACATGACTCAGTAGCCCTTGATAGCTTCCTTCCTTTCTGGTATGATAAGGTATTTCAGGCTCTCTTGTACATTTCCTGCCCCAGAACTGGAATAGGGAATTTTTCTAAGGGGCCCTGGTTCCTTTCAGCATCCAAATACCATAGTATATATGCAAGGTTGGCTTACTTTTTAACTCTTTCCTAATGCTACCTTAATATTTTTAATTATAAGTAGACCATAGTAAGAGTATAACCAAGATAAACTATTGTTGAGATGAAAATGTGACCTATTTCTTTTAACGACATTTAAGAGGAGCATGGCTATGTATGCAGTGATTTGAAGCCATGACTGCACGTTAGAGCACTCTATATGCCTTAAAAAATTGTTATGGCCGGCTCACACCCCAGACCTATTTTCCTAGACTCTGTAGCGGGTGGCACCAGGTAGTTACATTTCCCAGATTTTCCCAGATGGTTCCACTGCACAGCCAAAGTTGAGATTGCTTGTCTAACAATCAAATGATAACCAGAATAAAATTTTAAAAAATTTTTAAATGTACCTGAACTCTAAAAATGTCCTTAGTCCAGAATAAATTAGGTTCCAGGCTTTTCTGGATTACCTTCTACTAACTTGATTATGGGGCCTTTTAAAATGTGGGAATCGCATAAGTAACCCAAACTTACAAATCTCTAATGTTTCTCCTGTTTCTGTTTTATAGATCTGACCAAGCACCGGCCTCAGGCTTATTAGGGGCACCATTGAGTCAGGGTGTTGCCACCTTAAAAGAACATTATAATTCTGTCGAAGAAGAGATAGCTAAACTGTCTGAAGTGTTCCCAGTCAAAAATGTGGACCAGAGGACAAAGGTTAGTCATTTTTTTTTAAGTTTCAAGATATACAAGGTAATGATTTGAGGAAATAGTTACATTCTTAACATATTTGAGAAAATAACTAATAAATGAGGTCTTGTGGTTGGTTTTAACTTTCTGATCTCAGGCCTTTTGCATATTGTTTGTGTAGGAATCTCACCTCCTTACATAAAGTTATTTCGGGTCCTAGATATAAGATCTAATTAAACACATCTACCACAACATTTTCCAAGGAGCTTAGAAGCATCTTGTAGCATTCTGGTTTTCTTTCTTCACTCACTTTCAAAACACTGTATGGTTGGTCATTCATGTCAATTCAGCAATTATGTATTTATATAATCCATTTCTGTACACAGGCACCATTGGAGGGAAAGACATCAATAAAATGTGGCCCCATTCTGGGGAATAGCATAGTGGGATGCATGTAATAAGAAAGTGGCAAAAAATGTGGGTCTTCAGAAAAGGGAGCCAACCTATCTGGAGCAGCAATGAGGGCAGACTTTACAATGGAAGAAACGTGGGCAAGAAGGAGGCAACCCTTAAAAGACTAACAAGATTTGACAGGCTATGAGTACAGGGTGGGATGAGAGGGAAGGACTGTTATGAGCCAGAGAACAGACCAGAAAAGCCAACATATATTCAGGAAATGGAGCGGGGTCATCCTCTGTGGCCGAAGTGTGGGCACCAGGCTGGGGATAGTGGGCGAGAAAGTCCAAGGTGTTCCCTGGCCCAGTTGTGTGGGTCCAGGCCAGGCGAGGGAGCTTATGTTGAGTTGAATAGATGTTGGAAAGCCATGAGAGCTTTCTGAGCAGGGCTATAATAAGATTCTGCAGTGCTTTGGGGAATGTCACCTGCTTGGCTTAGGACTGAGACCAGGAGGAGGGAACCCTGCGGGGGTTCAGACAAGACAAGGAGGGGCCAGACTTAGGAGTTGGTAATGAGGGGGAGAGAGAGAGAGAGAGAGAAGAGAGAAACTGGTGGAGCAAGGTCCCTCCCATGGGAAGGAAGCACAAAGGGAATGCAAAGCCCAGTCTGTCATTTCCTAGAAAAGCCGTAGTCAAAGAGATGGTCTTTTTTCTCCTAAGTTTAATATGAATTTGTCTTATTGCAAATCACTGTTTCTCCTCCATATGCATAATATAGGGTTTTCTGTCTTTGATCCTTTTTAAGTTGTTATTTTTATCGTGCACATAGTTCAAGGATTCTACATGTGCCCCTCCTGGAGCCTTGCCACCTCTGTCTCAGAGTTGTGCACTTGTGTTGCTGTATGTCCAGAGCCTCTGCCATCTTCCCTGAAGTCTTTCAGGGAACTTTCAGATCTCAAGTCCCTGCCCTTTCCTTGCCTCTTAAATTAAAAGGGAGTAGAAGGGCCCTGGCCAGGTGACTCTGTTGGTTGGAGCATCATCCCATGCACCAGATGGTTGCAGGTTCGATTCCCGGTCAAACGCATACATAGGTTGCAGGTTCAATATCCGGTGGGGGCACGTACAGGAAGCAGTCTATTGATGTTTCTTTCTCACACTGATGTTTCTCTTCCCTTCTTTCCCTCCCTCCTCTCCCATCCTCTCTTTCTAAAAATCAATAGAAGGCATGTCCTCAAGTGAGGATTTAAAAAAGAGACACAGAGTAGGAGAGAGTAAAAGGACTTTTTAAAAGTATATCAAACATATATACATAGGATGATACAATGTACCTACCAACCCAAATTCACTTGTGTTATTACCATCATTCTATATTGTTTCTGACCTCATCCTCATCTTCCTTCTCTCCCCCATCTTCTTACTTCTTTTCTCTCTCCTCTCATTCCCTCTCTCTCTCTCTCCCTTTTTCACCTCCCTTCCCTTTCTTCTACAGCTCTTTCTTTCATCTCTCCTCTCCTTTCTCCTCCTCTCCCTTCTCGAGCCACCTTCCTCTCATCTTTCTTTCTTCTGTAATAAATTATTACAGCTACAGATAGAGCCCCATATGCATCTCAAGGATCTCATGCTCCTTTTAAAAAATAACCTTGTGTATATCCTTTTTGAAAACATTTTCACTTTCTGCATGATGTGTGAATCAGTAAATAACAGTTTTGTTTTGGCTGAGGTATGATACCATTTGTGTGAATGTTCTTTCAGAAAGAATAATGTTTTTTAGGAATAACAGAACCTATGTTTTCTAAATCCATTCCATAACTGTTGATAAATGTAGATCTTAAGAAGGACTTTGTTTTCAAATTTCATTGCCCAGTTCATTTAGTACTATCCTGTATAATAAAAGGCTAATATGCAAATTGTCCCCTCGGCGGGAGTTCAACCACTGGGCCAGCCATACCCCACCCGTGCACGAATTCATACACAGGACCTCTAGTTCTGTAATAAAATTGTTTATAACAAGTACTGCTACTGGAAAGGAGACCTGGCCCTTGGGGGTCTACCTAGGCTTCGCTTGTAGTGTGTGGGTTCTTGACTTCATGCAGGAAAAATTTCGCAACACAAATCCAGATGACTATGAGGGAACATTTATTGAAGCTGGGGACATAAAACAAGAAAGGACTTAGCATAGAAGCAGCAGGAGAGCCTAGGCTGGGCTGCCTTAGCTCTCTGGGAAGTCAGTGAAAAAGAGGCCTTGGGTAGAAGTTTAGGGGATTAGCCCGGGATGAGCTAATCATTGCCTCCCTGGTTGCAAGCCTCATGGGGTCCTTTGGAGTTTAGGAGATGCATGCCTGTTGGGGGAGAAGTGGGGGAAGAAGAGAGGATAGGGAATGGCGGGGGCTGCTCCCTAGAAGGAGAGCAAGTGCGGGTCTTTCGTCTTGAGGCTTTTTAAAAAAAATATATTTTACTGATTTTTTACAGAGAGGAAGGGAGGGGGATAGAGAGTTAGAAACATCGATGAGAGAGAAACATGGATCAGCTGCCTCCTGCACACCTCCTACTGGGGATGTGCCCACAATCAAGGTACATGCCCTTGACTGGAATCGAACCTGGGACCTTTCAGTCTGCAGGCCGACGCTCTACCCACTGAGCCAAACCAGTTAGGGCTGTCTTGAGGCTTTATCTCTTTCTTGAAGGTGGGAATCTTAGGGGAGGTCTCAGGAGGGTTTCAGTAGAATATTTGTCAGTTTTCTAGCTGTGCTTCTCCAGGCCTTGGTCTCTACTGATTGGTCAGTATCAGGGAAGGGGGTTGTCAGTCATTGCAGCTGGTCCTGGTGCTGCCTACCTGGTTTTGCTGCTTTTCTGGGTCTGGAGCTGAAATACAACTGAGGCCTAGATGTTATTTCTAAGGAGGTGATCTTCTATAGCTGCTGTAAATTGCTTTGTTTGTTTTTTCAGCTATCTGTCCCAGTTTCCCTATTCCACCTGTCCTGGCTTACTAGCCTGTCTCATACATCACATCAGCTGTGTCAATGGTGAAATAAGTATTGGTTGAATGCTCTTTGTTATCTAAACTTTTTTTAAAGGGTGTTGTTTATATTAGAAAACATATTCCAAGTTCTAGACAACCGATCCACTTACAATTTTCAAATAATAACTCCATTATTAATGAGAGGAGGCTGCCCAGTTAAAAATTCGGGAATCAAATGATATTCTGCTTTGTTCCTTTAAATCATCATGATCTCATCTTAGTGGCAATCATAACAATTATCAATAAATTAATGACAACATCTGTGCTTAAAGATGGAAGTAAAGCAGCAGTTTCACAAATGGTTAGGTTCTGAATGAAGAAATGCACAGCAGCAGTGAACATTGTTACCAAAATTATATGGGAAGGGCAAGCGTTGGGAGCTTTAGGACTAAAATGCTTTTGTGGGTTCTAGGACTATTTTAGTTTATGTAACATCCGTTTACAATTAGCAAAATCAAGTATCTCGGAGTTGTTATCCTGCATTGAAACAATATATACATTTAGTAAATAATATGGGTTAAATATTTCTCTATAGATAAAATTCTTAAAGATTTTCAAAATTTAAGAAAGCTTTCCTAGTAATTACTTGGTTAAGTAAGAGTCTAATGAAGCTCAGAAATATTTACTTTGATCTCTTGGGTAAATGGCTAATTAAACAGCACAAGTAAATGATGTTTACCTGTGGGTCCCCTTGCTGTCAGCGGGAGTCAATCCATCTCTTGAGTAAATACATCATTAAGCTCTGAAACTGGGATTATGTCCGCTCAAGACTCGATAAGGTCCACAGCACCCGCATAATCTATTAGGCAATTACATTATTGAGCTACATACTTTAAATCAGAAAAATTTGTAATTACTTTATATGAAAAAAAATGAGTTGGGTGCTTCATTAAAATACAAAGAGCCTTAATACTCCTTTTATTTTAAATGATGTTTGCTCCCACCTGGGAAAACTCCAAACAAAGCAGAGTGATCTGCTGGTGTCACTGGTAGAATAAGTTGGTCCTTTTGCCCACACACACACATCAATCAGACATGTGACTGGTCACAGGAATCCCCTCACCTCTCCCTAAATGATGGGCTGGTTTCTTGTTCTCTCTTGAATATTCATCTGAACACTTTCCCTTGCTTTTAATTGCTACATAGATAAAATCCCTTTCCTATAACTTAGATACAACTTAAGCGATGATGCTTGTCTTTCTCTATAAACACTGAAAGTTTAGCTTCAGGTGTGCAAGAGGAATGTTCTTGAGAAAGGGTCAGTTAAATTTGTGTAATGTGGGAAAATGTCATCAGCTGTCCACATCTATGGCTTTTCATTCTCTTGCTTTTCTGTATCTGCATTAATAGCACTGATTTACATACAGAAGGGAATTCAGTTTTATTAAATGCTTTCACATTCACTTTCTCTTTGTGTTGTCAACATTAGAAACATTCAAACCTATAGAGAATTTTATGAGTTTATTTGAGCCACACTGACCACAATTGCCTGGAAGCAAAACCTCAATGGATTGAGAAAATGTTCCAGTCACCGCTTATTTTATACATCACTTTAAGCACTTATTTTATACATCAGAATTAAAGGGGAAGAATTAAGGGTCTACATGAAATCCATTGGTGATAGATTAGGAGGCAGTAGAAAGCAAAGCAGGGAAATCTCTGTGATTGGATAAAAAGTAAAATGAATAGACATACTTCTTTTTACATTTGTGGGTATAGGATAGTTAACCATTAACAATTAACATGATAACAATAACAATGATGGGATTTGTGCTCTCTGCTCTGGTGGTTGTTGCCTAAGAGGGTGGGAATTACTTTAAAAGTGTGTTATCCCAGATGCAAAAAGACAGTAAAATGGCTTAGTTAAGGTAAAGATTGACCTTTGTCAGCGGAGGTACTGGCTAGGATATGACTACCTTCCATGAATTGCTTTTAGTTAGAAAGTTTTAATTTCAGACTCTTCTGTGTGGTTACTTTCATGGCTGAGTTTGTAAGGCCACCAGGCAGGCTTCCCCTGAGCTCATCAGGTTTAGTATGTGTGTCGCTTCCCCTTTCTCATCCACAGTTTCCCCTTTTGATCATTAATCAATCTGAAGGATGCATGGAGGACCATCCTTTTGGTTGGATAACATGGCCCCAGGGTACTAGGAAGACTTATTCCTAGGAAGTTTCAGAGTCAGCCTTTGTCTTGCTGAATGAACAGAGTGGATCACTGGGAATGTCAAGACCATAGCCTTAGATGGCATTCAAGGCCAAATTATTATTTCATGTATTTAATTTCTTTTTAAAAGAAAAAAAGCAGGTGAATGGGAGTCACTCCGATCCTGTATGTCTTTATTAAAAATATTCTAGATCATTTTTCATATTTGAGCTACTATGATTCAAGTGTTTTTGCTGCTTCTTTTAAGTTTTCTACATCTAGTATAATATTTGCATACTAGGAACAAGAACAACAGTATTAAACCAGTAACCAAATAACTCATTTCATGTATTATCATAATTTTTTATTAAACTGGTACTATGTTTTTCTCCTTTGTTCACTGTCATTATACTTTATGATATATTTGGCCATACAAATTAATACTTAATACCATTTTATTATCCAGAAACTCTAATTTTTCTTCTGGCCAGTTAGTTTCCATAGAAATGACTTCATGAGGAGGATTAAGTTTAATTTCTCACTATATTGGGTTTTCAGTATCAATATTATCATAGGTTTTATTAACCTCAGGCAAAGTTATTTGCCTATAATTTCAGTATTATGTCATATTACCATAGTATTTAATGTTGTGGACGAAAAGAGGCCACATGCTACCTGACTAGCTCAGGGCATGCCTGCATGGTGACCTTGCAAACTCACAGACCTAAAATAACCACAGGGATGGTCTGAAATGAAAACTTTTTAAACGAAAAGCAGTTTATGGTGGGTAGTCATGCCCTAGGCCGGTATCTTCCTTGACAAAGGTCAATCTTTACCTTAAGTGAGCCTGTCTCTTATCTTTTTGCATCTACGATAACATATCATTAGAATGTCAAGGGAATTTCCCTTTTTCCAGAACCCTCAAAGCACAGGCACCGCTCTGCAGAGACCACAAATCCCCTCATTGTCATTGAGTTAATTGTTGACTATTAACTATCCTGCACCCACCTCAGTGAAAGAAGTGTCTGTCATTTTACTTTTTATCCAATCCCAGGGGTTCCCCAATCCCACTTTGCTTTCTCCCGCCTCCCATCTGTCCACTTACGTCTCCGCTTTTGATTGTAATGTATAAAATAAGGTGTGAAACTGCCATTCTCTGGAGCATTATCTCAATCCATTGAGATTTTGCTTCCTGACAATTGTGGACAAGGTTTGGTTCAAATAAACTCACAAAATTCTTCATGGGCTTGAATGTTTCTTATGTTGTCCATGTATATTTGGGATTGTTACAATAAAAATTACTTAGTATAACAGAAGAATTTCCTAACCCTTCCCTAAAAATGACCTTTTACTATATACCATATATTGTTATTTGTTAGGGTAAATACAATAGGCCAGGATTGGGTGAATTCAGTATTCCATATAGATTGGGGGCATAACCATTCACCTCTTTGATTTTTACAATTAGATAGTGAGCTGGGTTTCCATTGTTTACTATTTTTAAGTATTGCCCATCTAATTCCCATTGGAAGTATTCTAGTCTTATTTTGAGGATGGTCCCTATGCCAGCCAGTTGAACTACTGAGAATCTAATCTTAAGATCTAACTGAGGTGCGCCTGGGCTTTTAAGATACATCAGCCCAGCTAACATGGCTTGGTGGTTGAGCATCGACCTATGAACCAGGAGGTCATGGTTCAACAAAGCGTTAACTTTATTATCATAACTGAAAATCAGAATATCGTTGTCTGGTAGGTGAGAAAGGTTAGCAGGTACCCAAGTTAAATTTTTTGTATCTAATAAGAAAGGGGGCCTGAGGAGATAAATACTGTTTCCATTAGGAAACCATAAGGAGGATAGTAACAATAGAAGAATCCTTTTATGTATATTCAATCAATAACAATTAGGTGATATAAGAGCAAGGTTTGAGAGAAGTTCAAAGAACAAATTTAACAATTTTCAACATCAATTTGTGAGCATACAGGCCTTGTTGATGTCTTGGAGCAACTTCTCAAAAAATATTTGATCTTCGCTGTAGATGGAGATAAGTGTCAGAGACAGGAGTAGAAATCCTTTCGCGCAGTTAGGTGCCTTTTTTAAATGAGAAATGTGTATCCATGAGTAAACTCGTTTGAGTTTGGCTGCGCATGGGTTGGTTAGTAATACCTAGTAAGGTCCCTTCCAATGAGGTTGGAGAGAGTCTTTTTTTTCTTGATGTCTTTTCCAATAGACCAAATCTCCTGGTTATAAGCCATGGTCTTTGAAATCTTCTTCTCAGGGAATATACTGTGAAATGAATTGGTTACTAATTTATTGATCTCCTTAAACTGATTAATTATTCCTCACCAATAATGTAGAATGTCTCTTTTTAGTAAAGTTGATTCATATGCCCTTTCATGCAGATGCATAGGGTATCCAGTGACTATTTCATAAAGAGAAAGTCTATGTTTACCAAAAGGAGTGTATGTTAAGTTGAGGAGCACTAGAGGGAGAGCTTTTGTCCAGGGGAGATTAAAGGCTTCTGAAATTTTGGCTAGTTGAACTTTTATTGTACCATACTACATTCCACCAAACCAGAGGACTGAGGTTGATAAGCACAGTAACAATTGTGGATTTTATTATTTTCCCAGTGAAATGAGTCCATGGTCACTGTGACTCACTCAGAGGAAATTCCCCAGTTGGGAATTATTTTTTCTATAACAATTTACCAACCATTAAGGCTGTTGTTCCCCTGTAAGGGAATGCCTCGAACTAGTGAAAAAACATACAAATCATAACTAATATATATTTGTATCCCTGAAATTGTGGTATTTGGATAAAATATAATTGCCATACCTCAAATTGACCTAAAAGAAGTGGAAAATGTCATTGGGATCTATGAATTGGTTTTCCTGGGTTATATTTTGAATAAATGGAACATCTGCTAAACTCTTTATGAGCTACAGTAGGAGAAAGTTTCCAGTAATATTGTTTACTCCATTAAATCATCTTTTCAGGTCTCCAATGTGTTAGCTCAGTATAGGGAGTTGGACCCCTATTGGTGAGATTGATTTCTGATTGGGTCCAATCCACTTCTGTTTGCCTGGGTCAAAGGTTCCCCCTTTTTGTTGCCATATCCTTTTTTCTTCTTCCACAGCTCTGTTGGAACTGTAAAAGATAGTCTGTTATTGATTTAATAGAAAGCAAGGAGCATTCTCAGGTATGAATAACTTGACTGTTTAACGCCACCTGCCAGGCTGCAGCATAGGCTAAATGGTTTCCTTTTGCTTCCATGGCGGTAGTTTTAGAGTATCCTGGGATTTTGATAATTGCTAATTGTTTGGGTTGCTGAATGAAATCTAATAATTCTGCAACCAATTTTCCATTTTACATGAGCTGCCCTGAGAAAGTTAGGAAGCCTCACTGCTTCCATAACATTCCAAAGTCATGAGCTACACCAAATGCATAGTGACTATCAGTGCAAATATTGGCTACTTGATCTTTGGCCAACTGACAAGCCCAAGTTAGAGCAATTAGTTCAGCTTGCTGTGCAGATTTTATTTCAGGTAGATAGAAACTTTCAATTATGTCCACCATGGAAGTTATTGCATATCCAGCTCTGTAATGTCCCATTTATCTTTCTGATAAGATCCATCTTTAAACCAAGTTAAATCAGCATTATCACTGGCCGTTTCCTGTAAATCATTTCTAGGAACCAGAAGGTGGTCAGTAAGCAAAACACAATTGTGGGTGTGTTCATCCTGTAAAGCAGGTAACAAAGTTGCAGGGTTTCGACCATTACACCAAGTAAAAGTAACATTAGGTACAGAAAGCAGGAGTAGTTCATAAGAAGCCAATGGACTGACAGAGAAGTGTTGGGTGTGATGAGAGTTCAGTAAAGATTCAACAGAATGAGGAACATGAATAGTTAAAGGAGAGTCCATAATTATCTCTTCTGTTTGTGTACATAACATGGCTATAGCAGAGATGGCCCTCATCCAGGGAGGAACCCCTTTTGCTACTGAGTCTAATTGCTCACTATCATAGCCTATAGGTTTGTGATGATCTCCATGTTTCTGAGTTAGAGCTCCTAAAGCATTCCCTTTATTTTTATGTTGAAAAGGAAGAAAGGAAATTTGTAAGTAGGTTGTCCCAGAACAGGAGCTTTATATTATACTTCCTTTAGAGCCTTGTAGAGGCTTGTTTCCCTTTGGGGTTCCATTGAATTGGATCAGGATGATCTGACTTTAATAGGACATGTAGAGGATGGGTCATTACTGAAAAATTTGGAAACTAGTTGTGACAATATCCATTCAAACCCAGGAATTCTCTAAGCTGCTTTCTTCTTTTTGGAAGAGGAAAAGATAGGATTCCTCTGAGTCTCTCAAGGTTAATCAGTAGCTCATCTTTAGGTATGAGATGGCCAAGGTGTTTTACTTGAGGTAAGCAAAATTGAAGCTTATCCTTTGAGACCTTATGTCCTTTTACAGCTAGCTGTTGTGATAGGTAAATTGTGTCCTTTGGGCAGTCTAGTAATGTCCTAGAGCACAAAAGTAAATCATCCACATATTGGATTAAAGTGGAATCTCTAGGAAATTTAACATCATTTAAATCAATTTTTAATATCTGGGAGAAATAGGTGGGACTCTGTATATTCCTGGGGCCTTACAGTCCAAGTAAATTGGCAGTCTTCCCAGGTGAAGGTAAGAGATATTGACTGTCTTTTTCTACTGGAATGCTGAAAAAGGCACTACATAAATTTATTACTGAAAAATATTGGCAGTCCCTAGGAAGAGCTGATAACAACGTATATGGAACCACAGGATGTCTCAGAATAACTATCTTATTTATAGCTATAAGATCCTGTAAAAAATCTCCATCCTTTTCCATTTGGTTTTTTTACTGGAAGGATAGGAGAATTACAGAGACTTGTACATGGAATTTTAGGTCCCCCTTTTAAGTAATCTTGTATAATGGGCTTAATTCCAGTTAGTACATCAGATCTTTAAGGATATTGGTGAATATTAGGTAGAGGCAAAGTATTATCAATAGTTATTTTAGCCCTAGCTGGTTTGGCTCAGCTGTTGGAGTATCAGCCTACAGACTGAAGGGTCCAATTCCAGTCAGGGGCGCATACCTCAGTTGCAGGCTTGAACCCCAGCCCCAGCCAGGGTGCATGCTGGAGGCAACCAATCAGTGTTTCTCTCTGTGTGTCTCCATCTCCCTTCCACTCTCTCTAAAAGTCAATGGAAAAGATTTCCTCGGGTGAGTATTAACCAAAAAAATAAAAATAGTTATTTTAATAGGAGTGACTTACTTGATCTTGCCATTGGAAAGGCCCAAAATTGCATTGGAATGTCCTGCAACAAACATTCAGTCTCAAGATTATTTTTCCTTATGTAGAAGTTTCTTTAAAATCATTATTTTTCCAATTGACTCAGTATCCAATTCATTTAGTTCTAAATACATTTCACCCTTCTGGGAAAAAGGATACTAGTATGTGGGCATCATGGGTTTCAAAAAAATCTCTCCCAATTAGGTGAATTGAGACTGATTTGACTAGTAAAAATATATGTTGCCCATAACATTCCCTAGTTGGAAGGGGATAGGTTCTGATTTAACAACAGTCCTTGGTTAGTTAGATACCCCTACCATTTGTACAAAAGCTTTCTTCTGAAGAAGAGGGCTAAGAATGGATAAAATAACCCCAATATCTCCAAGGGCCTTAGTAATTTCCCTTTATGATAATTTTAATTTATCTTAAAGTATTAGTAAGGAGAAGGAGAAATGCTCTCTGATAGTCCTCAGAGTAGCTCTATGCTTGCTTCTATTTTTTTTCTTTTCCTAAATTCTATTTTAGTTTTCTACAATCCTTCTATCGCAACCTGGCGTTTTAGAGTAAAAATAGACTCGCCTCTACCCTTTTCTAAGAGACCTTTGTGTACCTCTGACTTGATTGCTTAATTCAGGGGTCCTCAAACTACGGCCCGCAGGCCACATGCAAATACAAATATTGTATTTGTTCCCGTTTTGTTTTTTTACTTCAAAATAAGATATGTGCAGTGTGCATAGGAATTTGTTCATAGTTTTTTTTTAAACTATAGTCTGGCCCTCCAACGGTCTGAGGGACAGTGAACTGGCCCCCTGTTTAAAAAGTTTGAGGACCCCTGGCTTAATTGTTGGAGATGTAAGTTCACAATTTTGGTAGATTTATCTTTTTCTCTCCTTTAAATAGTTTTACATAGTTCATCAGCCAGAATAACCAGTTCATCATTATGTGTGGTCTGACAGTTTATATTGTTTAAGCAAAGTTACAAGTTCTTCATCTAGTCCTTCCAAAAATGTCAGTTTAATAAGGGATCATTTTGACGATCGTTAAAACTATCTGGAGGCAGACCTGAGTATTGTTGGAAAGTTTTTCAAAACGTTCAAAGATATCAAGCACTGATTCATCAGGCCTTCTTTTATATTGCTGGATATAGGTCCCGCTCATTTTCCAGGGGAAAATGTTAGGTATGGCTTGGTAAAGCCAGTGAGCTAAGTCCCTGCATTTTTCCTAGTCTGTCTCTGTTTTAAAAAACACTCTGCATACGTATGCCAGCTAACCTTATTCAGCCATTCTATTGCCCTTCTCTCAGAAACCAGTAGGTATATAATTTGCAACAGGTCAGAATAGCCAGGATCATATGTTCTAACAAATTCCTTTGTACCCATTGAGGTCCTTCTTAATTATGTGATGGTCCAAGGAACTTATACAATCACTGGTTCCCTTCTACCTGAGACTCTTTTTTTCCCTGAAGGGAGCTGCTAGAATTCTTGGCTTATCCTTGTCTGAATTTCTATTTTCATTTTCCCCTAATTCAATAGAAAGTGGTAGTAGAGAAGATATAAATGAAAGAAAGAAGGTAGGGGGAGGGCAAGTCTGGACAAAGTAGCTCAGAGAGCAAAGGATATAATGGAAGAGCTGTAGAAGGGATGTTGGCATTTATTAGCTTCAGAAACCTTTAGTTCAGAGATAGTCTCTAAAATTTTCTTATTAACTTCCTGTAGAAAAGATAATTTATCTGAGCCTCTCCTAGAAGCTTCTAATTTCCAATCAAGATAAGCTTCTCATTCTTTCAGTTTAATTTTAGAGCTGGCTTTTTCTTATTGAGCATGCAGAAAAATCAATTTGGAGATGTCAAAAATTCCTCACTTTGGCACTTTCAAGCTGATACCATTTTTGGTTAAATTTTCTCATTTCTATAGATACTTGCAAGTTGAAGTTCCATACAAATTATACATAGAACCTGCAGGAGTATTAACAGAAGCTAAAGTTTTTTGGGTAACAGAAGCTAAGGTTTTTGGGGTCCGTCAACCTTACAGGCATGATTTCCCATGTTAATTTTAGTTTTCTTTGGATATCTACAGAGTCTGAACAAATTTCTAGGGATGTTGTGTGGTGGGTTGAAGTGTGCAGCTTATGGGTTGAGCTCCAAGGAGCTGTCACCTCCCCAGTCACTTGTCAACCCTCTTATGTGTCTTGATTTCTCTCCCAGCTGTCCAGTACCGCTGTGAGGACTCAGAGTACTAAGTAACCAACTCACACTCCAGGACAAGTCAATTATTTAATTACAACTGACTTGGAATTCCCTATGAAGCTCATGCGTATAGTGAGGGATACCCTCTGACACTTCCACAAAGATTCTTAGTCACCTAAGAATACCTGAAGTTCAAGCTGGAGGGAGGAAGTACCCCTTATCTTCAGAGCCAAATGAGTTCAGGCTTTCATTTATCCAACAAAAGTGTTGTTGTTCAGATTTTCAGTTAAATAGTTCCGATTGAAAAAAAAACAAAATTAAAACCAGCCACCCATCTCAACTCCTATCCTTTAGTGCCACCTCAAAGATTTTTCTAAGAACAGCTCAAATAAAGTCAGGCCCTCGACCACAAGCAAGGGAAGGTTGTGAATTCAAAGAGATGACTCACCCAAGTTTACCTGATGTGAGGTTGGGAGCCAGTGGGGCTCATTGGGCCCTTGCTGGTACCTAGCATTGGGTCTAGGTTCACGGGGTGGTCCTGGATGAGCTTCTTTGGAATCCTGCTAACTGCAGCAAGTAAATGTCAGTGTAAGAAATGTTGAAACCTATTGAATTTTTATGAGTTTATTTCAGCCAAACTGATAACAGTTGCCGGGAAGCAAAATCTTAATAGATTGAGGAAATGTTCTGGAAAATGGCAGTTTTACTGCTTATTTTATACATCAGAATCAAAGAGGAAGATGTAAAGGTGTTACATGAAATTCATTGGTTATAGATTAGGGAGGCAGGAGAAAACAAAATCTCTGGGATTGGGTAAAAAGTAAAACAAATCACATTTGTAGGATAGTTAACAGTCAACAATTAACATGATAACAATAACAATAAGGGGATTTGTGGTCTCTACTTTTTTTTTTTCTCCAGTGGTTGTATTCTGAGGCATCCAGGAAAAGCGGAAATTACTTTGCTATCCCAAAAGTATGTTATTTTATATGCCTAAAGACATCAGATAGGCTCAGTTAAGGTAAAGATTGACTTTTGTCAGGGAAGATAACCACCATGAATTTTAGTTTTAATTTCAGACCATCCTATATGGTTACTTGTGGTTGCTGTGTTTGTAAGTCCGCCATGCAGTCCTCCCATCACAAAAATTTGATTCTTTTCTATCCAGCATATGTATTCTTTAAAAAACTAGCAGGGGAAAAAAATATACCAACTACTACTAGCAGGGGGAAAAAAACATACCAACTTGGAATGTCAAGGTAACCAAAAAGAAGAAAAGAAAATTGCTGTTCTCTGACTCTCCATATTTAACCTTTTGACATTGAGGTGTATGGTTTTTGATAGTTAATGTATTGACATGGGTTACATTGTTTGTGTACATAGCTTCTTTTTTCCCATTTGTCACAAATGAACTTCTTTCCTAATCATCACATGTTCTACATAATTTCCCATGGCTGTCCAAACACCCTTTTATGAATATTCCAGTCTCTCTGACTAGACTCCTCTTGTTGAGCATTTTCAGTGGTTCTCAACCTTCCTAATGCCGCAACCCTTTAATACAGTTCCTCATGTTGTGGTGACCCCCAACCATAAAATTATTTTCGTTGCTATTTCATAACTGTAATTTTGCTACTGTTATGAACCGTAATGTAAATATCTGATATGCTATATGTGTTTTCCGATGGTCACGACCCACAGGTTGAGAACCGCTGATTTAAGTTGTTTTTAATTTTTTCTCTAGATAAAGGTTTCAAAAAACATCTGAGCAATTCAGTTTTTACAAATACCCATCCCGCTTCCTTAGAATGAATTCCTATATGTAAAGTTTTTAGGTCAAAGGTTATGTGAATCTCTTAGGTATTTGCTATGCACTGCTTACTCTGGAAGAGTCATCAGAGTTACCAAGAATGGATGAAAATATCATTTCTTTGAACTCTTTATGGAACTGGATACTATCAACATTTTTTAGCACCAAATTGAAAAGTACAAATGACATCCAATTTTTGTTGTTGTTCATCTGACCTTTAATTACAATTGAGGTCAAATTTTCCCCTGCCTATTTGTTAGCCATTTGTAGTTCTTCTTTTATAATTTGCCAGTTCATGTTCTTTGCTCATTTTTCTATTAGGTTAGTAATATCTTTCCTTATTAACTTGTAGGAACTCTTTTTATATACATTTGTACAATTCGTTGTAATATTTGAGCAGTTTTATATTCACCATTTATTTTTCTTAATGGTGTTTTCGACACAAAGTCTTTTTCATTAATATCTTCATTTATCTATTTATGCATCTGAGTATCACAATTGATAAGTTTCTACATATAAATTAAGAGTTAGCCTAGATGACTCTCGGAATTCCAGACCTAGCAGGATTCATATTTAAACTGAACTTGGAGAAAATTTCTAGTAGAATTGAGCCAATAATTCTAGGTATCCTGTTCAGTGTAATTAATAGGACACTTTTATCTTTTGTAAGATCTGAAATATGGAACTATCACTATCAGTCATTTTGCAAATATGTGCCTTTTAATTGAATTTCTGAGTCCTTTCTGCTGGCTTCTGGGAAGGCAGAAGAGTGAGGAACTAGTTGATTGGTATTGACTTAGGCTTCAGATTGCTGAGAACAGTGAGACAGTCTCCAGTCTTTGCTCCTGGCTTCCAAATGTATGAAATCAAACAGTTTTTATGAGTTAACAGATAAGTTAAAACCCATGCAGCTCTGGCCAGTGTGGCTTGGTTGAAGTATCATCTTGTCCTCCAGAAGGTGGCAGGTTCGATCCCCAGTTAGGGCACATACCCAGTTTTCAGATTTAATCCCTAGTCAGATGCTTAAGGGAGGCAACCGATTAATATTTCTCTCTCGCATCCATGTTTCTCTAACTTCCTCTCTCTCTCAAATCAATAAGAACATGTCCTCAAATGAGGATTTTAAAAAACAACCCATGCATAGTCCATTCATATGCACTATCAGAAGGCCCATGGTAACATTGTTGTCTGGTGACATTTTTCAGATAGGGAACTTCAGTTTGTGAATGCTTTCAAACCCCGTGTGAGATGTGTAGAGCAGCTTGTTCACTCTTCCCTGGACTTCTGTTCTGTTACTGTATGGGTTAGTGTTTCCAGTCTCAGACTGAAAAATCATTCACATTGGGGGCTTCCTTAGAAATATGTCTTTCAAAAAGATCTGCAACTAATACATATGTTTTTCCTGACTCTATAGAATTTGTTTTAGACTACAAAACGCAGACCATTCCTTGTTTGAATTTGACTTTTGTTTCTGTCCTTGCTTATCATTATTCGCTGCTCCTTAGGGACTTATATTGTAGATTTTTTTATGATGGATGATAACCCATTGGGGAGATCTGCTGTTCTCTTTGTTGGCTCCATGGCCAGTAGAGTCAAATCAACCATTCTCATGTTGTAATTTGATAACTCATCAAAATTCTTATAGATATAAAATTCTTATCTTTGAGAAATTATAGAATTATCTTATAAGGTGAGTCCTTTTATAAATTTCTCTATCAAAAAATAATAGAAATCCTAGAAATATGTATAGTAAGTAATGAAAATAAACGAGATAAAATATACAAAGTAAATGAAAACCTGCAGTATGCTCACCACTTTATTACTTCACTTTATTTACCACCATGGTTTTAAAAAAAATAGGGCACTATTGGCTGTGGTGTTACTCTGATCAAGCATACAAGGAGTTACTAGAAGGATGTTTTCAGTATTATTAAAGCATTTTATTCTGTGTTCTTTTGAAGCCCAGCTCAGCTAAAGCAAAGGGGGTCTAATATGAAGGGGATATGCAAAACAGTGAGATATATTGTGTATCATAAAGAAGAGACTAGTGGGAAGTTATATGAGTCATTGACA
Organism: Myotis yumanensis; assembly: GCF_028538775.1. Classification (NCBI taxonomy): domain Eukaryota; kingdom Metazoa; phylum Chordata; class Mammalia; order Chiroptera; family Vespertilionidae; genus Myotis; species Myotis yumanensis. The sequence goes on along the minus strand of NW_027223758.1, from coordinate 15,788,161 downwards.
AACCAAAAGTTTTCATTGTCTACAAATTCTTCAATAGAAAATGTGGAAAGCTTCAGCAGTCCTCTATCAATTTTATTTTTAAAACTAGAGGCCTGGTGCACCAAATTCTTGCACTCAGGGGGTGGGGGATTCCCCAGCCTGGCCTGTGCCCTCTCACAGGCGGTTGGGAGAAGAAACTTCAATGAGTTGCTCACTTAGATCTCCCCAAAGAGATAGGCCCTGCCCACCCATCCAGGGTTCCTCAATGGATTGCCCCAAAGAGGTAGGCCAGAGCCAGGGGTCCCACCTCTGCGCTGCACTGAGCCGCCGGGACCCGCCTCCATGCCGCCCACACAGTGTCAAGTCCCCACCCACCCGCACCTTGCCACACACACAGCCCCACCCACCCGCCTGCGCCCGCTGTGCATGCAGCTTTCTAGTGATGGATTGTTACAGCGTGAGGACATCATAGTGTGAGGGCGTGACGACCACATAGGCTTTTATTAATATAGATGTGTGTTAAGACAGTGGCTATCTTGAATTCATGCCAAGAAATTATTAGTTACAGTTGTTGCATAAGGTAATATGAGGGAGAAATACATATTTGAAGTGCTCTCAGAAAGATTGAATTATTTAAAATATCAGAAAGAAAAAATTATAGCTTTATAACTACAGAATTTTGGTCAGTACTTTTTGTTCATATTCTAAAATGCTTTTCATATACCCAGGATTATTGGACACACAGAGTGGGAACTTAATTCTCCTTGGGGACAGCCTAGATCAGGATCTAGAAATGAGGCATGCCAGGATGGTATATATGGCAGTCAAAGACCTGGTACTACTCTTCACCTCTTTTTTCTGGAAGATTCTAGAAGCAGGTGCAGAGCAATGGTTCTTGTAGGCAGCTGAGATTGGGGCTCTATGGGAGCCAGCCCTGAGCTTCACGGGAAGGACACTATACTGAACCCCAGTCTGCAGATACAAGGATACTGTGCAGATCACCCCAACAGAGACTTGTCACAACTGGAGTAAAATCCAGGGATCACTTTATACATGTAGAGGAATCCCAAGGCTAACTTGAGACTAAGTCCTTTGGCCAAGGAGACTACAACTTCTTAAATACCCTGAAATCAGCTGATCCATCCTCTAGGATAGGCCAAGGGCCCAGGAAGCCATACAGTCCTGGGGAGGGCAGAGGGCAGAGGGCAGAGGGCAGGAGTATGTTGCAGGAATATCAAGGCTGATGATGACAGTGGCTGTGTTTTTCAAAACCAAACTTACAAGGTCAGATCTTCCATGTTCTGCCTCAGTGATTCTCCCTGTGAGGACATTTTCCCCTTCTTTCATGTTAATTACAAGGAAAGATTATCATCTTCCCTCTTGTTTACTGGAAAATTCTGTTCTAACTACTTCACCCTTGGACTAACATGACCTGTGAGGCTTGGTCCAGTTCCATTCTTCATATTAATGTGTAGAATCTCACCTCCCTTTCCCACAGATTGTGTTGGACACTGCACTGTAATTACTACTGTTGTCAGATACCAATGAAAAGTAAGCAGCTCATCAAAGTTCCCTCTCCCAACCGCCTGGGCAAATCACTTCTGAGTAAGAAGTGAGAAAGAAACATACTCTGGCAGCAGGACGATGCTATCATTGGTGGTTTTACTCTTGTTACCAGCATATTTTTAAGAGTGCTGACCTGCGAATTAAGAGATATTAACCTATCCTGTTAATTGCCACTTTTTCTCTACCTCTTAATTTGGCTGTGACAAAATCTGTGCCCACCTCCTTGCCCAGTACATAAGGTGATGTGATAAGACAGTTCAGTGCCTTTTGAAAACAGTAAAACAGTATAGTGGTTAAGTTTCCCAGGCTTCCCAGCAGACTTAGCAACAGAGCAACTTTATTCTTGATTGAAGATTATCATTTAGAACAGTTCTGTTTTTGCTTAGTGACTCCTCCTCAGCCACCAAGTTTTTACGCAATTTTCCCATTTAGGGGAAGTCCGGGGGTCATTTATCTGTAGAGGAATGGGGATACCACGAGGTCACATTTTTCCAGATCTCTTTCTCAAACCACTGAAGGGCTCATGCAATGAAAGAGAAAATCTTGGATAAACCAACCCAGATTAACAGAGGCGGTCGCATCTCATACACATATTTCACAGGTAGAAAAACACTTCTGCATAAGATTCAGTCCTCCAAAAGAAAGTATTATTTCTAATGTAAGTTATTACAAAGAATTAAATTCTGCTGGAAAATAATCAGATGTTATTCTATCTTGAAGACATTTTAATTTCAGTTAAATGTCAGAAAGCAAATTAAATCCTAAGTAAAGCTTAACCTAAATTGTATTTGAAGATTGGGTCTTTGAGACAAGGGGAATATAGCTACAGTTTGTTATTTCTTTGTGCTTTCTTTCAAACACTGTAGGCAACAGCATTATTGAAAAGAGCCCCTACAGAAGAGGGTGAAGATAGGTCGGCCATTCACAGTAATGAATCATCTTGCAGCTTGCCATCCATTCTGAATGACAAAAGTGAAATAAAGGAAGCAAAATACGCTCCGTGGTTCAACAGAGTTCTTACCTGGGAACAAGGTAACTATTGTTAAAGGGTTGGTCCACAGCAAAAACCCATTCAGAGTCAACGTGACACCTTCTTTCTCAGGGTGTACCTATAAAATAAAGGGGACGAGAGAATACCTCTGATTTTAATATGCATAATAGGTTGTTTGTTTTACATACCGCCTTTCTATAAATATATGATTTTGTTTAGTCTCACAGGGATAGGAAACCTAATTGTAGGGCTGCAGTGTTACTGAATTTCCAATAAATTACGTTTTTATAAGTTATGAAATCTTAACAAAACTAATCACTGGGCAGTAGGTAATTTTGATCATCCTACAAAGATGAAGATGATTACATTAAAATGATTCCATAAAGTACTGTAAAGTTTTTGATATCACTTAATAGAATTTACTCATAATTTATAAACATTCTTTTTAAGGTTGTCTTTATAACACAGTATTATAAAAGTCTAAACTGATGAATATGAATCAATGAATTTATGCCCTCTAAAATTTTAGTATCCAGAAATTGACTATTTTAACATTACTATTAAAATATGTCAGTAAGCCACTATAGTGGTATTTCCAATACAGCAATGAGTTACTCAGGATGTATTCAGAAGTTGATATACATGCACAGAATTTAAGACTCACTGTTTTAAGCCCCCTTCAAATTTGATAGATGTCAGGCTAAATAATTTTTTCATGAAAACATAGAAATACCTTAGTTTTAGAAAAGTTTTCCTTTTAGAAGGAACAGTACTATTCCAGGCAAGAAATAAACTGGAGGATTAAAAAAAAAGGAGGTGGGGAGACAGTGAAAATAATAGGAATGGTAGTTTTTAAAAAAAAATCAAACAAAGGCCTAGTCCATAAATATAACCCTGACATACATTTTTATTGTCATGTGTTTGATTTTTAGAAGTTTCAAGCGCCTGCAGAGATGAGAGCAAGGAAGAAAGCATGGCAGCAAATGTTCCAATCACAGGTAAAGTTATGGTTGCCTAAGAGTTGCAAACACAGAATTCAACCTTGTTATATAATCAGTACATTCTAGGTTGGTGATATGTGAACTCCACTAAGAGGATGTATTTTTGACTACCACATGCTGGAGCAGGAGAGTAATTATAAGAGCACATAATTATAATGTGCAAACTTAACGTTAACACAAGCTAAGGTGGAAAATAACCGTGTCTATTGAATTCTTCATAATCATGTTATACATTTACACATGCGAGCATCCCCATCACCTAGCCTTTCAGCACCTGCGTCTGTGAAAGGGTCAGTCTCCATGGGGAACACCCGGTCATTATATGGTAAACTACAGATGTTTCTGAGTTTACTCTTTTCTTTCCTGTGATAATTGAATGTGTGTCATTAAAATAAGAGCAAGGGGAAAAGTACCAGACAGGAAGCTTGCTTGTGCCTCAGTTGCAAAGCCTGGTTGATAAATACACAATTTTAGCAATAAGGCTTCATCAAGACTTATTAAGTTTTCTGCACATGTATTAGGCTTATTAAGATGAAATCTGAATATCATTACTTTTTTTTTAGTTTTAGAATATCAACAGCAGCAATTAGTATTCTGAACAGAATTCTATTTGTCATGCATCTAAATTTAATAGTGCCTTGTTTTTTAAAGTGCTGTGCTACTTCATTATAAATTCAAAGGTCTGACTTTAAATATTTATACAAGTAAATACACCATTGCACCAAGGTACTGAGGCACGCATCTGTATGTATTGTAGTAATGTTGTTTATATGCAGGAAAGAATGGCTTTCTTTTATGGCAGTACAATTCATGGCCTGATGATTAATTTTTTAAGCTCATGTTTCTGTGATGAACTCTGGTTTTGAAAAAGGAGTTTATAGTAGAGAAATTATTGTGTGTATTCTACATCAGATAATATTTCACTCCAAAATGCAGAGGTTTCCTTTTCTTTTAAATATTTCCCAGTTATATATTTATTGCCTTCTTATTCTTCATTTTGAGAAAACACTGGTAAAGTTCCCTCTATTTTTTTAATGGATTTTTAGAGAATGGGGGGAGGGGGGGGGGGAGAGAGAGAGAGAGAGAGAGAGAAAGAGAAAGAAAGAAATCGGTTGGAAACCTCCCCAAAATGCCCTAACCTGGGATTGAACCTGCCACCTTTTGATGCATGGGATGATGCTTCAACCAACTGAGCCACACTGGCCAGGACTTTAATTTTTTTAATAGAAGTGTTAATGATCCCAAACTACAAATAACCAATAAGTTATTTGGATGCTTTTCCCTTGCATTTACCTATGAATGCATAAGTATCTAATAACCTCTGAACTTATTTCAATTAAAAGTATAAAAGCTTATTAGGAGAAACCAGGAAGTGGCTTCATTGCCCATTCCTACTTGTCTTTTAAGTATTATTTTCAATCATCCCCTGCTGCGAGTAGATGACTCTCCCAAAAATTATTGCAAATGTTATTATCTCATAAAAATTTTATTGAGGTATAATTGATATCTATGGCACTATGTTACTTTCAGGTATACAGTGTAATGATGCAATATATGTACACATTGCAAAATGATCATCACAGTAAGTCTAGCTAACATCCATCACCACACAGTGTTACAAATGCTTTTCTTGTTGTGGAGAACTTTTAAGATTTACTCTCCTAGCAGTGTTCAAATATGCAATACAGTATTATTAACCTCAGTAACCATGCTGTTCATTACCTCCCCATGACATTTATTTTATAACTGGAAATTTATACCTTTTTTTGGCCTTTCAAAATGTTATGTTTTAATTACAGTTGACATACAATACTATATTAGTTTCAGGTGTACAACATAGTGCCTAGACATTTATATAACTTGCGAGGTGATCACCCCTATAAGTTTAGTATCCATCTGACACCATACATAAATATTACAATATTATTGACTATATTCCCTAAGCTGTACTTTACATCCCTGTGACTATTTTTATAACTATCAATTTGACTTTTTAATCCCTTTCATCTTTTTCACCCATCCCTCAACTCCCCCCATCTGGAAACCATCAATTTGTTCTCTGTATCTATGAATTTATTTCTGTTTTGTTTGTTTATTTATTTTGTTTTTAGATTCCACATGTAAGTGAAATCATATGGTATTTGTCTTTCTTAGTATGAATTATTTTACTTAGCATAATACCCTCTAGGTCCATCAATGTTGTTGTAAATGATAAAATTTCATTCTTTTTTATAACTAAGTAGTATTCCATTGTATATATGTACCACATCTTCTTTATCCATTCATCTATTCATGGACACTTAGGTTACTTCTATATTTTGGCTGTTGTAAATAATGCTGCAATGAACATAGGGTTGTATATATCTTTTCAAATTAGTTTTTTCTGTTTCTTCAGATAAATACCCAGAAGAAGAATTGCTGGGTCATATCGTAGTTCTATTTTTAAATATATGAGGAACCTCCATACTGTTTTCCATAGCAGCTACAACAATCTGCATTCCCACTAACGATGCTTAAAGGTTCTCTTTTCTCCACATCCTTGCCAACACTTGCTGTTTGTTAATTTACTGATAATAATCACTCTCACAGGTGTGAGGTGATATCTCATTGTGGTTTTAATTGTCAGAAAATATGTACCTTTTGACCCCTTCGCCCATTTTGCTCTCTTCCTACCCCTGCCTCCGGCAACCAGCAATCAGTTCTCTGTGTCTGCCTCATAGAATCCTATATAATAAAAGGCTAATATGCAAATTGACCCTAAAGGAATGACCAGTCGCTATGATGTGCACTGACCACCTGGGAGCAGACGCTCAACGCAGGAGCTGCCCCCTGATGGTCAGTGCACTCCCACAGGGGGAGCCCCACTCAGCTACAAGCCAGGCTAATGGCTGCAAGTGCAGCAGTGGTGGAGGGAGCCTCTCCCGCCTCCTTGGCAGTGCTAAGGATATCCGACTGAAGGCTTAGGCTTCCCTTCCCCAACAGGAGTGGGCCTAAGCTGGCAGGTGGACATCCTCCAAGGGCTCCCAGGCTGCCAGAGGGATGTCTGACTGTCAGCTTAGGCCCGATTCCCAGGGAGTGGGCCTAAGCCAGCAGGTGGACATCCCCCGAGGGCTCCTGGACTGCAGGAGGGTACAGGCCAGGCTGAGGGACCCCCCCAAGTGCACGAGTGCACCTGGCCTCTAGTTTCTTTATAAGAGAAGAGAAAGTTAAGTACCAGGATTTCAAAGCTTCCTTCTCATCATGCAGAAAGAGATATGATGAGCCTAGAAGTAATAAGAGCTATTTGCCATTAAAAGTTTTAAAGAAATTGCAATTCCAACAACCTGTCATTGGTCTATCAATAGTTAGCAGTTTGCCCTGGCCAGTTTGGCTCAGTGGATAGAGCGTCGGCCTGCGGACTCAAGGGTCCCAGGTTCGATTCTGGTCAAGGGCATGTACCTTGGTTGTGGGCATATACCCAGTGGGGGCGTGTGCAGGAGGCAGCTGATCGATGTTTCTCTCTCGTCGATGTTTCTGGCTCTCTATCCCTCTCCCTTCCTCTCTGTAAAAAATCAATAAAATATATTTTTAAAAAAATAGTTAGCAGTTCTAATTTTATTTATTTTCTAAATTTTATCTTATTGTTAACAGTATTACAGATGCCCCCCATTTTCTTCCCTTTGCCAACCTCCAGCCAGTCCCCACCCCATCCCAGCCTTCACTGCATTATTGTGAGCGTCCATGGGCTGTGCATATATGTATATAAATTCTTTAGTTAACCTCTTCCCCACACTGCACCCCTGCCCTGCTTCCTTCTGTTTTGTTTGTCAGTTTCTTTTGTTCATTAGATTCTACATATAAGTGAGGTCATGTAATATTTTTCTTTCTTTGACTGGCTTATTTCATTTAGCATAATAATTTCCATGTCCATCGATACTGTTGCAAAGGGTAAGCGATCCTACTGTTTTACAGCCTCATAGTATTCCATTGTGTAAATGTACCACAGTTTTTTTATCCGCTCATGTACTGATGGGCACTTGGGCTGTTTCCAGATCTTAGCTTTTGTAAATACCACTGCTATGAACATAGGGGAACATATATCCTTTCTGATTGGTGCTTTGGGTTTCTTAGGATATATTCCCAGAAGTGGGATTGCTGGGTCAAAAGGCAGTATCATTTTTAATTCTCTTAGGAAACTCCATATTATTTTCCACAGTGGCTGCACCAGTCTGCATTCCCACCAGCAGTGTATTAGGGTTTCCTTTTCTCCACACCCTCACCAATACTTATCATTTGTTGATTTGTTGATGGTAGCCATTCTGGCAGGTGTGAGGTGATACCTCATTGTAGTTTTAATTTGCATCTTTCTGATGATTAGTACTTTGAGCATTTTTTTCTCTTGGCCATCTGTATGACCACTTTGGAGAAGTGTTTATTCAGGTCCTTTGCTCATTTTTTAATTGGATTGTATGTCTTCCTTTTGTTGAATTTTATGAGTTCTTTATATATATTGGAAATTGACCCCTTATCAAGATGTATCATTGGCAAATATGCTCTCCCAAACCATAGGTTCCCTTTTCATTTTGTTGTGCAGAAGATTTTTCAGTTTGATGTAGTCCCATTTGTTTATTTTTTTCTTTGTTCTCCTTGCCCTAGGAGATGTACTGGTGAAAATACTGCTACGTGAGATGTCTGAAATTTTACTGCCTATGTTTTCTTCTAGAATTTTTATAGTTCTGAGACTTACATTTAAGGCTCTTATCCATTTTGAGTTTATGGTGTAAGTTGATGGTCTAATTTCATTTCTTTTTGCATTTACCTGTCCAATTTTCCCAACACCTTTTATTGAAGAGACTTCATTGAGAGAGAATCATTGAGCATGCAATCTGGTCATGTGCCCTGACCAGGAATTGAACCGGTAGCCTCCTGGTTCATAGGTCGACACTCGATCACTGAGCCACACCAGCTGAACTCATTGTATATTCTTACCTCCTTTGTCAAATATTAATTGATTATAATGGCGTGGGTCAATTTCTGGGGTCTCTGTTCTGTTCTATTAGTCTAGATGCCTGTTCATATGTCAGTACCAGGCTGTTTTGATTACAATGGCTTTGTAGTATAGTTTGATATCTGGTATTGTGATCCCTCTAACTTTGTTCTTTCTCAACAAAAGGAAGACATACAATCCAATTAAAAAATGAGCAAAGGACCTGAATAAACACTTCTCCAAAGTGGTCTTTTTTGGTTCCATATAAATTTTTGGAATATTTGTTCTAGATCTGTGAAGTATGCCATTGGTGTTTTAGTAGTGATTGTGTTAAATCTGTAGATTGCTTTGAGTAGTGAGGACATTTTAATGAGGTTAATTCTTCCACTCTATGAACACGGTGTATACTTCTACTTGTTTGTATCTTCCTCTATTTCCTGTTTAATGTACTATAGTTTTCCAAGTACAGGCCTTTTACTTACCTCCTTAGTTAAGTTTATTCCCAGTTATCTGATTTTTGTTGTTGCTGTTGGTAAATGGGATTTTTTTAAGTTTCTTTTTCTGAGAGTTCATTATTGGTATATAAAAGTGACATGGATTTCTGGGTGTTGATTTTGTATCCTGCTACTTTGCCAAATTCATTAATTAAACCTAGTAGTTTTTTAGTGGAATTTATAGGGTTTTCTATGTGCAATATTATGTCATGTGTGAATAATGACAGTTTTACTTCCTCCTTTCCAATGTGGATGTCTTTTATTTTTTCTTGTCTAATCACTGTGGCTAGGATTAACAGTACTATTTTGAATGAAAGTGATGAAAGCGAACAACTGTCTTGTTCCTGTTCTTGAGGGAAACACTTAGTTTTTGCCCATTGGGTTTGATATTGTCTGTTGGTTTGTCATATATGGCCTTTATTATGTTGAGGTATGTTCCCTCTATTCCCACTTTGCTGAGAGTTTTTATCCAAAATCGGTGCTTGGTTTTGTTGAATGCTTTTTCTGCATCTGTTGATATGATCATGTGATTTTATCCTTCATTTTGTTAATATAATATATCATATTTATTGGTGTGTGAATATTTTACCAGCCTTGCATCTTTAAAATAAATCACACTTGGTCATGGTGTATGATATTTTTAATGTATTGTTGTATCTATTTGCTAATGTTTTGTTGAGGATTTTAGCATCTTATGGTCATCAGGGATATTGGTCTGTAATTCTTTTTCCTTCCACTTCAATTCTTTTTGTAATAGTATGAGGAGAATATGTGTTGATTCTTCTTTCATTATTTGGTAAAACAGGTCTGTGAATTCATCCAGTCCCAGGCTTTTGTTTGCTGGAAGTATTTTATATTATTGCTTCAATTTTATTAGTTGTTATTGGTCTATTCAGGTTTTCTGATTATATTTTTTCAGGAATTTGTCCATGTCAACCAGGTTGTCCAACTTGTTGGCATATAGTTGCTAATAATATTTCCTTGCAATTTTTTGTATTTCTGTGGTGTCAGTTGTTACTTTTCTTGCATTTCTAATTTTACTTATTTGGGTTCTCTCTTTGTTTCTTGATGATTCTGGCCAATGGTTCATCAATCTTATTTATCTTTTTTTCAAAATATATATTTTTATTGATTTCACAGAGGAAGGGAGAGGGAGAGAGAGATAGAAACATCAATGATGAGAGAGAAACATTGGTAGGCTGCCTCCTGCATGCCCTCAACAATGGAGCATGCAACCCAGGTATGTGCCCTGGACAAGAACCGAACCTGGGGCCCTTCAGTCCACAGTTGATGCTCTATCCACTGAGCCAAAGCAGCGAGGGCTATCTTTTCAAAGAACCAGCTCTTGGTTTCATTGATCTTTTGTATTGTTGTTTTAGTCTCTATGTCATCTATTTCCACTCTGATCTCTATTGTTTCCTTCATTTCACTTCCTTTGGCTTTTCTTGTTGTTCCCTTTCTAATTCTTTAAGTTGTAGCATTGGATCATTTTTTTGAGCTTTTTCTTTTTATATATATACTTTTATTGATTTCAGAGAGGAAGGGAGAGGGAAAGAGAGATAGAAACATCAATGATGAGAGAGAATCATTGATTGGCTGCCTCCTGCATGCCCTCCACTGAGAATTGAGCTCGCAACCCGGGCATGTGCCCTTGACTGGAATCGAACCTGGGACCCTTCAGTCCACAGGCTGACGCTCTGTCCACTGAGCCAAACCAGCTAGGGCTTGAGCTTTTTCTTATTTCTTGAGGGAGGCCTATAATGCTATGAACTTTCCTCTAATAACTAGGCCCCATAGATTTTTGGTTGTTGTGTTTTTGTTTTCATGTGTTTTCAGGAAGTTTTTTTATTTCTTCCTTGATTTCATTGTTTAATAACATGCTATTTAGCCTCCATCTGTTTGAATGTTTTTGAGGTTTTTTATTGTAGTTGATTTATAGTTTCATGCCATTGTGATCCAAGAAGATCCTTGATATGATTTCAGTCTTCTTGAACTTGTAAAAGCTTATTTTGTCCTAAAATGTGGTCTTTGAAAATGTCCCTTGTGCATTTGAAAAGAATATATATCCTGCTGCTTTGGGATGAAATGTTTTGTAAATGTCAATTAAATCTATTTGATCTAATGTGTCTTTTAAAGTCACTGTTTCCTTGTTGATTTTTTTTCCAGTCTGGAAAATCTATCTGGTGATGTTAGTGGTGTATTAAAGTAATACAGTACTATGACTGTATTACTTTCTAATTCTCCTTTAAAGTCCTCCAGAAGTTTTAAAAATATATTTAGATGCTCCTATATCAGGTACAGATATATTTACCACAGTTAAATCTTCCTTTTGGATAGATCTCTTTTGTATTATTTAGTGACCTTCTTTGTCACTTTTATGGTCTTTGTTTTGAACTCTATTTTGTCAGATATAAGTATGTTATACCTCCTTTTTTGTGTCCATTTGTATGGAATATTTTTTTCCATCCCTTCACTTTCATCCTGTCTTAGTCTTTTGTTTGAGGTGGCTCTCTTGTAGACAGCATATATATGGGTCATGTTTTGATGGTAATAAATTCCTTTAGTAGACATATGGGTCATGTTTTATTATCCACTCAGGTACCCTATGTCTTTTGATTGGAGCATTTAATCCACTTACATTTAAGGGTATTACTTTTTTTAATCCTCACCCCAGGAGTGAGGCTATTTATCAGTTAATTTTTTTAGAGAGAGTGGAAGTGCAGAAGAGTTCTGGGAGAGAGAGAAACATTGACGTGAGAGGGACACATCAATTGGTTGCCACTGCTCACACTCCAACTGGAGCCAAGTATTGAACTTCCAAATTAGGTACGAGTTCTGGACTGGGAATTGAAGCCACAACCATTCAGTCCATGGTCTGATGCTCTAACCACTGAGCAAACTGGCCAGGGCTAAGGTTATTATTGATTTTTTTTTATTGCCATTTTTATTCTTTATGCCTATGTACCTCTCTCTATTTCTTTTTTTTTTTTTTTTTTTTTTCCTTAGTACTATCCTTTAGTATTTCCTGCAATGCTGGTTTGGTGGTAATAAACTCCTTTAGCATTTTTTAGGTCTGAGAAGCTCTTTATTTCACCATTAATTTTTGAATTATAACCTTGCTGGAAAGAGTAGTCTTGGTTTCGGATTGTTGCTTTTTGTTATTTTGAATACTTCATGCCATTCCCTTCTGGCTTGTAGTGTTTCTGTCAAGAAATCAACTGACAGCCTTATGGGAACTCCTGAGGTAACTGACTATCTCTCTTGCTGCCTTGAAGATTCTCTCTTTATCTTTGACATTTGCCATTTTAATTATGATGTGTCTTGGTGTATGTCTCTTGTGTTCATCTTGATGGCAACTCTCTATGCTCCTGAACTAGTGTAACTTTTTCCTTCACCTGGTTCGGATAGTTTTCTGTCATTATTTCTTCAAACAGTTTCTCTATCTTTTTTTTTTTTTTTTTAATATATTTTATTGATTTTTTACAGAGAGGAAGGGAGAGAGATAGAGAGTTAGAAACATCGATGAGAGAGAAACATTGACCAGCTGCCTCCTGCACATCTCCCACTGGAGATGTGCCCGCAACCCAGGCACACGCCCTCTACCGGAATCGAACCTGGGACCCTTCAGTCCGCAGGCTGACGCTCTATCCACTGAGCCAAACCGATTTTGGCCAGTTTCTCTGTCTATTGCTCACTTTCTTCTCCCTGTGGTACCCCTATTATGGATGTTTTTCCATTTCATATTGTCCCAAAGTTCCCTTATACTGTCCCCATGCTTTTAACTATATTTTTATCTCTGCTGCTCTGAGTGTGTTTTCTTCTATGTCTTCCAAATCATTGACTTGATCCTCTGCTTCATCAAGCCTGCCTTTAATTCCTTCCAGCGTATTTTTGATGTCAGATATACTATTCTTCATTTCCAACTGGTTCTTATTCATGGTTTCTATATCCCTTTTTATCTGATGTATTTCCTACTCAGTTTCTTGTAGTTCCCATTAATTTCCTTGTAGTTCTCACTAAGGTCATTGAGCATCCTTATAACCATTACTCTGAACTCTGTCTAATAAATTGCTTACCTCCCTCTCATTTAGCTGTTTTTCAGGAGATTCCTTCTTTTCTTTCATTTTGGGGTTGTTTCTTTTTAGTTGTCTCTTTGAGTTTGTTTCTATGTATTAGATAGAACTGCTATGACTCCCAGCCTTAATGGGTTGGCCTTTTGTAGCAAATATCTGTGAGACTCAGTGGAATGGTCTTCTTGAAAACCTGAGCTGGATGCCCTTTTGTGGGTTATTTGGGCTCAATTCTGACCACATCTAGCTGTTGTACAGGTGCAATAACCTCCTGGGAGCAGGTTGTGTGGGGTCACAGTAGGTAATCCTCTATTCCACAATACCCACTCACTCCACAGACTGGAACAGACCCTCTATTTTTTTATTTAAGGGTGGAAGGCAGTTGGCAGGGGGTTTTTTTGTTTTTGTTTTTGTTTTGTTTTTGTTTTTTGTAATGTTTTATGCACATTGTATGCCAGAATACTACACTTAAAGTAGCTTGGGAGACATAAAAAAACAACAACAGGAAAACCAAGATGGTGGCATAGGTTAACACCGGAGTTTGCTGCTCGAACAACCACTTCAAAAATACAGCTAAAAGACGGAACGGACATCACCCAGAACCACAGGAAGGCTGGCTGAGTGGAAATCCTACAACTAGAAGGAAAGAGAAATCCATACCGAGACTCAGAGGAGACCCAGTGCGGAGGTGAAATACTAAGGTGCGGAGTGCATGTGGAGTGGGCCGGCGGCGGAGGGCGAGGTTGTTGTTTTCAATCGGGAGGGAGTTTCAGACTCTGAGCTCCAGATCCGGGCGAGTCTCTAGGGACCCAGACTCAAATGGGAGAAGCGGGACTGTCTGGCTTTGGTCGGAACTTGAATGCCGCTTTCTCTCCTGGGACTCTGAGAGGCAGAGCCCCTGGGGATGGATCTGAGAGCAGCCATAACTGCTCGCTCTGCCCGCCCTGTAGATCCCCGGGGACCCGCCCCGCCCAACCCCTGCACAGAGGCATTTGCCGGATAGCCTTAGGCAAACGCTAGACTAGCACCGCCCTAGAGATCCAGCACGGAAGCTCTCCCACTGCAGACACAGCTGACTCTCATAGCCAGTTAGCCTGGAGGTCAATTCACCCCCAGTATTGCCGACAACAATCAAGGCTTAACTACAACAAGACTGCGCACAAAGACCATAAGGGGGTGCACCAAGAAAGCATAAAAAATGCGGAGACAAAGAAACATGACAGAAATGGAGGATATAGAGTTAAAAAACGCACTTTTAAGGTCTTTCAAAAATTTTCTAGAAACTGCCAATAAACTTGATAAGATCCTCAAGAAATCTAATGAGACCCTCAATGTTGTGATAAAGAACCAACTAGAAATTAAGCATACACTGACTGAAATAAAGAATATTATACAGACACCCAACAGCAGACCAGAGGAGCGCAAGAATCAAGTCAAAGATTTGAAATGCGAAGAAGCAAAAAACACCCAACCGGAAAAGCAAAATGAAAAAATCCGAAAATACAAAGATAGTGTAAGGAGCCTCTGGGACAGTTTCAAGCGTACCAACATCAGAATTATAGGGGTGCCAGAAGATGAGAGACAGCAAGATATTGAAAACCTATTTGAAGAAATAATGACAGAAAACTTCCCCCACCTGGTGAAAGAAATGGACTTACAGGTCCAAGAAGCGCAGAGAACCCCAAACAAAAGGAATCCAAAGAGGACCACACCAAGACACATTATAATTAAAATGCCAAGAGCAAAAGACAAAGAGAGAATCTTAAAAGCAGCAAGAGAAAGAAAGTCAATTACCTACAAGGGAATACCCATACGACTGTCAGCTGATTTCTCAACAGAAACTTTGCAGGCCAGAAGGGAATGGCAAGAAATTTTCAAAGTGATGAATACCAAGAACCTACAACCAAGATTACTTTATCCAGCAAAGCTATCATTCAGAATTGAAGGTCAGATAAAGAGCTTCACAGATAAGGAAAAGCTAAAGGAGTTCATCACCACTAAACCAGTATTATACGAAATGCTGAAAGGTATCCTTTAAGAAGAGGAAGAAGAAGAAAAAGGTAAAGATACAAATTATGAACAACAAATATGCATCTATCAACAAGTGAATCTAAGAATCAAGTGAATAAATAATCTGATGTACAGAATGAACTGGTTATTATAATAGAATCAGGGGCATAGAAAGAGAATGGACTGACTATTCTTGGGGGTAAAGGGGAGTGGGAGATGTGGGAAGAGACTGGACAAAAATCGTGCACCTATGGATGAGGACAGTGGGTGGGGAGTGAGGGCGGAGGGTGGGGCGGGAACTGGGAGGAGGGGAGTTATGGGGGGAAAAAAAGAGGAACAAATGTAATAATCTGAACAATAACGATTTAATTTAAATAAAATAAAATAATAAAATAAAAAAATTTAATAAACAAAAAAACAACAAAACTTTAAAACCATTTACTCTGTTCAAGCATTGCCATTCTGTCCTTGCCACCACACTTCATGTCTTATCCCCCACAAACTGTTATCTCTCATGAAGTTAATGTTTGAGGGCCTCATACACCTTGGTTCTGCTTAATACTAAGTTCTTTACCATCATTTCTTCATTAAATTTTTGTATTTTTTGTCATGTTATTTAGAAATTTGGCCTTTAGTAAAGTAAGGCAAATATATAGTTTGATTTAAGATAGATTCTGCCTTCCCATTTATAATACTTCTGTTGAGGCATTCCTATTTGTATGGGCTGAATTAGTTCTAGAATATTTTTAAAAAGGAATATACCAGAGGCTGTCCTCTGGGGGTTGAGGAAATGTGGCAGTTGAGCCTGGTCTTCGGCATCAGCCATCAGAGTCTGCTCTTTATTCCCTGATCATTTCTGCACCACTCTGAGCCTCTGTATTGGAAAAGCAGACATACATAGTACCTGGCAATATTGCCTTAAAATTGAAATGATGTCATGTGTGTGAAAATGTCAGGCATATACTAGACACTCATACATGTTAGTTGTTATTTCTAATAATATTCATCTGAATATTAGTAGTAATATTGGTCTTATGCACTAGCCCCACAATCACCAGCATTTCAAACCGTGACATCTAGTTAAAAGGAACCTTACAAAACAAACTCAAGATGGAAAAGAAGCAGGGGCAATTGGGGGTGCAGTGCCACAAAAAGAGTAAGCCTGAGATGAGTCCTGGAAGGGCAGCTGGATACTGCCAGCTTGTTTGTTATTCTGACAGCTGCTTGCCTTCTTGAGCTGCAATGCTACCATAATTCCTGGTAGACCACACTTCCTGATAGTACCACTAAATTAGTTTCTGCAAGAAATTCCCATTGTAGAACTCAATTGATGATTTGAATCCAGAAGTATGTTGACTTATAAATATATATTTATATTTGAAAAGAGTTCCATGGTACCTTTGGAACATCTAACTGGTCCCATGAAGAAGCCCTTAGAGAAAAATCTCAAAAAGCTGATGAAATGGCTCCTGGGGATCTCTCTGGTCAAGGCCCAACTGCTTCTGCCATATGTGCACACAGGTGAGGGCATTGCAGGGCTCCTGATCACCAGGTGGTAGTCCTCCCTTGATGTGCTGCCTTACAAGGTTGATGATCTGATGCAGCATTTCCCCAAATGTGTTCTGTGTATTGCTCCTCCCAAAAGACATTGCAAGGAATACATATCTTGTGGCTAAACCATCTGGTCTTTCTCCCTCTGCAGCATGCACCATGCAAAGGAGCATGGTGAAGACTTTTAGAAGACTTTCAGTAAATGAACCATTTAAAAGTGTGGAACCTAGAATCAAATAACAATTTGAAAATGGAATACTTTGTCTAACAGAAGCCAACAGAATTAATGTTCTATGGAACACATTTTGGGAAATATGCACACATACATGTGGAACATTTAAAACCTTATGTCTAATGAGGGCACCAGTACACTAAAATTATCATCAGCATTTTCCTGTGGTTCTTTTTGTGGGAGTCTCCCTTGTGGATAAGATTGCTTAATAAAGACACTTGGGGCTACTTTAATGTAACTAAACCCAGATGAAGCTATGATTAAGTTACTTGTTAAAGCTGCTCCCTGAATTGATGACTAGCAGGTCACAATGGTAACTGTCAGTGATTCAGAAGCAGTCTTCATCATTGTGGATCCTTCTGTGTGACCTCATTTGCTTTGCAGCCATCTCAGAAGGGATATAGTAAAGAAAGAAGCAGAGCTGGGACCCAGAGCAGGCCACCAGGAGGTTGGGCAGAATGGATGGGTGGGTCTGAAGTTATACCATTTTCAGAACAATGAGGATCCTGGGGAAGTTTAACTTGAGAAGGGCACAGCAGTTATCTTTAAATACTTGCAGAGCTGCCATGTACAAGGCAGAACATTAATCGATCATAATTATAGAGTGTACCTCAGGAGACCCGGTTTGTGAGTGCTGCAGGGAAGGAATTGACAGCTCAATAACAGAAAAACTTTCTGGCTCTTCCTATCAGGAAAACCAAACTGAGTGTCTTCCAGCTGTGGGGTTCTGTGCTGGGTGCTTGAATCATGGTAGGAACCTGCTCTCTAGAGGGGCACTGTGGAAGAAATTCTCATTTCTGGGAACTCTGACCCACTTTCAATGTTAAGAGACTGATTCTCTGTCCATATCAAAGAAATCAAAGGTGCCAACATTCTCATTTCTCTCTTTCCCTTTCTTACTTCCTTTATACGCCCTCACATCAGTCTTTTTATAAGAGGGGGCTCATCCTTAAGAGTTTGTTATCACTTAGAAGGCATCTGCTTTGTTAATCACCATTATAGGGAGTGTGGGTTTCATAACTCTAGCTTTTATAACCTGTACTAAAGTGTACATAGAAACCCTTCCATACACACAGCCGTACACACAACCAAAGTAAGTATTCTCACAGCCTGTGATCTGTTCCTAACACAGTCTAATCCTTTTTACTAGTCTAGTTATTCCCACTAAAGAATTCAGATAGAAATTAAAGGTTAATGTTGATACCTGTGAAATGTGTAATTTTATATATGTAGTAAATAGTATATCATTTGCATGTAACAAAACATCTTTACTTGGAAATACCAGGACAGCAAAAGACTGGGTCTTTGCCCTCACTAAGCATCTGTCTTCTCTAATCTTCACAACAGCCTTTTGGGGTAAATATTAGTAACATTCTGCAGATGGTCAAACAGAAACTTAGAAAGGTTGAGTCCTGCTCAGAGCCATATAGCTAGTGTATTGGATCTTGACTAGAACTCAAACTTCAGGATTTAAGAACTGCATCAGGATGCCTGGATTAATTAAACATCAGCGTATATCATAACAAAAGATTAACTCTGCAAGGATGCTTTAGAGACTAATGATGAACACAGATAGCCCTACTTTCCTTTGTCTTGTGTTGGGTTTACAGAGGTTGGAAGGTTGCAAGGTTTTCTGAGTATGGATTGTACTGAGAGCTATGCCCTTTATAAAGAGCAGCAAATCTGGGTACACATAGGCCTGAGACCACATGCTCATAGGAGGATATTCAGGTCAGTGTTCCCCTGAAACACTTAGGCTAGGATTAAAGCAATGCTTATCTAGATTATGAAGGAAAGATTCCTGAACTACTTAAACCACAAAGGGGAAGTTCTCACATTGACAATTTTATTTGTGTTCAATTATATTTACCTTTGAGAATGAAGTGAATTTTAGTTTTAGCAAATGATGCAGCTTATGCTAAATGTCATACAAACCAATCATCTAACACAGTGTCTGGCACACAGTGGGCACTCATTATGTCAAACAAATGAATAAAAATGAGAGTATTAAAGAAGTTTCTTTAAATGCTTGTTGATTCAAGCCAAAATACTATCTCTTTCAGTTATTCACTCCACCAATACTTTTCCCACCCACGTGCCCATCCTGGCAAAACTCATCTCCTTAAGCTCCATGTGAAAAGGGCTCTCAGCTTTTATCTCAAGAGGATTAAACCTCTGAGAATGTCCATTCAGCCTCTTATTCTTTTGACATCAATTCTCATGGTCAAGCTGTGTTGAAAGTGGTTGCCTGACTGTGCCATTTCTCACTGGTATTCTTTGGCAAGCTGAAATATTCAAAGTCATGCTAAGGTGCTCCATTTAGAAGCTTTGTGGGAGGTCAGCATAAATTTGAAAGTTGCCACTTGGGGTCCTGGGCAGTGCTTGCCAAAACTTATTACTTGGGTTTTACATCAAATTGGAAAAGAGCTGAAAACATACAATGGCCACATTGTCATTGGTGACTAGATTTATCTTGAGAGAAAAGACTGTGGTGATAACTTTGGACTGCCAAAGTAGAGTGGCATGATACCTCCACTGCTGAGACTTTAAGATTGTTCCTTATTTGTCCCTTCCCAGAAATGTTCAAGAATCAGTAAAGACGTATTACATGCTGCACCTGAGATAGGGGACCCCCAAATCATGCAAAACCAAGGAACCACCATATGCTTCTGAATTGTCCATTGCAGGTCACATGGCCCTGTTTCTATGGCAGTGGTCAGGCTGCTGGGACTTACCCCACTCGGCCTACAGCCTTCTCCTTTCTATGGCAAAGCATTCCTCACTCATGATGAAGCAAGGTAGCAGTGTTTATTTAACGTAGTTATTAAAGAATGAAAGACAATTTTCTGACTAGTGCACTTGATTGGATGCCCCTGTAGTCAAGGAAATGAACTCCTACATGCCTAGAGAAATTCTCGGTGGTTGCACAATAGAATCCTCTGTGGTGTTTTAAAATTTGCCTATGCCCCAGATCCTCCCTTGACCAGAACCTCTAGGGGCAAGAGCTCTGGATATCAGCCTTTTATAACACTCAGGTGACTCCCCAGGTTTGCGAACCATGGGGCAGGAGGTCTCAAAGCTGAAAGAGCCCTTGGAGGTCATGTCATGAAATACTCTCACTTTACATAAGAGACTCAAGTGGAGAGAATGAATAGCTTGGGTGTTAGATATATTAATAAAATCAGGGGTCAGGGAGTGTATTTCAGTTATCCCTTGGTGTCTTTTCAGGAGACTGGTTCCAGGACCCGTTCCCCTAACAATGCCTTCCCCCCACTGTGTACACCAAAATCTACAGATGCTCAAGTCCCTTATATAAAAAGGCATTATATTTTCATATTGGCTACAGCAGGGTATGCCAACACATCACTTCATTCGCATAGATTTAATGTAGTGCTCGGATTTAGTGTAGTAGCAAACTCAAGTTTTGTTTTTTGGAACTTTCTCTGGGATTTTTTAAATATATATTTCATCTGCAGTTGGTTGAATCCATGGATGCAAAACCAGTGAACTCTCCTAGGGCTTAATGTATGTTCCTAGGGCTGCTGTAACAAAGCACTACAAACTGGAAACAGCAGAAATGTATTATCTCATAGTTCTGGATGCTAAAAGTCTAAAATCAAAGTGTCAGCAATACTGTACTCCCTCTGGGGGCTCCGGGGAGAACCTTTCTTTGCCTGTTTCAGCTCCTGGTGGGTCCTAGTTTGTGGCAACATAACTCCATCTTTACATCGCCTTCTTTTCTGTGTCTCTGTGTCCACTCCACTTCCTCTCAGGACACTTGTCATTGGATTTAGGGCCACCATAAATCCAGGATGATTTCATCTTGAGAGCCTTAATTAGTTACATCTGCAAAGAACCTATGTCCAAATAAGGTCACATCCTGAGGTTCTGGGTGGACATGAATTTTTTTTCAATTACAGTTGACATTTTATATTAGTTTCAGGTGTACAGCATAGTGGTTAAACACTTATGTGACTTACAAAGTGACGACCCCCCGCCCCAAAGTCTAGTACCCACCTTGCACCATACATAGTTATTACAGTATTATTGACTATATTCCCTGTGCTGCACTTTACATCCCCATGACTATTTTGTGACTACCAATTTGTACTTCATAATCTCTTCACCTTTTTCACCCAGGCCCCAACCCCCCTCCAATCTGGCAACTCTCTGTATCTATGAGTCTATTTCTGGTTTGTTGGTTTTTGGGGGGTTTTTTAGATTCCACATAACAGTGAAATCATATGGTAATTGTCTTTCTCTGTTTGATTTATTTCACTTAGCATAATACCCTCAAGGTCCATCAGTGTTGTCACAAGTGGTAAAATTTCATTCTTTTTTATGGTTGAGTAATATTCCATTACATATATGTATCACATCTTCTTTATCCAATTATTTATTGATGGGTCCTTAGGTTGCTTCCATATCTTGGCTATATATATATATATATATATATATATATACATACACATATATATAAAAGCGTAATATGCAAATCAATTGGACGGTGGAATGACCGGTTGGCTATGGTGCACACTGACCACCAAGGGACAGACACTCAACACAGGAGCTACCCCCAGCCTGCAGGCCCCAATCAGGACCTTCCAGCCAACTTCTCAACCCCTCCCCCTGGCCAGCAGGCTCCGATTGCCCTATGGGGAATGGGCAACTGGGGGTGGGTGGCAGTACGTCCGCCGGGGCCCCAATCGTTTCACCAGTTGCCCCACACACAGAGGGCGACCAGTGGCAGCGGGGGGTGGGGCTGGCAAGTGGGCTGGAATGGCCAACCTCTCGGTCCCTCCCCCTGGCCGACAGGCTCTGATTGCCGATGGGAAACCAGGAACCGGGGGTGGGTGACAGCTGATGCGGGCGGCGCCAGAGCCCCAATCACTCTGCCAGTCGCCCCACACACAGAGGGTGACCGTGATGTTGGCAGCGGGGGGCAGGGCCGGCTGCCAGCAGCCGGGGAAGATGGGCCCTGATCGCAGGCCAGGCCTAGGGACCCTACCTGTGCGTGAATTTCATGCACCAGGCCCCTAGTTGTAAATAACACTGCAATGAACATATGGGTGCATATATCATTGCAAATTAGTGTTTTGGATTTCTTCAAATAAATACCCAGAAGTTGAATTGCTGGGTCATAAGGCAGTTCTATTTTTAATTTTTTGAGGTTCTCCCATACTGTTTGCCATAGTGGCTGCACCAATTTGCAATTCCATCAACCATGAATGAGGGTTCTCTTTTCTCCACACCACTTGTTTGTCGATTGATTAATGATAGCCATTCTGACAGGTGGGAGGTTTTAATTTGCAGCTCTCTGATGATTAGTGAGGTTGAGCATCTTTTCATATGTCTATTGGTTATCTGTATGTCCTCTTGGGAGATATGTCTATTCAGTCCTCTGCCCATTTTTTAATGATTGTTTGTTTTTTGGTGTTGAGTTTTATGAGTTCTGTATAAATTTTGGATATTAACCCCTAATAGGATGTGTCTTTGGTGAATGTCTTCTTCCATTCAGTAGGCTGTCTTTTTGTTTTGTTGATGGTTTCCTCTGCTGTGCAAAAACTTTCTTTTTTTTTTTTTAATATTTAAATTTTTTTTTTATTAAATTTTTATTGTTCAGATTACATTTGTTCCTTTTCCCTCCCCCCATAACTCCCCTCCTTCCAGTTCCTGCCCCACCCTCCGCCCTCACTCCCCACCCACTGTCCTCATCCATAGGTGCACGATTTTTGTCCAGTCTCTTCCCGAATCTCCCATTCCCCTTTCCCCCCCAAGAATAGTCAGTCCATTCCCTTTCTATGTCCCTGATTCATTATAATCACCAGTTCATTCTGTACATCAGATTATTTATTCACTTGATTCTTAGATTCACTTGTTGATAGATGCATGTTTGTTGTTCACAATTTGTATCTTTACCTTTTTCTTCTTCCTCTTCTTAAAGGATACCTTTCAGTATTTCGTGTAATACTGGTTTAGAGGTGATGAACTCCTTTAGCTTTTCCTTGTCTGTGAAGCTCTTTATCTGACCTTAAATTCTGAATGATAGCTTTGCTGGATAAAGTAATCTTGGTTGTAGGTTCTTGGTATTCAGCACTTTGAATATTTCTTGCCATTCCCTTCTGGCCTGCAAAGTTTCTGTTGAGAAATCAGCTGACAGCCATATGGGTATTCCCTTGTAGGTAATTGAGTCTCTTTCTCTTGCTGCTTTTAAGATTCTCTCTTTGTCTTTTGCTCTTGGCATTTTAATGATGATATGTCTTGGTGTGGTCCTCTTTGGATTCCTTTTGTTTGGGGTTCTCTGCGCTTCTTGGACCTGTAAGTCCATTTCTTTCACCAGGTGGGGGAAGTTTTCTGCCATTATTTCTTGAAATAGGTTTTCAATATCTTGCTGTCTCTCATCTTCTGGCACCCCAATTATTCTGATATTAGTCCGCTTGAAACTGTCCCAGAGGCTCCTTACACTATCTTCACACTTTCGGATTCTTTTTTCATTTTGCTTTTCCAGTTGGGTGTTTTTTGTCAAATCTTTGGTTTGATTCTTGTGCTCCTCTGGTCTGCTATTGGGTATAATATTCTTTATTTCAGTCCGTGTATGCTTACTTTCTAATTTCTTTATCGTAGCATCGAGGGTCTCATTAGTTTTCGTGAGGCTCTGCTCAAATTTATAGCAAGCCCTCAAAATTGCGATTTTTAGCTCCATATCCTCCATTTCTGTCATGTTTTTTTGTCTCCGCATCTTTTATGCTTTCTTGGTGCACCCCCTTGTGGTCTTTGTGCGCAGTCTTGTTCTAGCCAAGCCTTAATTGTTGTAGTTAACACTAGAGGGATTTGACCACCAGGCCGACTGGCTGTAGGAATCAGCTGTGTGGAAAACTTCAGTCCTCTGGGGAGGCGCTAGTCTAGCCTTTGCCTGAGGCGATCAGCAAATGGCTCTGCACAGGGCTTGGATGGGGCGGGCTCAACAGGGCGGGGGGAGGGAGCAGCTATGGCTGCTCTCAGTGCGTCCCCAGGGACTCTGCCTCTCTGTCCCCGCAACCGCTGCAAACCTCGGAGGGACCGTAGCCAGACAGTCCCGCTTCTCCCGTTTGAGTCTGGGTCCCTAGAGACTCGCCCGGATCTGTAGCCCAGAGTCTGAGACTCCCTCCGGATTGAAAATGACAACCGCGCCCTCAGCCACCAGCCCGCTTTGCGCGCGCACCGCCTCACCACCGTACCTTTAAATTTTCCACACTGCGCCTCCTCAGAGCCTCGTAATGCTGTTGTTTTTCCTTCTAGTTGAAGAGTCTCTCCTCAGCCAGCCTTCCTGTGGTTCTGGTTGATGTCCGATCCGTCTTTTAGTTGTATTTTTGAAGTGGTTGTTTACGGCGGCGTAGCCGGTGTTTACCTATGCCGCCATCTTCGATTCTCCTCTGTGCAAAAACTTTCTTAACTTGATGTAGTTCCATTTGTTTAGTTTATCTTTTGTTTCCCTTGCCCAAGGAGATAGATCAGAAAAAAATATTACTACGACCTATGTCAGAGTGTTTACTACCTCTGTATCCTGCTGAGAGTTTTATGGTTTCGGGTCTCACATTTAAGTCTTTAATCCATTTTGAGTTTATGCTAGTATATGGTGTAAGAAGGTGGTCTAGTTTCATTTTTTGGCAGGCATCCGTGGGTGGATAGGAGTTTGGGGGGAGACACTATTCCATCCTCCACTACAGGAGCTGAGGAGGGATGTCTTCATATCTTACATCCCTAACATCTGGTTCATCTTAATTAGTGATTATTCCTGGCCCTACTATAGGTAATGACATTGATAATATTAATATCTTTATTTCTGATTCTTCTCATTATGTAAATTGAGTACAAATTGCTAAAAATATTTTTAAACCATTTAGTTATACCAATAAACTATAATTTCCTGATCAAGATTACTCAATCAAAGATTCCATGACTTTGAGACTTGAAAATTCACCTCCCATGATTGAACAATTAAGTGTCAGAGACTGTGGTTATAAATTTACTTGTGAAGCAATGCCAGCAAAATTGTTTCAATTCAGATTTGGAACATTCATTAAAGTTCAGTTATAAGCCTGACATTTATTTTCAGCCGTAATTGTTTAGTTGTTCCATAGAAATTAAGAATGTGATATAAATATCTATTTTCTGAAGCAGCTTCAGACAACTCACTCATATGGTTTAGGATTTTCTCTGTGCATCAGCCCTCTCTGTGAGAGGACAAAGAAACCTGGGCAGTAGCTTCACAGGCCCAGGACTCCTGGTCGAGTGGGAAGTCTGAATGTGAAAAGTGGACCCAACCAGTGCTGCTCACATTCACGCAGACTTATGGCCTTTGAAAAATTCCTAAATATAGATAAGTATTTTCAGAATTGTGAAAGCACCCATATCTTCATACTTTCTCATTTTCATTTGAGCAGATTACTAGACAAGTGGTTTCTGGATTTTAAGTGATAATATTTATCTTTAGAATTAATTGTAGAAATATATCCCACAATTTTTGTTTTATTTTGCAAAGACAACTGGGTTTGCTGCATCAGCAACACATCTAGTGTATTGTATTTTTTTTAAAAATGCATGGATGTAGAGATACATGAATAGTAACAGCAGTTGGAAATTCAGTGGACAGAAAATATTTTTTAAATTTAATTTTTAAAATTCTACACCCTTCATATAGGAATGGCACTTATCCTTCCTTATTCGGAGATGCCCAGCTTTTTGTCAGTGCAAGGTCGTTTTTGCTAGCTGTAGTGATGGTATTGTTTGCATCTCCCTTTGTCATTCCTTTTCCAGACCCAACTCTTCTTTTTTCATTTATGCAAAAGCCCAGGACAGATTCTCTGCCTGAGAGACACCCCATAGAGGCTGGTGAACCACATGTTTATCAGGCTCTTGTAATAGGTTGTTAAAAGCACTTGTTCATCAGATATTTTCTATTTCTTTTTATTTGTAGATTTAGAAGTATTTTAGCAGGTGTACATTTGCATATAAAAGAGAATAAAAGATAAGAAGTTGAGGCTTTTTCTTTCTTCTCATCATCTCTCCCCTACCTCCCTTTATGCAGTGTGTTTCACTTTGTTTCTCTAGCTGTTTCCATTCTCTAGACACAAAATGCATATTAAAAAAAAAAAAACAGTCTCAGAGATCCATTACCACTTTGTAGGAAGATGGCTGATTGGGTTCTGCTAGCTTATGTAAGGAAGTAGGAAAATATTTTTATCTAATTGTAACAGCAAGGGTAGATTTTAACTCCCCGGACCCTTGCCTTATTTTTTGTTTTAAATGACAGTCTTTTTTACTTTTTAAACTAAATCTTGACACAGATTTGAATATGTAATAGCTGCTTGACTGAGAATCCAGAACCTAAAGCTGGAACATGCAAGCATGCTTGTTTCTGTGTGTACTGGAACATTCTAATTGAAAATAACTGTATTCTATCTGTCTGCTCTCTGTCTATGAGTCTGTCTTTATTTTGCTTGGTAGTTCAGTTTGTTCATTAAATTCCACATATGAGTGAAATAATTTGATACTGGTCTTTCTCTGACTGGCTTATTTCACTTAGCAGGCAGACAGCTCTAGTGGGTAAAGGGTGTTGGGGGGGAGTGGAGGGATTGAACAAAAAAGAAAAAAAGAGAGAGAGAAAACTCATGGACATGGACAGCAGTGTGGTGATGGAGGGTGGAGGTGGAAGAGGGCATAGAGGGGATAAATGGTAATTGGAAAAAATAAAATAAAATAAAGAAAAAAGAGAGAAAAAGAAAGAACTATATTCTTTAGAAATAGTTGTTTTATATAATAATTTTTACTACTCAATAGTTTACTGAGAGTTTGACATTACTAATAAGAGGAAGTGTTTCCCTGGAGTTCTAAGGAGCCACCTATCCTCAAATTTACAGACTGAGAGTTTACTTGCCTGTTGAGAAGATTAAAGTATTTTCCCCTTGGAATTATGCACACCTTGTCCCTACCTTGTTTATAGCATGCTAACTTGAACCTCTAGATTTGTTACTTTTGCCCCTTGTTTGTTCATTAATTCACTTAATAACTATGAATTTGCAGCTTTTCAACACTTGATTCTCCACTATCAAAAGCCTGAGCCTGAATTGCCAGAAACCTCAAGATCCTAGCTTTGCCGTTTTGCTTTATGAAGTTGGCCTCCTAGCCAAGTCTTCTAGACTATTCCTGGAGGATGTCTGAATTGTTTGAGCCCCCCCTAGCAAAAAGCATACACTTGTGTCCAAAGAATCTGAAATCTGGTCCACTTGATACAGACAGCTACTTAGAAATCTCTAAATAAATGTTGCAGCCTCCCTTGATAATATGTTCTGGGGTCTCTCAACTCTTTCAACGGAGTGAGCTTTTTTAACATCTAAATTAGCTTGGCTGAAGTTTTTCACAATTTTCTTGTGGCACAATAAAAATTGCTCACCATCTAGTTTCAACGTTGCAAGTACATTCTGTTCGGCCTGTGCAGTTTTTATTTTTTCATTTACAAAGGCAGGAATCTGGCGAGAAGAGGCCCACTTTCCCAGCTGGCTGCAATTGGCTGTAGTCAGAGAATAGCTCTCTGCAGTGGACAGGGCATGGCCCTCCAGCCTGCTACAAGCTCACCCCTCCCGCTGCTCTCACCTGACCAGAGTCACTTTTTATGTGTGGTTCCTGCTTGGCCCCCCACAAGTGTCTGCATTTACAATCCTGCCCTGTCCAGTGTGTTTGTAATATCTGTGTTCTTGAACCCATCTTCCCTTGTTTCTACATAGGATGCTGTTTTGTTATTTCTGTGCTAAAACTAATTCTCCATGTTCCATTCCATCCAGGTATCCTTGAGACTTGAGGTAGTGGGCGAGGTTGTATCTTGGGTCCTTCACATATGTGATCTTTATGTACTGTTTTCCCCAACAACCTTCTGTCCTTAACTTACAGTGGATGCCATTAGAAGCCCTGCAGGGCTAAGCGTGTCTGTCCTGTGGACCCGATCCAGGTCTGGGCTGCTGCTGACCCCCTTGGCACACCTCGCTCTGCTCCCTGTGTATGCCCTTTCTGTCCCCACAACAACCTTGGTTAGATTTTTCTCAGCTCTGGGTCTCTGAGCTCATCCTGCTACGACTATTCTTCCTGATGTTCCTGCCATTCACCCAGCCTAGACACCTCGCACTCAAATGTGAGAGCCTGAGAGGCAGAGCAGGGAGTGCTTCGAAGTAGGCAAAGGATGGACCAAAGAATCCGTGCTGTTTCTTCTGGTTCGTTCTGTAGTGGCTTCTGCAAGGCCTGGAGTGGAGAGAAACCATTTTCCATGAGTTGACCCACTCAAAATAATGAATAGCATTTGGCCATCTCAGATAAACTCACACAACTTGTCTTTGAGTCTTGAAAACTGGGTTCAACTAAAATGGTTTTTGTTTGTTTTCAGAGTACCTAAAAGAGGCAGTACAGAAACAATTTTCATGCATTTAAAAAGTATTAATAAAGTGCTTTATTTTTTTGTTGTTATCCAATTATATAAGTACTTATATGTTCTGGATATTAACCCCTTATCAAATATATTATTTCAGTTATTTTCTCCCATTGCATAGCTTGCCTTTTCACTCTGTTGATTGTCTCCTTTGACATGCAAAAATTTTAAGTTTGTAGTAGTCCTATTAGTCAGTTTTTATTTTGTTGACTGTGCTTTGGTCATCCAAGAAATCATTGACAAATCCACTGTCCTAAAGCTTTTATCCTATGTTTTCTTCTAAGAGTTTAATAGTTTTAGGTCTCACAGTTAAGTCTTTAATCATTTTTGAGTTGATTTTTCCGTATGATATAAGGTAAGGGTCCATCTCTCTTTTGCATGTAGATATCCAAATCTCTGCCTTTTTTTGTCATCTATAGAAACAAAAGTCTACCAGCGGCTGAAGCAGTCTGCCCTTCAGGATAATGCAGATCAAACTGAGGACAGACTCCAAAAGGACGCTTCTGCCTCACAGCTTCCAGGTGAGCAAGGGCAGATCCAGCCCTTGAAATCAGTGTCTAGGGCAGCACAGGGTGGTGGCCAGTGCTGGGTTCAGGGAAGGGTGGTCATTCTTTGAAGGTTTCTGGAATTTGCTTTGTAACAAACTGTCACTGTCAGAATGAGCCAGTACCTTTCCAGTTGTTAATGAACACAAGTTTGGAAAAGTCTTCCCTCCTGGATACATTCTGGCCCCTCAAGGTGATGGCGCTTACAGACCTGGGACTCTGCCTGCATGCACACGAGAGCAGCGTGTCCCTAAGTGCCACAGGAGACACGTCCAGTTCCTTTTCTTCCCACATCTTCCAATTTCCTAACCGTCAGTGGGAGCACCATCCTAGGCTACCCAGAATGTTGAGGTATTTGGGGGTTCTTTAGATGAAAAGACTCAATCCCAGTAAAAACTAGTTTTAAGCTTAAATGTAATTTTGACGATCTGGGATGTTTGTTTTAAGTGTAATTTTCTCTGTTTTCTAATATTTTATTGTATTTTTATAATTTTCACTGGTTTTCATTTTATTACACCTTTTTTAGTATAAGTCACCTCAGTTCCCTCTGTGAAAATAAGTGGATTAATGCTGAAGGATGTACACTTTAATGTTACTTTTACATAAGACACCATACCATTATTTGTATCTATCAGAATGAAAAATGATCTTTTTAAATATATTTTTATTGATTTCAGAGAGGAAAGGAGAGGGAGAGAGAGATAGAAACATCAATGATGAGGAAAAATCATCGGTCGGCTGCCTCCTGCACGCCCCCTACTGGGATTGAGCCCGCACCCAGACTTGTGCCCTTGACCAGAATCGAATCCAGGGCCCTTTGGTCTACAGGCCAATGCTCTATCCACTGAGCCAAGTTGGCTAGGGCGAAAAATGACTTCTTAATATCACATGATTTCCTGCCCATATTCAGATTTCCCAACTGTCTCAAAGATGTGCTCACCAGACAGACACTTTCTTTGAGAGACACACTTAATGGTACATCAGATTTGTCTTTGAAGCTATTTCCTAGTTCATTGTAATGTTAGAATCGGTTGCTGCAAAATTTATTTTGGTTGTTTTGAGGATTCAGTGAGACACTGTAGCTTAAATACCCAGCCCTGTGTCTGTTGGAGAAAAGCCTCCAGGAGGGCTGGCGTGTGGTGGTGGTGGCGGTGATTTGAACTCTGTGAACATGAGACACTGTAGTTTGTTGAGGTATAAAACAGGGCCTCTGCCCGCAATAGAGGTCTTCCTCACTTTGGAGAGATAGAGCACTGTGAGCCCTTAAATGTTTGCTTTTCATCTCCTTCTTCACATTTGAGTCACAGAATTAGAACCCAGGGAAACTTATTCAACCCCCTCATTTTATAAGTAAGGCCCCAAGAAAGTAATGTCTCTTTCTGAGCATGATAGCTGGTTAGCAGACATACACAGGTGACTCCACAGATTTGTTATTGGTAAGTATACTTTGGATAGTTCATTGGACAGGTTCAAAGGACGAGTAAATATAAGTTGTAGTCTGTTGGATGTGTATCAAAATTATAGTATTAATATGTTAATAATTAAACATATTTTGTTAATTCATTCGTAAGTGAAGTGATACTATATGGGTTTTGTAGTCAAGTATCCCTAAATTCAATTTTCTCACTCTACACTTAAAATTACACTATGTGTTTGCAACATTCTAAATTGTCATCGTTTGGATCTTCTTAGTGCTTCTAATAGTGTTGGCAGTCATTGTAGTTAGATACTGCCTCTGCTATTTCTTTTGCATTTTCGGCATGCACTACTTTTTCCTTCTCATTCTCACTCTGATCCTGGGGACTTCTCTGAGCTCCAAAAAGAAGCAGGAAGTAGGCTCAGAGGGCAGAGGGAAATGGAAGCCAAGTACCATGTTAAACTTCACAGCACGGTTCCAGGTGGTGATGGGCATGTGCACTCTCAACTCAGGAGCCACCCCCACGTCTAACTATTGAAGAAGCAGTGCATGTTTTAATTACTTTCTACACCAGATGTCTCTGGACCTGTCTCTAAAGAAAGCCACTTAAACCTGGTGCCTTTGTTTTCATATCTGAAATGACCAGGTCCTGTTACGCACCTGCAGACCTGTGCAGGCTGCACATGGACACGTTATCAAGAGAATCCCTCTGCTGCAGAGGTTCTGTGCAGGCAAGCAGATTACGGGGCAGAAAGTCAGCAAATGCCTTTTGCTGAGCTGCCCTGGCACTCTCTATCTGTGATCTTGGGCAACTGCCAGTTAAGAATCAGACTTGTAACAAACACATCCAAGGCTGATGACTCCCAGGAGGCACAGGTCAGGAATTGCCCCGCAAATTGGGGGCATCACAGGGTTTCCCCAACTCCAGGGGAAAGGTGCATTGTGCATCTTCCCCATCAACCTTTTCAGGCTGGTTAAAGAGTGGCCTTGACCGTTTTCAGTGGAGATTCAGTCTCCTCTGCAAGATGCAAAAATAGAGGATTCGGCAGAGGCACTTTAAAAGGTGGGTGGTGTGGGCAGCTGTCTCCAGGAGTGTCCGTTATTTCTGAGACCTGGTTCCCTGCACCCATTAAGCTGGTGACTGTGTGTTATAATAATGTGAATTATCCAGAGCTCGATGCCATAGTGGGGATCCATGTGCTTACCCGTGCATCTTGATCATTTAAAATGGTGTTCTTTGAATGATTTTATTGTTCACTTTTTGTGGCTTCTGTGTTTCACTGGGAAAACCCCCCTCCACACACACACACACACCCTTCTTTTCAGTATTCTACCAATGTGTTATTTCTTGCCTCAAAAGCGCCTTGCTTTCTGTGGCTTGAGCAGCATCTTCCTCTGTTGACATTTTACCAAAGTTATTGTGAGGCCCCTTCTTTCTTCGTTGTGTCTGTTGCTGTATGGAGGCTAATGCTCCCTCTCCTGTTGGTGCTTGTCACAGGTTTGAACATTGGCGGTGGCACATTGAAGACAACAACTAACAAAATCACATCGGAAACTAGTTTTTCATCTAGCGAAAGAAGTCCTTTGTCAAGGTAAAGTCGTGAAAGCCTTTCTGAATGGTGGCAACAAGAAGAGAAATGTCATTACGCAATGAATCAAACTTCAGCTACATGTTATTTTGTTGTGTGACTTGATGGAAGGTTCTGGTTCTGGTGTTTATCTAAAATAACAGTTGAAACTTCAGTCTACCTTTGAAAATGTTTGCACCAGAGCCAAGTATTGTTTTGCAGCTGTTGTTTCCGTGGTTTAAGACTCAATTGACACCTCAGTGAACCACAAATTAGCGTCTACAGCTGCTCGCAGTAGGGCTGCTTAGAGACCACACAATGGAAAGGGGCAGAGAAAACATCAGACCTTAAAGGAAATAAAGTGGCCTGTTTCTTCTTTCTGAGACAGCTGATGTACATACAGCATTGCTGGCTATTTGTTTTTGTACTCCTCTTTTGTACTAAGTATTTGGGCTACATTATACTTTCCTTTTCTATCTTTTCTTCCTTATTTTCCACAAAGAACAAAATTTATTTCTTCACTTTTTTTTAACTGTAGCACTTTAAGTTTTTCAAGCAATGATAAGTGAGTTGTGTGCTGGATTTGTCATCAACATAAAATGCTAATCGTGCAGTGGCATGAGTCAATTAGCAAGAATTTATAGATGGGAATAGAAGCAAGCGTCTGATGAAGTACCTTCCTTTTTGCTTTGGGATGAATATCATTTAGAAGTTACTACAAGTTTCCTTTGGTAGTAACATTTCTCATTTAAAAAGTCCTTTGGATGATTGCATTACATTTGAATTAACTGCTTAGCCCAAATTTTAAAACAGGAACTTCACATTTCTGGTATCCCATAAGATAAAGTGATTTGATCCAGGAATAATAGTGTTTTTAAAATAGAAAAAAAAATGTTTTCATTTATACTTTTAAAAACATTACAATATTTTTAGGACCTGGAATATATTTTTAAAAGAATGATATTTTGAAATTGAATTCTGCTTTTAAAAACCTGGTAAGTTTAATTTTAGGGAATTACTCATGTAGTTATCAGAAATTATTATCTTTAATACCTGGATTTTCATCCATGTTTTTGATGTAAGTATAAGATGAATTATGGGTCAGGAAGTGCATTAAAGTATTATATTTTTATGATTATACTATAAATTGAAGTTTTAGGTCTTCTAAAAGGAATTTTAAAAGACAAATTCTACAGGTAGTTTTTAGCATTTAATGTTACAATTTGGTATAATAATACAAGCATTTAGTTTTTAAAGATGGTTAGAAATGTTTGTTTTTATTATATTTTGGAGGCATTAAAAACTCAATCCTTCTTAAATTTTTCTTTATATGTATTCTTCAGGCAATTTTTAAATACATTCAGAAAGCAGTTGGATTCTATAGAACATTTTCTCAGCCTGATCATTTCATGTCTTACCCCTCTATTTCATTATAGAAAGCAATCTTTTTTCTTTTTCAGTTTGAGTCAGGGACCTTTTGTTATTACTGTTTCTTCTGCATGAAATTAATTTCCTAAATAAATTACAAGTAATCACATCACCCCCTTTAAGAAAAAAACATTCCGCACGGAAGCCTTGTTTCTAATCCAGTGAGGAAAAGGTCTGGGCGCCAAGTCGTGGGTTGGATGTTTCTGGTTTTGTTCTTGTGCTGGGTGAGTTGTTGTTAATACGCCACCCTGGGCTTTGGAGAGCTCTGATTTTGCTGTTTGTGCCTGAATTCACTGAAATTTCTTAGAGGCTTACATTTAAAGATCCCACTTACTACAGTCACTCCTCGTGCTTTATTGCTTTTACAAGTGGTCTCGAAACCAGTACTTGAGAATAAACATAACAGTGCAGTGCTGCTGTAGCACTTTTAAAAATTCTTCTTTGCTCTATTTTGTCAGTGAGCTGATGAGCAACCTCAAAAAAAAAAAGAACCCGCTGGACCTAAAAAAAAAAATAAAAAATAAAATGGCTTCCTCTGATGTCCTAGAGACAATAATTATGATGTGCTAGTTAAGCCCAAACTACAGCTGAGGGATTTTACTTTAAAGCAGTGGCTTGGGCGCAAAAATACATTTATAGCTCTTTGTCTGCACCTCATTATGTGTGGGCCTGATTCATTAAGTAATTGGTTTGCAGTTGTTTACATGAGTATTAAGGCCTTCTTTTCAGCCGCCTTTGAGAGATACATTGTGCAAATGTTGCCTGCGATGAATGCAGAATGAGGGCCAGAGGGTCCGTCCTATTGGCTAAACAGTGCACTCTGTTGAAAAGCCAGAGAAAGGGATTGGGTGCTGCTTTGCATAGCAATGGCTTTCTTAATAAGCGTTACAGATTAATACACACAAGCTATAAAAGATGCAAAGAGATACTCTTAGCACATTTATACATGCTCATTTCATTGTGATGGTGGTGCGGTCCGGGTGCTTTCATATTCCATTTTTCAGAACAGCAGCTTCAGTGCATGAGCCGTAATAGAATCCGATGTTTATTGTATTATAAATCACAGGCAAGCAGGCAGATCGGCAACAGTTTATTATTAAAGATTCTTTCAGTGTAAATCTTTTTCTACTATTGTATTTGCTTCGGCAAAATCATTTTGTGGTTGAGTGGGGATGAAAGGCATAATGTACGAAGGAGTGAGTCCTAATAGGAAGCTGTTCTCCGCGTAAAGACCACTTGTTCCCTTTTGTTCAGGGTGCATGCCAGAGCTTCCTCTCCTCTGCAAACATTGTCTTGCTTTACCTTCCCTGGGAAGCGGTTTTCACTCTCCCAGATCCATTTATTCAGTGGAGAGTATATTTTAACAGCCTGTCGGGTAACTTCAGTTTACTGGTTGGATCAAGATAACATTTTACCAAAAGAAAAGGATGTGTGCTTACAACTTAATTGCTGGGGGGAAAGGTAGCAGAGGTCATCCAACCATCGCAGGCACCCTGGCAGAGCCTCCTTGGGTGGCATTCTGTACCAGCCCTGCAGCCACGGGAGCGGCCAGGGGAGGGCGCCAGGCTACGGCTGATGCTCTGGGGACCGTGGTGTCTCTCTTCTTGCCTGGTCACTATGCCATTTCCTCCTGGGGCGATAAGAAGATCACAAAGAAATAAAAATGATGTTTTCCTAGATGCGCTTTAGGTTCTCATATAAAAGCCCCCATCTGCATCTCTGGCTTAGCAAATCTGCATTCTCCTTAAATTCTATTGAATTAGCAGCTTCCTAAATAATCCACATGCTTTTTATCAAAAACTAGTATACTTCTCTCTTCTCTACACAGAGCACAAAAGAACAATGGCTTGATTAGCCAAATGGAAGGAGTTAGTTAACAAGTTGACCCCAGGCAGCTAAAAAGCAGTGTCTGCTGCAGGGCTCCTGGCTAACCATCAGGGGGCGCTCAGACTTTGTTGAATTAGGCTGTCTCAGACTTTGGTCTGCCTCTGAAACTTAAAATTAGTATTTATAGATTTGCTGGCATACCCATTGGGATTTTTTTCTGGATTATTTTTTGCCTTCTGCTTTCCAGAATCAATCTCTAGATTCAGTAACAAAAAAATATCCTCAGGTGAGGATTCAAA
Source organism: Myotis yumanensis (assembly GCF_028538775.1). Taxonomy (NCBI): domain Eukaryota; kingdom Metazoa; phylum Chordata; class Mammalia; order Chiroptera; family Vespertilionidae; genus Myotis; species Myotis yumanensis. The sequence goes on along the minus strand of NW_027223758.1, from coordinate 15,752,762 downwards.
AAAAGAAAAAAGATCCAGGCAAGAGATGCTGGTTTTGTTGACCAGAGGGTAGCAATGCATAGGGAAAGAGTGAGAATTTTGGAAAGTAATAGGAAGTAACTTGGCAGGACCTAGGCAAGGATGAGGATCCTTTTTTCTGCCAAGGGCCATTTGGATATTTTTAACATCATTCAAGGGCCATATAAAATTATCAACCTAAAAATTAGCCTGCTACATTTGGTCAAGCATTTAATTAACTCACCCCTAATGCCTTGTCAGGACCAGACAAATGATTTCATGGGCTTTATATGGCCCATGGGCTGGATGCTCCCTACCCCTGCTACCAGACAATTCAGAGCCTCTCTGTATGTCCCTGATTCCTTTCAAGCTGCTGTCCCAGTGCTGGAGCTCAGAAGGAGTGAGTCTGAGTAAGTCCATGCAGGGGCCCTTTAAGAGGACTGCCTTGGACTCCAGCAGCCTCTTTCTCCCTCAGCCACACTCCCCATTGGTTTTTACAGCCAGAAGTTATGGGGACTTCTCTTCCTGGCTCTGGAACCCTGGGCTGGGAGGCCTGGTGTAGGGCTGGGACTCCTAGCACCTCAGTGGGGACTTCCACAGCTGAAATATCTCTCCTGATTTTAAACCTCCATACATGGGAACGGGACCAGCCTGTTTCATGTTTCTGCCCCTCCTATCTATCTCAATGTGGCTTCTTCTTTAAATCCCTAGTTGAGGATTTCCATTCAGCTATATTTTAGGTGGTTCTCAATGATGGTTGTTCTGTAGGTTAGTTGTAATTTTGATGTGGTTGTGGGGCTGAACATTAGAGAATTTAAGTATAATTTAAAAATTGAATGATGCTCCCACAGGAGACTTTTAAATTCATTAAAATTGCAAAAGCTCTTGAAAAGGAGCACTGATGTGGGCATCATATTCCATAGAATCAGTTTCTTGTTTGATTGCTCTGGCAAACAAACTGCTAGATGTTAGATGCATTAGACACTTGCATTTTTATGCATGCGATACACGGAGACTTAAACATGGATTTCTAGGATACTTGTATTTTTTTTCTGCCACATGTTAACATGTTTAAGGAAAGTGAGAGTTTATTTTTAACTCCTTTGTTAAAACGTTAAGTATTGGCTTGATGAAGATAAGTATTTTAACTTCCTCATCAACTTCTTGTATCCTACCATCTTGAACTCCCTACTTCAGGTATTTCTCTTTTAGTTTGTCTACAAGTGCTAACGCTTTACACACTAGTTTTTTCCAGAGACTGTTGAGGGGAAATCGGCCCTCTGTCTCACTGCCTTGCATTCATTCTCCGAAACAGCACAGTGTGCAGTGCCCCGTGGCACACGGCGGGCGGGGGAGTGGGGGGGGGCGCGCGACGGAGTCTGACTCAACTGCTGCAGAGCCAACACTCAGGGGCAGCAGCGATAAGCATCAGCCAACACCTCTGGCCACAGCAGGCCTGACATTTTCTTTTTGCTTTAAAAGTTGGGGAGTAAATGTAAATTTTCTGGCCTTTCAGTGAATAACATGTGCTTCTTCCCTAAGGTGCTTTTTGTAAAAATATTAGTCTGGTTATCTTTTTCTTTAGAACTCAGGTTATTCCTTTATTTTACAGTCATGAAAACAAAAAGAAACTAACTACCAACTTAAAGTCTAAAGGTAAGATAAGTAACGAGACCCGATTGCCATTTTCTGTTCTGACCAAAAGGCCTGTTTGTGACGTGTATTTGTTTTCTGGTGTAAGGGCCATGAAGCTCACCTGTGATCACAAGGGCTTCAGTGACAGGGCTGTGACCTGAGAGCACATGGGTGCTATAGGTCAGAAGCATAGCATTTTAATTTGCAAGTATGAATATGCAGGGAGTCCTGACCTCCGCATATAATTGGTTACCAGCACTGTGTTCTACCTGTGAAATGTTTTTTGCCTCTGTCCCATCCTCACTGCCAGTGCCCTGCAAGTACCCACTTCTCAAGACATGGAGGGCTCTTGCAGAGACTCAAACTGGTTTTTTAACATCCTACCTCTTCCCAACTCCTGACTGTCCTACACCTGCCCACCAGCATCTACAACCTCATTTAACCTTCTTACCTTCCTGATTAAGAATTGCCAATGCCTTCCCACCATCTACAGGATAAAGTCTATACTTTCTCCCTTTTTGGTCTGGCCCCATCCCTACTCTCCAGCTCAGCTCTTCCAAGAGTCTTATCCTCATTGAGTCTAATCACAGCCTTATGCTGTGTGCCTTTGCTCATGTTACTCCCTCTCTATAATGTTCCTTTTTCTTTTCCTCAGCCTACCAAGCTCCTATTCAACCTTTAACACCCAGCTTATAAGGAGAGTCTAACCTTCCTTTCACATAGCATTCTAGGATATTCCCTTTTGAGCTTGGTCTCTATCTACTCCTGTCTCTTTAAACCCATTTCTAGTGGGTTATAATTGAGAACATGGATTTGAGTCAGACGACCTAAGTGATACTCTGGGCTTTGACCAGCCACTGATGATGATTTGGCCAGTTACTTTACCTCTTGCAGCCTCAATTTGATCAGTAAAACAGAGATATTAATATTTACCTTATCAGGTTGGTAGAAGGATTATTGGAGTCATATATTAGAAGGCATCACAGAGCTGGCAGGTAGATATTGATAGTCATGGAGATTGTCAGTGTAGCAGACAATATCTCCACCACATCCTAAATGATCACTGTGGGGGTCACCTCAACAGTTCACTGGCATGCCCTTGGCCTTCTACATCAGGCAGCTATGGATCTCCACCTGAGGGCTTTATCTGACCACAGGAGTAGATAAAGCTCCTTTCTCACAGGGCAGCCCAAAGTGCCAGGAAGTAGATGCCCTGGTTGAGAACAACCCTCACACAAGGAGACATGGAAGTTGGTGGATAAATTATCTCACTTCCTTATTCTTTGGACAATTTAAGGAGAGTTCTGCAGTCTCTCAGAGGATCCCCTGTAGGACCACCGCCACCAGCCTTTCTCATTAACGGCCCCTGTGGCTTTCTCTCTTCCCCATGTCACTTTCCCAGTTCTCCTAACCCCCATCATTCTCAGGATTACCTCCAAAATAAACCATGTGTACCCAGACCTTTGTGCCAGTGTAAACCACCTCTTCTCTTCTCCTCTCTGCTTCACAAGAGTGAAGAACAGAGGGAGATCAAGGTGGAAAGGCAGCTCAGTGAGGTGGTATCAGACCTAATAAAATCCCCAGGTAATCCTGCTTCTGTATTAATCCTGATTTTCAATCCCAATCCTACAGTAAAGAGTTGGACACACAGAAGGGAAAAGAAAGTATTCTGTAAAGTGTTTTCCATAACAATACATAGAACACACTGTAAAATATGTAAATTTGTGCAGTATAGACATGCATTCCAGGTGTATCTGGTCAGGTACATCACATGGTGTCCCTAGGAGGCCTTTTGCAGACCAGTGCTCCAATTAACCAGTCCGGCTAATAAAACAGGCTAATCAAGGTACCAAGATGTTAAATAGCTGTCTTCTTTTCTCTTCCAGCCTTCTGGGGTGAGTCTGATGACACTAACTCAGAAATTGAAGCTGCTTTACGTCCTAGAGACCATAGCACATCCACGGATGATTTTGATGATTTTTATGACTAATAAACTGTAACTGTTCTTCAAATAAAGTATTTAAACAAATTGAAACCCTGTCTTCATAGTGATTTCCAAAATAAATGAGTCCTTTTAAGTTTTCTAATTGTTTAATATGAAAACTTGGGACCACATTGCTATTCCACTGAAATTTTATGGCATAACTAGAGGCACGGTACATGAAATTCATGCATGAGTAGGGTCCCTAGGCCTGGCCGGCGATCAGGGCCCATTGGGGCCTTCTGGCTGCCAGCTGGGGCCTTCCTTCGTTCTGCACCGCCCCCTTGTGGTCAGCAAAAGTCATAGCGAGTGATCAAACTCCCAGTCTCCCGGTTGAACTCCTGAGGGGACACTTTGCATATTAGCCTTTTATATATATAGATAGATTATGAAGTAGCATATTCATTTTTCAGTGTTATCAAAAAGCAAAGTAATGAATTCAGTACCCATTAAAATTCAAATTTTTTTCTCTGTAGAAATTGACAAACTGATCCTAAAATCCATATGGAAATTTTAAGGGGCCCAGATTTGCCAAAACAGTTTTGAAAAAGAAAAAGTTGAAGTACTCACACTTCCCAATTTTGAAACCTACTAAAAACTTGAAGTAATTAAGAGAGTGTGGTACTAAAATAGACATATAGATCAATGAAATATTGATTTATATATAATCTAGAATTGATAATGCAGAGATAAACCCTTACATTTATGATCATTTAATTTTTTAATATATTTTTATTGATTTCAGAGAGGAAAGGAGAGGGAGAGAGAGATAGAAACAGCAATGATGAGAGAGAATCATTGATTGCCCCCCCTTGCACACTCGCCACCAGGGATCGAGCCTGCAACCCGGGCATGTGCCCCAACTGGGAATTGAACCATGACCTCCCGATTCATAGGTTGACAACATTCAACCACTGAGCCACACCAGCTGGGCTATGTTCATTTAATTTTTGATAAGGATACCAAGACCATTATATAGTGAAAGTATGGTCTTTTCAACAAATGATGCTGGGACAACTGGATAGTTTTATGCAAGAGAATGAAGTTGGGTCCCTGCCTTGCACTGTATACAAAAATTAACTTCAGATGGATCAAGGACCTAAATGTAAGAATATAAAACTCTTAGAAGAAAGCATAGATGTAAATCTTTGTGACCTTGCTTTAGATAGTGGTTTCTTAGCTATGACACCAAAAAGCAATAACAATAGAGAAAACTAGATAAATTGGACTTTACCAAAATTAAAACTTTTTTTTTTTTTTTTACTATAAAGGACACCACCAAGAAAGCAAAAAGACATTTGGAGGCAGTATGGTGAAGTGGAAGGGAACTATCAAGAAATTCATTCAGGCCCTAACCAGTTTGGCTCAGGGGTCCCAGGTTTGATTCCGGTCAAGGGATGTACCTTGGTTGCGGGCACATACCCAGTGGGGAGTGTGCAGGAGGCAGCTGATCGATGTTTCTCTCTCATCAATATTTCTAACTCTCTATTCCTCTCCCTTCCTCTCTGTAAAGAATCAATAAAATATATTTTTTAAAAAAAAAAAAAAAAGAAAAGAAAGAAATTCATTCAGTATTGGCTCAAGATGGCAGTGGAGTAGGTGGATCTTGCTTGAAACTCCTCCCAGAACCAAACTGGAAATTAACTTATTTAATTGGCCCATATTTTCCTTTTTATATGTGTACAACAGTGGGATGATTTTTTAAATTTTTAAAAATTATAGTAAAATACACATAAAATTTACCATCTTAGCCATTTTTAAGTGTACCATTCAGTGGCATTAAGTACATTCACACTGTTGTGTAACTGTCACCATCCCCAGAATTCTTTTCATCTTGTACAACTGAAACCCTGTACCCACTAAACAATAACTCCCCATTCACAGCCACTCTCCAAACGTCATACAAGTAGATCTGATTGGTAGGACCTACTTAAATCACAACGAAGCTTCAAGGGATCTAGAAAATGTAGTTTTCAGCTTTTCAGGTTCTGATGACAATGGCTCTGTGAGCTTCTGGTAAAGCCATAGGAAAGCATACAAGCAGAGGCTAGGACTGATGTTGAGCATCATTCTACCGTATCTATTGTAAACATCTACCATTACTAGTCCTGGAGTATGCTGGGGGATGGTTATTCTAAACAGGGAAACCGTATCTAGAGGTGAATTCTTGGAGTTTGCAACACCAAAGTCGACCTCACTTTACTGTCCCTGTAACTCCCAAAAGAAGCCTATGCAGGGTCTCCCATCAACAGTGGGAAAGGACATTCTCCAGGCATAAACACCATCAGCGCCAATCTGAGCTGAAAACTTCACACAGATAAGAGCCATGAAATTTCCTGCATTTGCTGCCACCAGGACTTGGCTATCCTTGAACTTCTCGTCTCTTTGAATTGCTTTTCTAGTTGCACTTCCTTTTTAAATGGTCAACATGCCACTGTGTCTTCCCAGACTTTCCTCATTACCATGTGGTTTCATACCTTCAGCATTCCATTGTGTTACTGACTGGTGAGATTTTTAAGGCCCAGTTCTCTATTTGTGACAGCTTGTGAGTTCCCTCATCCTTTTCCTTAACAAAAAAATGAGGGGACCAAACAACTACACATACTATCAGCTTTCATCCAATTCTCAAGCTTTCATCCACTTTTGCTATTCCTGTCACTAGCATTTGTGGCAGCAGCAGAGTGCTTTGGTGACAATCAGATTTTGATTGTATCAAACTGGCAAAAATACATTAAAGAGGATGGCAGTCATTCCAGGCCCAGATGCAAGCAGATAAGGATTATGTTACTCAAGAACTTACCCCAAGTGAGAGAACCAGAATGCATCCAATTGAAAGACCTACTAGTGTTCAGCAGCCAAGATTTCAAGTCTAACTGCCTTGGGTAGTGGTTTTATATGTTTACCTCAAATCATCCGGAAATCTCTGGCTCCTTAAGGTAGCTCCCTTAACATTTTATACCTCCCTCCACTGATGTTTTCCATTTCCTCGGGCCAGTCCAGTCATTGACACAGAGACTAATATTTGATGACAGATGGCTCTGTGAGCTTCTGGTAAGGCCATATTTCACTTCGCAATGCCAGCAACGACCAAATTCCTCTAGAGTCTTATTTATTATGCTATTATTGTGCACAAACTCATTAGATGTAAAACATTCTGCCAGTCAACTTGATCCTGCTCTTCCCCAGCTGTCACACTGGCAGCTCAAAGATGATGACAGATGATACTGATGGGCAATACAATTGCCATCTCTGCATTCCCAAATTTAATGCTGGATGCTCCTTGACCAAGAGAATGTGCTAGAGAAAAGAGCAAGGGGACACTGTGTAGCACCCTACAGTTTAATCACCATGGTAGTTTACCAATGGCATTCATAAGGCCCCCTTGGCCAGGTCTTCCCAGCACTTGCAAGCATACCTATGGTAACTGTATGAATTAACTGAAATCAAACTATATCCTATGCCCCAGTGCCATTAGAATGCTATCAGTCCTGCATCCTGGTCCGAATTCTTGGCAAGGACTAGTTCTTTCTCCCTTTCCAGGTAGGGCTGCATCGGTCTCAATGCTCAAACATTTCTCATAGGCATTTTTGCATAATATAAGAAGTAACCGAGCACTGATTTAGGGGAATCGAAGATGGCGGCATAGGTAAACACCGGAGACTGCTGCCACAAACAACCACTTCAAAAATACAACTAAAAGACTGGACGGACATCAACCAGAACCACAGGAAGGCTGGCTGAGGAGAGACTCTTCAACTAGAAGGAAAAACAACAGCATTACGAGGCTCAGAGGAGGCGCAGTGTGGAAAATTTAAAGGTACGGTGGTGCGTGCGCAAAGCGGGCTGGTGGCTGAGGGCGCGGTTGTCGTTTTCAATCAGGAGGGAGTCTCAGACTCTGGGCTACAGATCCGGGCGAGTCTCTAGGGACCCAGACTCAAACGGGAGAAGTAGGACTGTCTGGCTACAGTCCCTCCGAGGTTTGCAGCGGTTGCTGGGACAGAGAGGCAGAGCCTCTGGGGACGGACTGAGAGCAGCCATAACTGCTCCCTCCCCCACCCTGTTGATCCCGCCCCCTCCCCCCAAGCCCTGCGCAGAGCCATTTGCTGGATCGCCTCAGGCAAAGGCTAGATTAGCACCTCCCCAGAGGACAGAAGTTTTCCACACAGCTGATTCCTACAGCCAGTCAGCCTGGTGGTCAAATCCCTCTAGTATTAACTACAACAATTAAGGCTTAACTAGAACAAGACTGTGCACAAAGACCACAAGGGGGTGCACCAAGAAAGCATAAAAGATGCGGAGACAAAAAAACATGACAGAAATGGAGGATATGGAGCTAAAAATCGCAATTTTGAGGGCTTGCAATAAACTTGAGCAGAGCCTCACGAAAACTAATGAGACCCTCGATGCTACGATAAAGAAATTAGAAAGTAAGCAAACACGGACTGAAATAAAGAATATTATACCCAATAGCAGACCAGAGGAGCACAAGAATCAAACCAAAGATTTGAAATTCGAAGAAGCAAAAAACACCCAACTGGAAAAGCAAAATGAAAAAAGAATCCGAAAGTGTGAAGATAGTGTAAGGAGCCTCTGGGACAGCTTCAAGCGGACTAATATCAGAATTATAGGAGTGCCAGAAGATGAGAGACAGCAAGATATTGAAAACCTATTTGAAGAAATAATGGCAGAAAACTTCCCCCACCTGGTGAAAGAAATGGACTTACAGGTCCAAGAAGCACAGAGAACCCCAAACAAAAGGAATCCAAAGAGGACCACACCAAGACACATCATCATTAAAATGCCAAGAGCAAAAGACAAAGAGAGAATCTTAAAAGCAGCAAGAGAAATAGACTCAATTACCTACAAGGGAAGACCCATACGACTGTCAGCTGATTTCTCAACAGAAACTTTGCAGGCCAGAAGGGAATGGCAAGAAATATTCAAAGTTATGAATAGCAAGAACCTACAACCAAGATTACTTTATCCAGCAAAGCTATCATTCAGACTTGAAGGTCAGATAAAGAGCTTCACAGATAAGGAAAAGCTAAAGGAGTTCATCACTACTAAACCAGTATTATACGAAATACTGAAAGGTATCCTTTAAGAAGAGGAAGAAGAAAAAGGTAAAGATACAAATTGTGAACAACAAACATGCATCTATCAACAAGTGAATCTAAGAATCAAGTGAATAAATAATCTGATGTACAGAATGAACTGGTGATTATAATGAATCAGGGACATAGAAAGGGAATGGACTGACTATTCTTGGGGGGGAAAGGGGAATGGGAGATGCGGGAAGAGACTGGACAAAAATCGTGCACCTATGAATGAGGACAGTGGGTGGGGAGTGAGGGCGGAGGGTGGGGCGGGAACTGGAAGGAGGGGAGTTATGTGGGGGGGGGGGGGGAGAGGAACAAATGTAATCTGAACAATAAAAATTTAATTAAAAAAAAGAAGAAGAAGTAACTGCCCTAACCGGTTTGGTTCGGTGGATAGAGCGTCGGCCTGTGGACTCAAGGGCCCTGGGTTTGATTCTGGTCAAGGGCATGTACCTTGGTTGCCGGCACATACCCAACAGGGGGTGTGCAGGAGGCAGCTGATCGATGTTTCTAACTCTCTATCCCTCTCTCTTCCTCTCTGTAAAAAATCAATAAAATATATGGGGGAAAAAAGAAGTAACCATTATTCACTCACTCATTTAACAAGAGCATTTATTCTGGAGTACTTGGTATGCCCTAGATACTATGCCAGGCCAAATATACGGAGAGATGAATTTGGTGTGTATCCCTGTAAATTGTTTAGGTAATGTTTTAGCTACTGTGACAAATTGGCCCCCAAATACAGTAGCTTTTAATATATGAAACTTTATTTCTTTCTCATCAGCAACCCCAAGTTTGGCAGGTGAATTTGCTCTTGCACCTTAAAAAATCCAGATCCTTCCCATTTTGCTCCTCCTCCATACCCAGGCCATCATCCTGGTCTGCATGGCCAACCTGGGTGGTAGGCACTAGAGGAGGGAAAGAGCGGAAGTGGCATGGGAATTTCTCACATTCCACTGGTGAGTACTTAGTTATGGAACCTAGTCAGACCATTAACAACTTTTTTTTTTGCATGAAGAAAAACAATACACACAGGCATACACACACAGTTATAATTCCTGGTTTGCACATTATCTGGTCCCAAAGCCAAATAAGTTCACAAGTTTCTTATTGATGCTGCATGGAAGGTTCTTGAAGGTGCTTGGTGAGCTTATATTGCCTTTACGTCATGTGGATAGTCGTTATTTTAATTTAATAAATGCAAAATGTTTACAGGAACTTCCAAAGGTTATTCATGATCTCAATCCTTTAAGGTGGAGTCCCTTTCCTCTGAGTCCTCTGCCTGGAAGGAAGGGGCCATGGCCCTTGGTTTAGATGGTTCCTCCCCTCCACCCTTTACTCCCGGAAACCTTCAGAAACAGAATCCTGCAGGAGCCCCACGGGCCATCACTAGGACCTTGGAAGTCACAGGTAAATGTTTCCCAAAGAAACTGCTCTGGGAGAACTGGGACAGGATTTACACAGAGAAAAGAAGGAGGAAGGACAGATTGCAGTCTTGATCTTCTGTGTGCTCTCAGGGGAAGAACCATTGATTCAAAACAGGTCAATATGGTCCCTGCTAAGCAAACTGGAGATCCTTGAAGAGCCTCTCCGTCCATTAGGACTCTCAAGCCCTGCTCTGGAATGAGCAGGAAGAAATCTGGCCTGAGCTCATCTTTAAATACAGAGCATTTGGATCTCCGTGCTGCCTGTGCTGCCTGATCAGAAAAGCATTCCTCACAGCTCCTAGCTTTACAATTTCCTGAAGAAGCCCAAGTTTGAAGTCACTCTTAGCCCCTCTTCTAAGAAATTGGGAGGTGACATTGGCCCATATGAGTCCAGAATATGACAGTGTTACTTGAGCGGGACCTGACCCGGAGGGGATCTTCCTAGGACTGGCCAGTAGTGTGTTCCTGACTTTGTGCAGGAAAGATTTCACAACACAAGTCCAGGTGATTTTTAAAGGATGCTTATTAAAGCTGGGGACAGTGAAACAAAGGAGGGCCTAGGACAGAAGAAGCAACAGGAGAGGGACCAGGTGGGGAAATGAGCCTAGGCTGGGCTGCTTTGGCTCACTAACAAGTCAGAGGAAAGGGGGCTTTGGGGACAGCACGGCTCAGCACTCTCTGCTGCTTCTGTAACTGGACAACCAAGGGGGCAGGGCTGCCTGTCATTACTTGAGTCATTTAAGCAGAGACAGGGTTGAGTCATATAAGAGCATTATTCCAATACTGCCAGCAGTATGGGAGAGCAGCAGGTCATCCACAAAAACCTGCTCTCTCTCTCCCCATAAGCCAGCTGCTTGTATTGGGTAGAGGGACAAAGATTACATGGGAAAGTAAGAATTACAGTCATGGGAGAGTAGGCATGGTATAATGGTTACAGGTTACAAGTAATGCAGGCTGAGCAGAGGGAAGAGGGTCCACAGAGGGCTGGTGCCTCCAGGTACCTCCAGACCAGATTACAGGCAATAGGGGTTGGAGATTGCAAAGGGTGAGTGCCTCCTGGGCTAGATTGTTTCAGCCACGAGGTTGTAAATCTTTCTATATTGACAGGCAGTTCTCAGGAAAGGAGCATGGACTGCATTCCAATGGTAGCTCCCATGTCCCAGGGTGTACAACTCCCAGCCAGGTTAGAATGTGCTTTCTCTAATCAGAACAAAAAAACCATGGTTAACAGAGCATGTTTAATATTTCTTATAATTATAGTTAGTCCCCAATATTCTATTTCTGACCTAATACTTCCAGCTCTGTTTCTCTGGCCGTGGTATTCCTGCCCCAGCCTTTGGCTGCCTAGTCCCTCAATCCCAGACCCACTAAGCTCAACTCTGTTTTGTAGTTTGTTTAAAGGATAAGGAAGAAGAGAGACCCCCCCTGGAGACCTCACCAGCCACTTGTGAGCCTAGCAATGCCCCAAAGAGTGTGTAATGTCTAGTTTTATGGGGCTAGAGCCCTTGGTTTCTCAGGACACCTAAAGCAGTGTCTGCCTGTATCCTCCTATATAATTTATAATTTCTTTAGTTTAACATACAAAAATTTAATGCCTTATATATAGTCAAATCATTAGCTTTTTAAAAAAATGTCCACTCTTCTATTTGTTCTGATACTAAAACATTTTCTCTCCTTATTACCTATTGATGTGTAAAAACCCACTTCAATTCTTAATTGCTTGAAAAGATGATTTTTTATTATTTCTCACAGTTCTGTGGGTTTACTCTACTTAGTTTGGTGGTTCTTGCTTAGGGTCTTGCATGTGATAACCTCAATTCTGAAGGTGGAGTCACTTGTATGCTTAACGGAGCTGGATGTCTAGGGATGGCTTCTTAACTCTCCTGTCTGGCGCCCAGACTGAGAGGGCTGGAACAGGCTGGATTCATTTTCTTTTTTAAATTCATTTAATTTTTTTAAGTTATCATTTGAAAGAAACACATAAAAAACATCAGAATACAGAATGAGTGAAAGAAAAAGGATGGGATATATATCTAGCAGTTATCAAAAGAAAGTTAGATATAAGCATAACCAATGGACACAGACACTAGGGGTGTGAGGGTATGTGCCAGGGAGTGAATTGGCTGGAGGGAGGTCAGTAGGGGGAGAAGGAGACATATGTAATACTATATGTAATACTTTAAATAACAATAAATAAATAAAAATAAAAAATAAAGTTAGTATAGCTACATTATTTTATACAAATTAGATTTTTATGACAAAAAAAGCATTTCTCAAAATAAAGTCACTTCATCTATAATAATAAAAGCATAATATGCTAATTAGACTGGAAAGCCAAACGACCTTCCAGACGTCCTTCCAGATGACCTTCTGGATGAAGCCACGGTGGCAGGGTTGAGGCAGAGGTGGTTAGGGGCGATTAGGCAGGCAGGTGAGCAGTTAGAGGTGATCAGGCAGGCAGGCAGAGTGGTTAGGGGCAATCATGCAGGCAGGCGATCAGTTAGGGGCAATCAGGCAGGCAGGCAGGTGAGTGGTTAGGAGCCAGCGGTCCCGGATTGCAAGAGGGATGTCCCACTGCTGGTTTAGGCCTGATCCTGCAGGGACATCCTCTGAGGAGTCCAGGATTGCAAGAGGGTGCAGGCCTGGATGAGGGGCCTCCCCTCTCGCCCCTGCATGAATTTTGTGCACTGGGCCTCTAGTACAGATATAATATTGTAACATTTCCAAATCTGAACACCCCTAACAACATAGCTTCAAAACATATAAAGGAAAAAATATTGACAAAACTATAAAAAGAAATACAAAAATTCACCCACTAGTGCCGTGATGGCGAACCTTTTGAGCTCGGCGTGTCAGCATTTTGAAAAACCCTAACTTAACTCTGGTGCTGTGTCACATATAAAAATTTTTTGATATTTGCAACCATAGTAAAACAAAGACTTATATTTTTGATATTTATTTTATATATTTAAATGCCATTTAACAAAGAAAAATCAACCAAAAAAAATGAGTTCCCGTGTCACCTCTGACATGCATGTCATAGGTTTGCCATCACTGCACTAGTGTGTAATTTTAGCATGCTATTTTGAGTAATGAATAGATAAAACAAATAAAAAAAAATAAGGGAAGATATAAAAGATTTGAACAGAATAAAGCACCCCTTTGATGCAGGCAACATCAGTAAACATGAATTAGATACTCAGGCACAGAGCAAGTTTCAACAAATATCAAATGATTAGTATTATCAATAATCTTCATAGTTGCATTCAAGGAGTGCATCAACCACACTGGACACAGTTGTTCACTCCCTTTTTTTTTTATTGATTTCAGAGAGGAAGGGAGAGGGAGAGAGAGATAGAAACATCAATGATGAGTGAGAATGATCGATGATCAGCTGCCTCCTGCACACCCCCTATGGGGGATCGAGCCTGCTACCCAGGCATGTGCCCTTGACCAGAATTGAATATGGGACCCTTCGGTCCGCAGGCTGACGCTCTATCCACTGAGCCAAATCAGCTAGAGCTTCACTCCCTTTTTAAAACATGTTCTCTTGGCCTCCTGGACACAGTCTCTTGATTTCCCTCCTATTTCATTGGCAGCTCCTTTTCATTCTCCTTTGAGGTTTCTCCTTATCTTTTTTACCTCTAAATGTTGAAGTGAGAATCTCTTCTCTCTTTTTTTTTAAATATGTTTTTATGATTTCAGAGAGGAAGGGAGAGAGACATAGAAACATCAATGATGAAAGAGGCTCACCGATTGGCTGCTTCCTGCCCCCAACTGGGGAACTAGTCCACAACCCAGGCCAGAATCGAACCCGAGACCCTTTAGTCCCCAGGCTGATGCTATATCCACTGAGCCAAACCAGTCAAGGCAAGAATCTCTTCTCTTGCTAGCTCAAAGTAATTGCATCCACATTCATGACTTTAAATACCACTCCTACGTTGTTCACTCCGGCCCAAGTAAGTCTTCCCCTGGATTTCAGACTCACAGGTCCACCTGCCTACTCTGCTTGGAAGTCTAATCGTATATCACACTAAACATGTCCAGATCAGAATCCTTGATTTCTCTCCCAAACCTGCTCCTCTGTCATTCTTCTCATCTCAGTAAATGACAACTCCATTCTTCCAAGAGTTAAACCCTAAATCCTTGGTGTCATTTCTGTTTCTTTTCTCTCTTATTCCACAATAACAAAGCCTGTCATCTCTCTTCTCATTCCTCTACTCCTGTTGTAGACAATGAAAAGCTAGGAAAATTTCGGGTAGGAGGACATAGGGAAACTGAGGCAGGAAAATTAAACAAAGCCAAAAGCTTTGCAGGCTGAAGCAGGGGGTCCCTCGGGGGTGAGGACGACGGAGCCCCAACGCGCTAGGGCGTCTGCATGTACCACTTCGGAGACCAGGTTCAGTAACGCAGATCCGTTTTATTGTGGAACTACAGGGGTATATATAGCATGAGAGGACCAATCAGAGGGAGACACGTTGCTACAGGCGACCAATGGCTGAAAGGCTGGGGTACTGTGCACGTGGCTCTAGGAGTTCGTTCAGGCGGGCGTTGCTACTTCCTGGTGTGCCGAGGAAGCATGTCATGGTGGAGTGTGCTCACACCATTGCATCTGCCGCAGCGCTGAGACATACTTCCCGAGCTCTATGTACATCAGGCCACTTGTAGCAGGGCCTTATCTTGAGAACAAAGGGTTAAAATCTCTCCTTCTCACAAAAGAATGCCAAAAGGAGGGGGGAGGAGGAGGAATCTTAATGCAATTAGACAATACATAGCTAAATCACCCCAAAACCAACTAAAAGAGAGCGGAGAGGAGGAAGGAGGCAGAGGGAAGGGGACAGTTTTATTTCATCCCATTGTTTAAACAAAGAAGCCAACATTCTAGGGATTTAATTGCCAGGTGCCTCTCATAAATTCAGGGAAAGCCATAACAAAGGAAAGGAAAATCTTCAGAGTTAATCTGTAACAAGATATCTAGCAGAGGAACTTTATTTTACTTTTATCTTTATTGTTGAGAGTATTACATATGTCCCCCTTGTTTCCCTCATTGTCCCCCTTCACCCAGTTTCCACCCTGCCCCAGGCCTTCACCACCCAATTGTCTGTGTCCATGAAAACAAACAAACAAACAAACAAAAAAACAACTATAGACAGGAGGGTATATAAGGCAGAATCCCTCCCACTCTCCTGGCTCTTCAGATTAGCCGAGAGCCCGTCGGCACTTCCCAAGCCAGATGTATAGATTTGCTTGCCTTGCTTCTTTAATAAATGTTCATGCTTTAAGTTTTTAGTAAATTGGCTTTATCACAACACAATCATCTGGAGCCACTCATTTAAAATTCATTTCTATGACAAGAACTGGGGTGGGGGCATCCTCTCCCTCTGACTCAGGAGGCTGTCTGATAGCGCCTCTCTGAGGTCTGTGAGAGGCGCCTGTTACACTCCTACTACTCTGAGCCAAACCACCAATATCTGCCACTCACACTAATGGTCTCCTAACAAGTTGTTTCATTTATTTATTTCCAAAGAATGAACAATCCCAAAATGAGTGGCTTAAAGCAATAACAACTCATTCATTATTTCTCATGATTCTGTGGGTTGACCAGGTGGTTCTACAGCTTTATGTGAAGCCAGCTGGAGTGCTCGGATGGCTAGAAAGACTAAGACGATCTACTTCTCAGGGCTGGCAGCTGGCGATGGCTGACCAGTTGGGAGCTCAGCTGGAGATGAGGCCTCGGGGCGCTGGTTTCCCTTCACATGGGTCTTATGTCACCGAATAACTGCTCAGCTTTCTCACAGCATTTCTAAGAAGGAGCTGCACTGAACGAGAAACTGCAGATTTCTTCAAGGACAACCTTAAAGTTACACTGAATTACTTCTGTGCATTCTTTTAGTCACAGCAGTGATAGGACCTGCCCAGATTCAAGTAATGGGAAACAAAGCCCACCTCACCATGGAACAAATGAAAAGAATCTGTGGTCATCTTTAACCCACCACTCAGTTGACCCTGCTTCCACCTTTGCCACCCCATAATTCTCTAAATAACTTCCAGATTCCTTTTGAAACATAAGTCATACCATGCCACTCCCACGCTAAAAGCTCCTGATAGCTTCTCCTTTCATTCAAAATAAAACCTAAATTCCTCACCCTAGTCATCAAGACTCTACCTAACCTGATCTTGCTTAGACTCCCAGCTCCTCTCTCCTGTTCACTCCGTGCAGACCACATTAGCCTCTTTGTTGTTCCTCAAACTCACCAGTCATATTCCTCTTTGGAGGCCTTTGCATTGGTTGCTCCCTCTGCCTAGATGCTATGGATCTTTCATTCCCTTACTTCCTCTAGGTGTCTAATCAAAACTCATTTCAAACTAAGGGCCTGACCTTTATAGAATAGGCAAAATCAAACTATGACAGTAAAAGTTAGAAAAAGGTGCCTCTGGGTAGAGGGAGGAATTAATTGGAGCACAAGGGAACCTTCAGAAGTGATGAAAATACTCTGTATTTTATTTTGGATGGTGATTATGTGGTAGTGTACCCCATGAATTACACAAGGACGCCTCGAGAAGTCGAATTAAGGAACCACATTTATTTCAAAGCCAGTACTACAAGGGGGCAATGCTCTTCAAATCTCGTAGTGCCCCCTTGGCCAAAACATCAGATTTATATAGGCAAATATCACAAAGGTATTGATTACATCTCGAGGTTTGGAATGAGGAAACTGGTTTGCAAAAAGCAGTTTGTTACAGAAGCTTAGATTGAGCAAGTTAGTTATCTTCAAAGATTAATTATAGTTTCAGATTTTGGGACCACTGAGTCAATGGAAACACATTATCTGGAGCCACTGAGGCAATTTAAAGTAAGTGTGCAGTCCTGGCCTCCAGGTGCAGAGGAGTGTGTTTGGAAAGACCAGTAAGATCACAATCGATGGAGTATTCAATCAAATGGGATAACTTATATAAGTTCAGAAAATCAAAATAACTTTTCTATTATTTTAGCAAGCAAATAGTTACAGAAGCCAAATCAGCAGGGTTAAAAATATTAAACAGCAATTTTTACCCAAGCATGGTTGTTACCAT
Source organism: Myotis yumanensis (assembly GCF_028538775.1). Taxonomy (NCBI): domain Eukaryota; kingdom Metazoa; phylum Chordata; class Mammalia; order Chiroptera; family Vespertilionidae; genus Myotis; species Myotis yumanensis. The sequence goes on along the minus strand of NW_027223758.1, from coordinate 15,735,549 downwards.
GCTTCAATTACATGGGTGTTGTCTCTGTTATCTATTGCAGCCTAACAAGTTGCTCCCAAACTCAGTTGATCAAAACAACTATTTATTATCTCAGAGTTTCTGTGGAACAGAAATTTGGATAAGGCACAGTAGAGACAATATTTTCTGCGATGCCTGGGACCTCAGCTAGAAACCTTGAAGGCTAGGGGCTAAAATTATCCAAAGGCTCATTCACTCATAGTGGTTCACGTTGCTGTTGAGTGGGACCTCACCTGGTGGGGTAGGCCGGACACCTACCCCCGGCCTCTGTATGTGTCCTGGCCTTCCTCACTGCATTGTGGAGGGGGAGAAAGAGAGATGGAAGCTGTCTTGCCTTTTCTAACCTCGCCTCAGAAATCACACCATGTCCCTCTGCCATATTCTGTGCCTTGGAATCAAGTCACAAAGGCCAGTCCTAATTTAAAGGAAGGGGATGATAAGAGTGCCACAACATTTTTCAGACATGTTTGAACTACTACAGGTCTGTACAGTTGTCAGAACCCAACTGGACATTTAAGAACTGTTCATCTTGAGCAAAATAGGGCCAGAGACATAGAAGCATGGAACAGACTGTCGTGGGAAGAGATTAACCAAAGAACTTGTATGCATATAAGCATAATCCATGGACACAGACAATGGTGTGGTGAAGGTTTGGGGCAGGGAGGGTGCAGGAGGAGTCAATGGGGAAAACAGGGGACATCTTAATACTTTTCAACACTAAAGGTTAAAGAAAAAGAACTGTTCATCTTATGGTATGCTGTGATATTCTAATTTGTAATAAGAAATATATATTTGGAGGCTATCCCAGTTTCTGGCACAGAGCTCTTCAAACTCTTGGAATTGCCTGAGGAGAGCAACAGGTGTCTTTTGTTATGTTAATGAGGACAGGGAAGCAATTTGATTAGAGCAGTGGTTCTCAACCTTGGCTGCACATTAGAATCACCGGGGAATCTTTTTAAAATCCTGATTTCTGGGCCTCATCCTCCGGAAATTCTGTTTCTTTGTTACTAATGTTGTGGCCCCACCCCATAACAAAGAAACAGGATTTCCGGAGGCTGAGGCCCAGAAATCAGGATTTTAAAAAGATTCCCAGGTGATTCTAATGTGCAGCCAAGGTTGAGAACCACTGGATTAGAGGGATGGAACTTTCAGTCCCACCCTTAATTTCTGGGGAGGAGAGAAGGGGTCGGAAATGGAGTTAATGACTGATCATGCCTACTAGGTGAAGCCTCCTGAAAAACCCAAAAGTACAGAGCGCAGAGAGCTTCTGGGTTAGTGAACATGCGGAGATTTGAGGAGAGTGGCCGCTCAAAGAACATGGATGCATACCTTGCCCTAAGCATCTCTTCCATCTGGCTGTTTCTGAATTGTGTCCTTTTGTAAAAAACTGGTAACCTAGTAAGTAAAATTTTTCTCAGAGTTCTGTGAACTTCCCCAGCAAATTAATTGACCCCAAGGAGCAGGTCATGGAAGCCTCCAGTCTATCGCCTGTGGGTCAGAAGCACCGGTGACGACCTGAACTTGCAACTGGCCTCTGAACTGGGGGGTCATGGGGAGAAGAGTCCTGTAGGACTGAGCCCTTCATCTGTGAGCACTGACACTATCTCCAGGTAGATAGTGTCACAATTGTGTTGAATTGTAGGACACCCAGCTGGTGTAGAGAATTGCTTGGTGGTGTGGGGGGAAAGTCCACATGTTGCAATAGGTGTGAGAATCATATATGTCAATTATACTCCCTATTTATTTATTTATATATTTTTATTTTTTAATCCTCACCGAGGATATTTTTCCATTGATTTTTATTTTTATTTTTTTAAAAATATTTTATTGATTTTTTACAGAGAAGAAGGAAGAGGGATAGAGAACCAGAAACATCGATGAGAGAGATCAATCAGCTGCCTCCTGCACGGCCCCCAGTGGAGATGTGCCCGCAACCAAGGTACATGCCCTTGACCGGAATCGAACCTGGGACCCCTGAGTCCACAGGCCGACGCTCTATCCACTGAGCCAAACCGGTTCGGCTCCATTGATTTTTAGAGAGAGTGGGAAAGACAGAGAGAAACTCGTTGTGAGAGAAACACATCAATTGGTTGCCTCCTACACGCGCCCCAACCAGGGGGCCAGGGAGAAGCCTGCAACCAAGGTACGTGCCCTTGACTAGAATTGAACCCAGGACCCTTTGGTCCGCAGGCCGATGCTCTATCCACTGAGCCAAACCAGCTAGGGCTACCCCCAATTTTAAAAAGTGAAAAAAAAATGGCCTTCTTTGACTCTAAAATAGAGGCCCCACCCCACTGTAACTCTCCATCCCTTTACCCTGTGTGGATCTTTTTTTTTTTTCATAGCAGTTACCACTCAACACAATATTATTCATTGTTTTTTCGCTTATTTGGTGCCTCTCTCTCTCTCCCACCCCACTTCCCACCACAAGCAAGATTGTAAATCTAGGAGAACAGGCATTTTATACTGAACATCTAGCACCTACAGCTGAGTCTGGTGCACAGCAGCTGCTCAGTCAAGATTTGTCAAATGTTACTGAACGCATTCAGTGACTCCTGAAGGGAAGACCCACACAGCTGAGCACAAGTTGCAATAAGGCCACATATATCAATGTATAAATGCAGATCACAAATGTCCCAGGCCTCCAGACAAGGCAGGGAGCATCTAACCCTGGGCTGTTAAAGCCAGAAGAATCCTCAAAGGTGGCTTGGTTTAGCAACTCCTTTAACAGGCGAGAGTGGTAGAGGCTCCTCCTTCCAGACCACATAGCAGGAGGCTTAGGAGCCAGGCCCTTTAACTTGAATCAATAGGTCAAGTTCAAGTTTTAGGTGTCTTGGTGTCTTACTCCTCTGGAGACGGGCTGCCCCTGTCTCCAGTGCAGGATCTTTTAGGAAAGGGGCATTCGTAGCCTGCCAGTGCTGGCTGGGCAAACACAAACGAGATTTTAGAAAGTGACTGACTATGACTTAGACAATAAAAGTGAGGCTCACACATTGTGGGATCTCTGTGTACTAGACAGAAGGAGAAGGCATTTTCTTTGGAGTTTTAGGTCGTTTGATTTACCTTGAGTAGTCGGATCAGCTGCATGAAAAATGTTCCTGGTCTTTGGTGTCATAAGAATCCTCTTTTTTCCCCCAATCATCGGCTAAAGTGCTCTCTACAAAAGATAGAGATTTTTCAGCTGGTTCTCCTTCAGCAAGCAATCCATGATAGAAATACAGAAACATGTTACCGCCATTCACTCACAGAAAAGCTGTTGGATCCTTACCTTTGTTGCATTTCTGAGAGCACTAATTAATTTAAGGCTTTCTGCTATTGTGCTGTACTAAATTCTGGAGTAAGAGCAGCTCCCACATTGTGCAGCCTTGAGCCAAATAATGACTCATTTTTGCATAACACAAGTGTTCAATTCTATGTTTTAGTTCTTATTCAAGTTTCTTGAATGATTCTATTTAAATAACATGTGTTAGGACAAAGAACCGTGCTAGTCCAGGTGGAAGATTCATTTCAGAAAAGAATATGGGGATACACAGAACAGGCCAAAGCAGGTTTTAAAAAATAGAAGAAATGAGAAATGGTGCTTGCAAACTTTCTACACTAAATTAACATATTTCTCCTTCAAATTGATATCATTGTCTTACAAGCAAAATGGGACACTGGTGATTTTTTCAACGCACAGTTCCTCTCCCCTCCATCCTTGTTTTCATCTCCTGAAGCATTATCTTGAAGAAACCACAAGCTGAGCCCAGGAGACATTATGGGGCCAAGTCTTGCCCACGACGATGCTTCTAATAGTGGCAGACTTCATTAAAATTCAGCATCACCGAGTGGATGATTTAAGTTTATTTGCTTAAGCAATGAATGAATAATGAGGCAAGGTGGGCTGCATTTCTTTTCTTCTTTGTAATTGTCATGAACTGTTCATTCCAATTTTCCAGTTTGTGCTTCAGTTAAAATCGCATCAGCTCACTTAGTCACTTCAGAGCCTCTAAGATCCATCTGCTACTTCCCCTCTTTTAGACTGCTGCCGTGACCCATGTCCATATTTGTCTCTCACAAACCTCTGTTCATAGTAGATGCTCACTAGATGTTTGTGGATGGAATCTATGAAAAGAGAATGCCCTCTGTACTCGCCTCCCTTCAAAAGTAGGATTTCTGAAATCCTAGAAACATGTTTGGCATGTTTAAAGACAAATAAGCCTAGCTGGCATGGCTCAGTGGTTGAGTGTTGACCTATGAACCAGAAGGTCACAGTTTGATTCCTGGTCAGGGCACATGTCTGGGTTTCAGGTTGGATCCCCAATGTGGGGTGTGCAGGAGGCAGTCAATCAATGATTCTCTCTCATTGTTGATGTTTCTATCTCCCTCTCTCCCTCTCCCTTCCTCTCTGAAATCAATAAAAAAATATATATTTTATTTATAAAACAAGTAAAATTTCAAGATTAATAATGTCTTGAAATTTGTGTGAAGAATTTGGTGAATTGCACATTTAAGTTGGTGCCTAACCCTGACTATTTGGTGAATGTGTGCCATAGTTCACATACACAACGAGTCAAGAAGAGGAGCTAAACTAGTATAAATTCCTTTGCAGTCCTGGAAGCACCGTCGCTTATAGGTGGCTCAACTAGTTGGAAGCAAATAGTTGGAAGGTGTGTGAATGAGTGAAATGAACATATACAAGAGCAGTGAAAGGCAAAGTCTAAACAATGAAATAAGGGCCAATGGTGGCGGCCAAGGATGTTTGACTAACGAGTGTGAATTCCATTCCATAGAAATCAGAGGGCCTTCCAAGTTTGTTGACAATGACAACAATGCTCATGGAGGCCATTCCTATATCAAGTATATTTTTAGGTAAAATGGTCCAATTACTTTGGAAACAAGCTTGGCAGTTTTTTACAAGTTAAACGTGTACTTACCATGAAAACTTAATTCTACAATTTGCTCCAAAGAAATGAAAGTGTATTTCCGCCCTAGCTGGATTGGCTCAGTGGATAGAGCATCGGCCTGCGGACTGGTGGGTCCGGGTTCGATTCCGGTCAAGGGCACATCCCCAGGAGGGGGCATGCTGGGGGCATGCAGGAGAAAGCCCATCAATAATTCTCTCTCATCACTGATGTTCCTCTCTCTCTCTCCCTTTCCCTTCCTTTCTGAAATAAAAATATATTTAAAAATATATTTAAATATATTTAATAAAAATATATTAAAAAAAAAAAAAGAAAGTGTATTTCCACAAAAAACTTCACATGAATGTTCATAGAAACTTTGTTCCCAAAAAACTGAAAACAACCGAATATGCAACAACAGGTCAATATGTAAATAAATTGTGGTACATCTACAGCAATACCACACTGATAAAAAAATGTCTGATTCACACAACATGGGTGGATTTAAAAAACATAGCACTTAGTAAAAGAGCCAGACAAAAGACTATAAACAGTATTATTTTATTTATAGGAAACTACAAAAACGAATCTAATCTATAGGGGCATAAAGCCGATCAATGGCTGCCTGTGGCCAGGGGTGAGGAGGGAGTTGCTACTGCAGGAGCATAGGGAACTTTTTGAGGCAGAGGAATTGTTCTATATTTATGGTGGTTACCGAAGTGTATGCATTTGTAATTGTTCTATATCTTGGTTTAGTGTTGGTTACCCAAATGTATACATATGTCAAAATTCATTGAACTGTACACCTAAAATAGATGCACTTAATGTATGTAAACTATACCCTAATACAGTTGACTTGTAGAAAAATAAAAGAACTGTTCTGGGCACAAGACAAAGAGGAAACAGGAGAGATATTTCTAAAGTGCTTGTCATCTAGTATGAAGCCGAGGGGCAGCCCTGTGATCTAACAACCCTACACTGAAGAACAGTGGATGGCAGTGTGAATTAAGTGACCAAAGAAGCATATGGACAAGGAATAGGAGAGTAGGTGTGTGCACGCACATGCACACACGTGGGTGGGAGGGGGCGGGGCGAGAGGGGTTCACTATGGCCTGTAGTTAATTGATGACATATCATTTTGGGTGAAGATCTTATTTATGTTACTCTTTCATCAAGACCTGTTTCCAGCCCTGGCCAGTGTTGCTCAGTAGTTGAGGTGCTGGCCTGTGCACTGAAGGGTCTTGGGTTCAATTCACGGTCAAGGGCACATACCTGGGCTGCAGGTTCTATCCCCAGCCCTGGTCGGGGCACGTGCGTGAGGCAACCAATCGATGTGTCTCTTTCACATCAATGTCTCTCTCCTCTTCCCTCCCTTCCTTCCACTCTCTAAAAAATCAATGGAAAAAATTACCTCAGGCAAGGGTTAACAACCACAAGAAAGACCTGTTTCCAATCTCACTTCCTCCACAAAGCAACCTTTTCTTCTTCCCCTCCTCTGAATTCGTAGTGTAAGTGCTGTTCAATATATTTGGTAATAACCATGGACTTTTTTTTTTTTCTTGAACTGCTATTCTATTCATTTATCTCTATTTTAAGTGTGGTTATGCCTTATCTCATTTATACAAGTTCCTTAAGAAAGAACTGTACCCTGACCTCCCATAGTTCCTTAACTATTGCCACCATGTAGTTTTTGTAGATGTTCCTGATTTATCCTGATTTTCAATTCCTAGAACTGGACTGTGTTAACAATTCGGGGTAAGAAAGAGACATCTACAACTCTATTATGATTGTATTTAGAGACTAATTAGGGTAATTTATCTCCACTTCTACTTTAATTGACAGACCATAATTTCTATCACAAAGCCAAGACCCTCTCTAGACAATGTTGCCTTTCTGAGGCAAATTGAAGTTGAGTTGGTATATTTACCCAAAGATTTCACAACTCAATGATATTTTTTTCTTTTTCCATTAATTTTTAGACAGTGGAACGGAGGGGGAGAGACAGAGAGAGAGAAACATTGATGTGAGAGAGGCACATTGATTGGTTGCCTCCCACATGTGCTCTGACCAGGGTTGAGGATGAAGCCTGCAACCGACGTATATGCCCTTGACCAGAATTGAACCTGGGACCCTTCAGTCTGCAGGCAGACGCTCTATCCACTGAGCCAAACCAGCTAGGGCTCAATGATATTTTTTCAATCAGGAATTTCAGCCAGGGCAGTCACATTTGTATTTGAAGCCTGCCAACTCTGACCAGAAATCAGGTTCTCCGTGTAAGACACACCTTGACAAGTGGATTAGATGTTCTAATGAAAGGCAGATCAATGTCACTCATGTCACTATAAATAAATGTCTGGGCCTGCTTATCAGCTTGTAGGGTTGAGGTCTTACCTTTAACACTTCTTTACTCTTTATTATTCTTTAAATGAGGTCTTTTCCATCCTCGGTTTATGTCCCAAAAGGGAATTACTACCTTTTCAACTCTTTGAAACATGTTCCTCTGTCAACTTCCTGTCTTTTGCTTTAGGAGACAATACAACCTGTGGCCTGAGACAGGAATCTGCCAGAATTTTCTCATAT